>NC_084461.1:230628998-231228998 GCF_027409185.1 Cynocephalus volans
ATTTCTTTCATAAATATTTCCCATGTTTATTTATATTTTTCATCTCTTATTAAGAAAATTTGTTTGTTTTAAGCACTACTTTATGAGACTGAATATTTTCTTGATTTCTAATAATTCCTGACACAATTACCTATTATAATTTTAAGCTCTGAATAGTTTTATACCCTTTTGTTTTTATATTATTTATCATTATGTTTTACAATTTATATTTTAAAATTATATATTTACACTGTGGAGTATATCAGACTTTGATTTTTTTTTTTTTTTTTTTGGTGACGGTGATGTATATTTTATTATTAGAAAAAAGCTACAAAGTTATCTCTACACTACAGATTTGGTGAAAACAATCATTCCTTGCTTTTATTTAAAAAATATTTATACCTTTACCATGTTTATAGGTCTGTATATGGATGCATGCATATACATATAGGTTTAGGGTTTAATGCAAAAAAGTGAGGGATGAGCATTTAAAAGCATAAGATTGTTCTCAACTAATCAATAGTACCTCAGAGTCTGACAAAGCCATCTTATGATGTAGCAAGTAGATATCTCTCTGAGGACTCAATATCTTAAACAGGTTAAATTCCAATTGTAATTATCCAGCAGATGTAGGAATTCTGGATCCTGGGGTCTGACATCTCTTCTGCCTCATGTTTTCCTAACCAGTACTTACCAAGTTACTTGCCCATGCATGACCCTTATATTTAAAAATTGTTCCCACTTACAAGTATTTGTAGAATTTGAGAAATTTTAATCAAACAAGGTAAAAATTCCCATCTCCCATGAGTAAATAGAGTTGTGCTTTGTAATTTAACAAAACACTGATATATTTTGGAAGACTTTGCCTTTAGCACAATTGGAAATGTGATCACGTCTATTTTTATGAGACCAGAGGCAGTTGCTATAGTTGACAATATGGTTCATCACAGCTAACCCAACCAATGGCAAGCATTTTTTGTTCGTGACTAAAACACCCTTTCTAATTCTTTCCTCTTCTCACCACTCACTGTTCTTAATTAATTGCTTCTACCCCAATGGCTTCAATTTACAATCGTGTTCATAATTCTAGAAAATATACTGCCCTTCCATCCCCTTTTATTTGTTCTTAGCTGAATATCACAGCTGGATTCACCTTGTTCCTAACCAAATTAATCTTATCTTTCCAGAAAACTTCTCCTGTCTTTCCTGTATTTATAAAAATTATCATGGTTTATTCATTTCTTAAATCCAGAAATCCAATATTTAATGTAGCTGTCTTCTAGTATATACAGGTGATCACAAAGATATATACTCTAACTACCAGATAAGCCTCAAATACGTTCTTACTTCTTCATCCTCATTACCACAACCTCAGTATTTCTGTTTTCTCTACTTTCATATGGCAATGGAATCCAAAGTGGTCTCCATGTCTCTAGACAATATGTTTTTGTGATGACAGGATGAGCTGCAGATGGACAGGTGGACCTGGATGGAAATCACACTGTGCACCTTACCATCTGGATGACCTTGTGCAAATGACTTAACCCTTACAAGATTTAGTTTCTTTTTCTGTGAATTGGGGATAAAAAGAGGATCTTAATAATATTGCTGTGAAGATTTAATGAGGTTATTAAATAAAGAACTTAGAATTTCAAGAGTATGTTAAGAGATAATGACTACTGACCAAGACGGTCTTAACACTTCCCTCCGTGTGACAGATTTTAAACAGACTTCTTTCTGCCTCAGGGCCCCTGACCTCTTTCTTCTCAGAGCACTTGCTTTAGAAAACTTGTAAATTATAAATTCTTTCTCAGCCACTTTGAAATGTAAATAAATTTCTCCCAGCCTTTTGCCAGCTTACAACCCAGAAAATGTCTTTCTCAAGGACTTGGGAAACATCTCCTTGAAATGTAGACATTGAAGGAGATATTACTCCTAAACTCCAGTCTCTGTAGAAGGGTTGGAACCTAACTTCTATGGACATGTTGATTAGCAAATACAGATTTCATAATCACAGAGAAAAATATTCACACAATCAGGAATAATTCAATGTGCTCAGCACGTCCTATTGATCAACCTCCACTGTAACGCCTACAAGTACTTTTTCACTGGCTAACCCATGTGCTTCAAAACCCTCTCACCTTTTGTTTCAGCTTAATTGATCCTAGTGTCTCTGCCTATTGCAATAGTCTTAATTAAATCCTGACTACCTGTTTAACTTTGTCCAGCACAATTTTTACTTTTAAAATAACCATGATTATTCATAGATAATAGGATCACCTGTCTCCAATTCATAAACTTTTTCTACCATTAACTAAAGACTTTCAAAACTAGAACTCTGGTATTTTTCATTTACTCTCAGAAAATCATTTAATGAATATTCAGACCGTCAAGATAAAATCCAAACACCTTTGCATAAAAAGCAGAATACCTCAACACATACACACAAACACACAGAAACACAGCTTTTTAAACGAAAGTCTACTTTTTAGTATAATGTTGCATTTTTATTACACAAGTCATATGTAGGTGCCAGAATGTACTATTGGTCCTTGCTGTGGCTTGATTGAACTGTGTCTCCCAAAGTTTATATATTAGAACCCTAATTCCCACTATAACTGTTTAGTGTGGGAAATTCTATTACAGTAATGGAAAGGTGGGCCCTTGAAGAGGTGATTAGATTGTAGGACCATGCCGTTATGAATGGATTAATAATGGCAGTCAGGGACATGGCTCTGTGGGCTTTAAAAGGAGAGCATGTGATGGAGTTGGTCAGGGAAGCCAGTGAGAACTTAGGTGACTTGTTAGAGCACTCATTTGGCTAGAACCGGATCCTTATGAACTCTGCCTGTCCTTCTTTCTGCGATTAGGGTGATAAGAGCTACTGAGGTCCAGTGATGAGTGTGGAACTCGAATCACTTCCCTCTTCTTTAATATGCTTTAAGTCCTTGGAATATTGGTAAGATGACGTGAAACATGAGGTCACCAAGGGTTTATTTCATAGCTAAGCATGCAAGGGCTGACAGTGTGGTGACAGGTGAAAGGTTGTCCTTATCTTTCCCCCACTGTTTACCCCATGGTGCCTTGCAGCTATGGTCAAGGGGTGTCACGGGTAGTGAACACCTACTATAGGCCATAGCTGTGCTTGCCTCTTGGGTGGTCAGGTGAGTACACCTGTGGCAACCAGGATGTGGCATTCGCTGTATATGCACTTATTCTGAGTAATAGTTTTTGTTACAGGCTTAGTGACAAAGAGCCATGCACCGGCCTTAGTGGACTGCAGTCAGGTGCTATTTATGAAGTAGCTTAGGTTTCCACACTGCTGATGTAAACTTGGACAGTAGTCCAGAATGATCTGCATTAGAGTTCAAAAAAAGCTTTATTTTGTTCAAAAAAAAAAAAAAAAGAAGAAGAGCACGTGAGAGTGTCTCTCTCGCTGCTTCACCATTTTCTGCCACGTGAAACCCCTGCATTGCTGTAAAGCCACCACCAAAGACGACCCTCACCAGATGTGTTCCCTGGACTTTGAAATTCCCAGCTTCTGAAACTGTAAGCAGTAAATTTCATTTTCTTATTAATTGCCCAGTTCCAGGTATTTTATTATAAGCCGTGGAAACAGACTGTTACAGAAACTTGGTACCAAAGAAGTGGGGTGTTGCTTGTAACAAATACTTGAAAATATGGAAACAGCATTGGAACTGGGAGTTGAGGAGAGGCTGGAGGAAATTGGAGAAACAGGTTAGAAAAAGCCTAGATGCTAGTGAAAGTTTAGAAGACAAGACAACCAGGGGACATTTGGAATGTTTTAAAGAGTGGTTAAATGGTGGCGACTGTAAATATGGAAATATGAACAGTAAAGACAATTCTAGGGCCGAGCCCGTGGCGCACTCGGGAGAGTGTGGCGCTGGGAGCGCGGCGACGCTCCCGCCGTGGGTTCGGATCCTATATAGGACTGGCCGGTGCACTCACTGGCTGAGTGCCGGTCATGAAAAAGACAAAAAAAAAAAAAAAAGACAATTCTAAAGAGGCCTCAGATAGAAGTAAGAAAGGACTTATTGGAACTGGAGAGAGATCTCCCTTGCTATAAAGTGGCAAGGAATTTGGCTGCCTTCTGTTTATGCCCCCAAATTTTACAGAACGGCAGAAGAAATTTCTAAGCAGCAAAACACTGAAGAAGGTGAATTGCTACTTGAGACAAACTGTGCTGTGTTATGGAGACAAAGGCATGACACAAAGCCAAAGTTTAAAATGAAGCAGGGCATAAAGATTTTGAAAATTCGCAGCCTGGCTATGTGGTAGAGAAGCAGAGAGCATTTTCAGGGGAAAAAAAATACAATGGTGCTGAGAAGAAAGGGATTATCTGGAAAAGGGGAAAAGGCCCTGAAGGCATTTCAGAAGTCTCTGGGGCCACCCCTTCCATTACAGGCCCAGAGGCCTAGGGAGACGGAATGGTTGGGGAACAGGCTTGAGGCACCCTCCATAGACACTGCCTAGGGCCACCTTGGGAAGCTGCTTCCAGCACTAGCACCCAACTGCTTTGGCTGCTCCAGCCATGGCTAAATTGGCCCCAGGTGTGACCAGACCCACAGCTTTGGAAGACACAAGCCAGAAGCCTTGGTGGTATCCATGTTGGTGTTAGGTTCACAAGTTCAAAGAATGCCAGGGCTTTAGAGGCATGGGAGCCTACGCCCCAGTTTCAAAGGATGTATGGAAAAGCCTAGGGTTCCTGGAGGAGATCTGTCACAGGAGTGGATTCACATGGAGCCTTCACTAGAACAATACTGAGCGGAAGCATGGAGTCAGAGTTGCAGCAGAAAAACCCCACCACTGCCGTGTCTAGTAGAGCCATGAGAGTGGGACCACCATGGAGACTCCAGACCTGTACAGTTACCAGCATGCGGCACCAGCCTGGGAGAGTTAAAGCATGGCTGAAGTCCAGAAAAGCCATAGAAGCAGAGCTGCCCGAGGACTTGGGCACACAATCCTTGCACCAAAGTGCGGAAGACATCTAACATGGAATCAAGGTGCAGAATTCTTTAGCTTTAAGATTTGATGCATGCCCTGCTGGATTTCAGACTTGTTTGGGGCCTGTTTCTCCTTTATTTTGGCCTGTGTCACCCTTTTTGAATGGGAATATGTACCCTATGTTTGTCCCACCATTGTCTCTTGGCAGTAGATAACTTATTTTGATTTCACAGATGGGACTTTGAACGTCGGACTTTAGAGCTGAAACAAGTTAAGGCTTTGGGGATGGAATGAATGTATATCTGTGAGAAGGACTTGAACTTTGCGGGGCAGGGATGAATGCTGTGGATTGATTGAATTGTGTCTCCCAAAGTTCATGTATTAAAAGCTTAATTCCCACTGTAACTGCTGATGGTGGGAGATCTTATTATGCTAATTGAAAGGTAGGGCCTTGAAGAGGCGATTAGATTGTAGGACCATGCGACAGTGAATGGATTAATAGTGCTAGTCAAGGAGTGGTTCTGAGGGCTTTAAAAGGAGAGCACTTAATAATCTCTCTCTGGTTTGCCATTTTCTGCTATGTGATACCCTGCATTGCTGTAAAGCCACCACCAAAAATGTCCTCACCAGATGTGTCCCCTGGACGTTGGGCTTCCCAGCCTCTGAAACTGTAACAACAAATTTCGTTTTCTTATAAATTACCCAGTTCCAGATATTTTTGTTCTAAACAACAGAAATGGACTAATACAGTACTATTGGGGTTCAGTGCTTATCAAAACCTTGTGATAAAAATAATGAGTAACATTGGCTTATGTAGAATGGATTACACGAGACAGAAAAAGCAATAGGGCTAAAGCAAAGAAAAAGCCAGGATAGAAATAAAACACATTAGGTTACAGATCTAGTAAAAAACGTTTTTCCGTTACCTGAACAAAGCCTGTAGCCAACAGGTCTCCATGGAATTTTATGTTTTGCGAAATCAGCGTGCTCCCCCCAATTTTAAGTGAGATAATTTTTCTGAGAGATGATTCAGAACTTTTAAGATCTTCTCTGTTTTAGATATCACTCTGGGAGAAAAAGGACTAGATTATGTGCCCTAATGTTTGAGGTACTTATGCAAACTGAACACTGATTCAAAATTAAATCTGGAAGTAAAGAAAAAAATTAGCTAGAACTTTGCAGATGAAACCAGAAGCCATTCTCTCATGTTTGGGATCTTCGGTTACTATTTTTTTTTCTAAGCATGATAGAGAACACAGAAGTTAAAAATAATCTTTGAATATATATTGTAGTGAGAAGATATAAAAACAAAAAGCAGTATAGATGTTACATGCATGTATATATTATTAACACATATAATAAATCTTTTGGCTGTATCAAGAGTGTGTTTCTGTTAAACTGCTGTGTGAGGTTAAGCAACCTCTCTGCAGGAGACATTTGTGTGCTCTGGGCAGTATCTTCTTGTCATAGAATATTTAGGAATACTAAAACTGTTGCCCAAGTAATCTTTGATTTTCCAAGACGTTTGTGTTCTTATGCGGTAGGACTTCAATCTTATTCATGATTAAGATTGCCTGGAGGAAGACAAAGAGAAAAGACACTGGAGCTCTTAAAAGAAGCTTATTATGAGAAAGAAACCTGGAAAAGTGGTGCAAGCTGAGCGCCTGGGGTTCTTCTAGGTATAGATTCTGTGTTCATTTCCTTGGGCTTCTGTAACAAAGTAACACAAACTAGGTAGCTTAAAACAACAGAAATTTGTCCTTGAGGCTAAGCATTTGAAATCAAGGTGTTAGCAAGGTTAGTTCCTTCTAAGAATTCTGAAGGAGAATCAATTCCATGCCCCTCTCCTCGCTTCGGGCAATCCTCGGTGTCCCTTGGTTTATAGATGCATCTCTTCAATCTCTGCTTTCATTTTCACATGGATTTTCCCTATGTTTTCACATGATCATCTTCCCTCTGTGTCTCTCTTCTCTTCCAAGGGCATCAGTGATTTTGGATTTAGGGCCCATACTACTCCAATATGAACTCATCTCATCTAATTAAATCGGGAACAACCACATTTTCAAAATAATTGCATGTTCTGAGTTACTGGGGATTAGAATATCAACATATTTTGTGGAGAAGGACACGACTCGACCCACAAAATATCTTCTTTCCATAGAGATTAGGTACTCTAGAGAAGGAACTGTAGTATAAAAGGAAAGCTTCTCTTGCATTGCTAGGACCTCAACAATTCTATTGAGGAAAATCCCCTAAAAAACTGATCACAGGAGCAGAGTCATTTCCCTGCTGATATGAGATAAAGAGAAGCAGAAGAGTTGGTGGTCTTGAGAAAGTGTCACTGGTGGGTGCTATGGTCTGAATGTGTCCTCCCAAATTTCATGTGATAAAACTTAATTGTGAGTGAATCGTTGCACAGAATATGCATGTATTGAAATAACATACTGTACCCTAAAAATATGTACAAGTAAATGTTAAAATATTTTGAATTAAAAAGAATAATTTCTAAAACGTAGGAAAAAACCCCTCTTAATTGTCAATGTGATAGTTTTAAGAGGTGGAGCCTTTTAGGAAGTAATTAAGTCATGAAAGCTCTGCCCTCATGAGTGAATTAGTATTCTTATAAAAGAGGTTGAAGAGAGCACCCTAGTCTCTTCTCCCCTTTTATCTCTTCTGCCATGAGAGGACACAGTGTTAGTCCCCTTTCCACACTTCTGCCATGAAGGGATGCCCCAGGATCTTGCAGGCAAGAGCAGCCCTCAGCAGACATCAAATCTACTTGCATCTTAACTTTGACTTCCTGACCTCCAGAACTATAAGAAATAAATTTCTATTATTTATAAATTACCCAATCTGTGCTATTTTGTTGTAGCAGCACAAACAGACTAAGAAAGTGGAATTAATCCTCTCTGTGGAGTTGTCCATGTAAAGAACGTGGCTGGAAGAATAATAGCAATAAATGGAGCACAAAGGGACCCAAAAGGAATAATTGAGAAGATGGTCATGCCACACCTTATATTTGTTGTTTATTGTGAAAATCCTTTTTCATTAATGAAGATTCTATTTCTGTTTCTGCTTTTTAATTTTTGTTCCAGGCTATCTTTTGTTAATCTACTCTCCATCTATCTCTGATGGCTGTCTTTTAATTTTACGTTCTTCATTTTTCCTTTCTGTTTTTATTTTCCTCCCTAAAAACAACCCAGGAAAAAATATTGGCAAAGTTAATATTTGGTAAATAGATAAACTTTATGTATGTCAAATGTTGTTTTTGTTCTGGTTAATCATTATTGAAAGATAAAAAATAAACCTAGACATTTTCTCTTTGATACATGATAAGTGAATTGCCCCTGCCTCTGCAGTTCTTTTGGGTGATGGCTGACTTTTCTTTACATATCCAGAGAAGGCCAATTAGCCCTTTAATGAAATCCTTTCTTCTGCATCTAAGCAGAGTTTTGTTTTTGTAATATGCAGCTCTGTTGCACTGAAGGGAGATTTTTCCTATCTTTTGTACTTAGTTCTCTAGCTTTCTGAATTGATTTTAAACATATAAAAAGCTAAAAAGTTTTAGTTTGCAGTACCTGAGGCCCATTCTGTCTATACTATTTTGCCACATTTTAATGATACGAATTAAGTTTCCCAGCATTTGATATACTACTACCAGCTTCCGCTGCTCTGATTTATTTATTTTTGGATTTCATGGTCTCAATATGGATGTGCGTACAGAAGTACTCAAGGATGTTTGGGGTAATAGCACTCTGTTCACCTCACAGAGCAGAACCTTTGTAGTAGAGTTACAGTCACCATGTTTTCTGTTCAGTAGGATCTTGCATCTTGCATTTATGAACATGGGGAAAGAAGAGTGGAGAGAGGATGAAACATCTTCTTAAGTTCTTGCAGACCATGCCATATTCTTTGCTATGGCTCTGTATGTATAGGCCACAAGTTGAGTCCCTTAGTGGTAATCAATTATCTTTTAGTTAATGAAAATGTCTTTCAGTTTCTAGCAATACATTGATAACTGTATATTTTTCTGTTTTCATAGTCATTATATGTAAAGTAGGGAAAAACTGTATCAGGAATTATTAGCAAGCTACATTATTCCTTTTATTGTTTTTTTCCCCCCTGGTAAGAATGCCTTAATTCCTTGAGAATATAACGTAGGCAAGTAATGGAAAATATGTATATACATATATATGTATATTAAATTAAGCACTTGATAGAGAGATAAAATTTCTCAATGGGAATAATAAATTCAGTTAGACTTACTTTAAAACAGTAGTTCCAAAGTGATATTTAAATCGTGTATTATAAATCATTTTTAGAGGCATTGACTTAAAAAACAAACAAACAAACAAAACAACCCCTTAAGCGTTAAATCTAGTGAAGGATAAAATCTCCAGGGAGCAGTATGAGAAATAGACTGTGAAGTCATGAAGAACAATCATTTCACCAGAATAAGCTGCTTTATTAGGAAGAGACAGCTCTTGGCAACACTTTTAAACTATTTTGACAAAATGCAACGTGAGTCCACATAGGTATTATTATGATGACAGACAAAAGAAAATGCCTGAATCTGGGGGAAAAAAACACCTTTGTTTTAGCCTTGATAAATACTTCATAAATAATTCAATACTTTAAAATATAAATCATATTATGAAGTCACTGGATTGAGAGAAAATAGTCATTTTTACTTACATATATTGTTAACACTCCTAACCTGGTTGGACAATTTTATTTGAGTAAATTTGTTGCCAGTGACATTGGAATAGTTAAAATCAAAATTGAAAGAGCTCAGGATTTTGTCACTTGTGTTTTCCTCCGTTGTAATCTGCCATTGTAAAACAGGAGACAACTGATCTTATTGTAAAAGACATTTAAAAATATTCACATATTGCTGTATATTTTAAATGCATAAAAATTTACATGAAGTCTAACAAGGAGATAAGTAGAAAACGGGTAGATTTATATGAAGAATAATTATAATGTTATCAACAAGGGAAGTATTATAACTACTGGAAATTTTGACATCTGTCATTAAACCTGATCTCTCTATGCATATGTGTATGATTCTTTTCTTTTTACCTGAAAAGAAAAAATTAAAAAATACAATATATTTCCTGTATCAATTATCCACCTGAAAACTAAAGGCAAAATTTTACAATAATGTGTTCATTCTATTTTTTAACAACTACTTCTCTGCTCCATTTAATTGTTTTGTCCTTCAATATTTAGCATATATTGCTCATTTCAATGTGCATTTATTTTTATAACAAAGTGATTATTTAAAAAGTAGTGTTAAGAACCTCACAGTAGCTGCAATTTAACCATGCACCTTTGTGACCCATTTTAGGTACCAAGAATTGTTTCTAAAAACTTATAATCATTTAGACCTTTAGAATTTAAACAGTGCGTACAAGCACATCATCTTTTAAAAAAAATATTTACTTATTTATTTATTTTGAGCAGCAAAATTTTAATCTTTTTATTATTAGCATAGTCATCATTACAAAAATAAAACTCTTCGTAAATATGTGAGGCAAACATGATATGTCCTCTTTTATAGATGAGGTAAGTATTTGATCAAGAAGACACAGTTCAGCAGTTAGGTGTTAAGACTATTTTCTAAATTCTAAAATTATATTTTTTAAACAAGATTATTGCCTTCAAATTGCCTGATTTGCTTCTTTTGTTTAATTTATTGCCATGTAGGACTTTGACTATGTCATAAGCCTTTGGTAACATGATGAAAGCTAGCTCCTGGAAAAGTAGAAAAAACAGTGCCACCTTAAGCAGAGAGAAAGGTCTATCCTAGATCTTGCAGGAGAAGAAGTTAGACAGCAGCAACAACCTGCAGTTTGGAGTGGAATGGAAAAACAAGATCACTAAAGTAAAATCGTAATAATTAGAGGATTCCAAAAAAGATCAAAGATAGGAAAAAACAGATTACTCTGCCCAGTCATAAAGATAAAGGCGAACTTCATCAGCTATTTGCTGAAGTTCGTCAATTGATTTGTTGCCCTTATGATTCCAACCTCTCCCTGGTACTCCACACTACAACTTTTTTATCTGAGAGCAACAGAGTAATTCAGGAATCACCATTTGAAAACATGGCAGAGATCTGATCTTTACCAGGTGCTGACTGCTCTGTTTTCTCTAGAACATGAACTCAACATGCCAGTGATTGTTGATGTTAAAAAAAAAAAAAGTAAACATTAGGGAAGGTGTAAAGTTTTAAGAAATCTCAAAACTAGTTCTCACTGTTGTAAAACCAAAGTAACATTGCACAGTGACCAATAAATAAGTCAGGAATAAAATGAGTCTGGTCCTCTGTCTACTATGCCAGGGGTAAAACTGCATCAGTGAAGCTTCCCAGAACCTTAAATCCCCCATCTGTCAAATAGAGAACATATTGATCCTTCACAGACACTTGACAGGCAAGCTATGGATTTTCAATGTGATAATGCATTTTTTCCCCCATACTCAAGTAGTAATAAAAACAACACAACAAACAAACAAAAAGCTCCCACTCTTTCTGCTTTCTCAGGCTTTGTGCTGAATCCTAAAATTAAAACAGTAGACAAGGAGCCTTTTCAGTATGATGCCATTCAAATCAATAATATAATATTTAATGTAGATATACATTTATAGTGAAACTATAAAAAAAAGGAAATGATAAATACAAAATTAAGATTAAGTTGAGGAATAAGATAGGTATATTCTATAGGTGAGGGGTACATGGGAGATTTAATAAATTGATAATGTTCTGTCCCTTAAGCTAACGTTGACTATCTTTCATTTTATTATTCTGTATATCTTGTTGACCTTATATATATTTGTTCAGATATAAGAAATATTTTATAAATTTTAAAAATATTCTTTAAAAAGAAATAATAAACAAATAAACAAATCAGGAATAGATCCACATGAATATAATCAAGTGTTTTCTGACAAGAATCAAAGGCAATACAATGGAGGAAAATAGTCTTTTCAACAAATGATGCTGGAACAATCAGACATTTGCATGTAAAAAAAAAATGAATCTAGACATATATCCTGTCCTTTCTGCAAAATTTAACTCAAAATGGATCATAGATCTAAATATAAAGTACACAACAATAAAACTTATAAAAGATAATACATGAAAGATAATCCAGATATCCTAGGGCTAAGGGATGACTTTTTATATATACAGCAACAAAAGTGCAGTCCATTAAAAAAAACAACGAAGAGTTGGACTTCATTAAAATTGAAACTTTCTTAGTTATGTTAGCATGATGGAAAACTAGGAAGCTACATGCCACCCTACTTCCACAGAGACACTGAATTAGCAATATAGAAACCAGAATACCGCTGTGACAATTCTAGGGACCTGTTAAGAAGTACAGTACCCAAACCATTATAAAACCAAGAAGGCATTCAGGGAAAGATGGTGTTCACCACACCCATATTTACTCCTCCCTCTATGTGGCATAGTAAAGTAACTAGGAGAAAACCCTCCATAAAGGGCTCGTTTCTCGGGACAGAAACAAGGGAGTGGACCAAGTGGCCAATGGTCTTGCTTGTTTGTAGGTGACCCAAGGTACTGGTTGCTGTTTTGCCAGACTCAGAATGCTAACAGATCTAAAGCAGACCCTGGTAACTGCTGCAAAAGAGGAGAGAACCATTGCATGTTAGAGCTGCAGTTCTGTAGGCATAAGCAAGTATGAGAAGGATCAAGAAAGGTTTGAGAGGTCCCTCCAGCCAAGTTGATCAGTAAAGGTCTTCCCCTGCACAAAGCAAGGTACATAAAAATGGAGATGCCCATATACCAGCAAAATCTTAGAAGGCATACAAAGAAACAGGGAAACATGGCCCAATCAGAGGAGCAAACAAAAGCTCCAGAAACCAAGACTAAAGAAACACAAACCTATAAGCTGCCTGACAAAGAATTTAAAATAACTGTTACAAAGATATGTAATGAGCTAAACACACACACACATGCACACAGACAACTAACAAAAATCAGGAAAACAATGCATGAACAAAATGAGAACATAATCAAGCTAATGGAAAGTATAAAAAAGAACCAAACAAATTCTGCAGCTGAAAAAATACAATACATAAACTAAACAATTCATTAAAAGAGTGTATCAGCAGAACTGATCAGACTAAAAAAAGATTCCACAAATTTGAAGATAAGTTATTTTAAATCATTGAGTCAGAGGAGCAAAAAGAAAAAAAATATATAGAGGAAAACAAAGAGAGCCCATGAAGTTTTGGGGACACTGTCAAGAGAATCAATGCACACATCATGGAAATCCCATAAGAAGCAAAGATAGAAAGGGACAGAGATCTTATTTAAAGAAATAATTGTAAAAACTTCCCAAATCTGAGGAAAGAAATTGGGAAAAAAATTCAAGATGCTCAAATAATTCCAACTAGATTAAATCCACATAGAACCACAAAAAGACACATTATAATTAAATTTTCGTAAGTCAAAGACAAAGAAAGGACCTTGAAAGCATCAGGAGAGAATCAATTTGTCACATCAAGGGAGCATCCAAAAGATCATTAGCAGATTTCTCCAAAAAACTTTGTAGACCAAAAGGGATTGGGGTAAATGAGGGTACTTCAAAAAGTTCTCAGAAAATTAAAATTAAGAAGCGATATGGGGAATAATTGCAATTTGAGGTAATGGGCATGCTGACAGTATTGATCTGGCTATCACATGTTAGGCACAAGTGGTAGAGGTAAGCTTTGTACTCCACAAATATGCATAAGTCATAACGTTTTTTAAAAAAGATAATGCAAATCTTTTCATGAACTCTTTGAACTGCTCTTGTATATTCAAAGTCAAAAATACTGTATCCAGCAAAACTCTTTCAAAAATAAAAGAGACTTTCCTAGATAAATAAATGCAAGGCAATATATTACCACTATATCCCTCTTCAAGAAATGATAGAGGAAATCCTCAAGTTGAAATGAAAGGGTGGAAGACAGCAACATGAAATCATATAAAATATAAGATTCTGCAATAAAGATGAATATATGGACAAATACAGTGACCTTTAGTATTATTATTATAGACCATGAAACTTAAATTATTCCATATCTTAGACCACATATAAAAATTAACTCAAAATGGGTTAAAGACCTACATGTAAGACCTAAAATTATAAAACTCTAAGTAGAAAATACAGCTGAAAATCACAACAGTTAGCTTGGCTATGACACCAGGAGCATAGGTAACAAAAGCAAAAATAGACAAATAAGACTACATCAAACTTAAAAACTTTTGTGAATCAAAGGACACAATTGACAAAGTAAGAAGACAGCCCGTGGAATGGTAGAAAATATTTTCAACTTATGCAGCTACCAGGGGATTAATATCTAGAATATCTGAAGAGCTCCCACAACTTATATGAAAAAACTCAAATAACTCAGTTTAAAAAGGAGCAAAGGACTTGAATAGACATTTCTTCCAAGAAGATATACAAATGGTCACAAGCATATGAAAAGATGCTTAACAGTACATGCCACTGAAGAACTAAAAATTAAAATATCAATGAGATACTACTACACAAATAGTAGAATGACAAAGATCGAAATCACTCACAAGACCAAATCCTGGCTTGGATGTGGAGCAAAAGGAACTCTGATTCATTGCTGTTGGGAATGCAAAACAGTACAGCTACTTTGGAAGACAGTTTGTCAGACTCTTACAAAACCAAACAGATTTTATCATATGACCCAGCAGTTGCACTCTTTGACATTTACCCAAATGAGCTAAAAACTTTAGTCCACACACAAATCTACCTATGTATGTTTATTGCAGCTTTATTTATAATTGCCAAATTTGGAGGAGGTCTTTCAGGAGGTCTTTCAGGAGGTCTTTCTATTGGTGAATGGATAAATAAACTGTGATACATCTGTGTGATGCATCTAATGTAATTTTATTCTGTGCTAAAAAGAAATTAGCTGTCAAACCAAGAAAAGACTTGGAGGAAACTTAAGTGTATATTGCTAAGTGAAAGAAGAAGATCTGAAAAGGCTATAGACTGTATGATTTCAGCTATATGACTGGAAAAGGAAAATCTGTGGAGAGAGTAAAAAGATCACGGATTATCAGGGCTTGGGGGGAGGGAGGTATGAGTAGGCAGAGTATAGAGGATTTTTAAAGCAGCGTGACTATCCTGCATTATACTATAATGGTGGATTTGTGTAATTGTACATATGTGCAAACCCACAGAATAAACACCACCAAGAGTAAATCCTAATGGAAACTATGGACTGGGGTAATAATTATATGTTAATATAGGTTCATCAATTGTAATGATGTACTGCTGTGGTGGGGATGTTGATAGTGGGGAAGGCTGTGCATGTGGACGTGGTGGGTGTACAGGAACTCTCTGTACTTTCTGCTCAGTTTTGCTGTGAGCCTAACACTGCTCTACAAAATACAGCTTGGAGTTTTTTTAAATGTAAAGACAGGAATTTTTCATCAGCATGCATAATATATTTAGAAATAAAGGCATAGAAACCAAAAATGATAATAACATAATATATGCTTTCATGTTGTTACTGATAAAGGTGATTGGGGTTAGTGGGCTCATGAAAAGGTTTCACTGTGATTCTGACATTTTGGGTTTTTAGAAGGAATAGAGGACAAAGCATGCAACAGAACAGCATAACAAAAAAGAAGGAAGGACGTGCATTTCATATGCTTGGGGTATCGAGTTCTTAATACCATAAAATCAAGCTATAGGGAAGGGTAAGAAACCCAGGAAAAAACCTGAGGAAACATGAGAATAAAGAGAAAAGTGGATGAATTTGATAAAAGGCCATCACTATACAGCACAAGACCACTGCTTGCCTCTGAGGCTCAGATTTCTCATCTATAAAATCAAAGAGCATGTGAGGGGTGGGAAGATTGGATGATTCACCCAGTCTGAAGCTGAGCTTCTTTAGTCCCTGTTCTCATAATCCTCAGGGAGAAAGAAAATCTTTAACAAGTTCATGCCACTGTGATTTTTCACCAGCCGAAGCTGGGTGCTGGGGGACTGGCTCCCCAATAATGAACAGGGATGGGCGAGGAAGGTGTATGCTCTTGCTGCAGCTACCGCTGAACTGCAGTAAAGTTTACTTGAATAGCTTGTTTAGGTAACAACAGTTTACTGTCAGAGTTATGGCTGCATAATTCTAAGGAAGACCACACAGAATTTAATATTTCAGTAGATTTAACATTAATATTTTATTATAATTTTCTGAGAGGTCTGTTTGCATGGCAAAGCCCTTACCTAGTAATTAATGCCCTGCTGGGTACCTAAGGGGGTGAGCCATGTGCTGAGGCAGCGTGTGGAGGAGGGAAGAAGTGGTTAGGAGTTTAAACAGGAGGAGGGTGCATTTTTACATGAAAACCCAGACATATAGAGCTTGTAAAGCTTCAAAGGGATGGAGGAACAGGAATAAACATAAAGTCATGGATGTTTAATGTAAAAATTTAGTTGGAATAATTTTGTTGTAAGGAATGTGGGCTAAGACATGAGGAGTGAATGAATAAAACACATGATTGTCTGCTATGCTTAAATGGAGACATGGTGGTCCAAGGGTACAAAATCTCAGACAGAAGGTGATTTTTTAGATCTGTTGCATTGCACAAAGTAGTCAATATAGTTAATAACAGAGTATTGTGCATTTTAAAATTACTAGGAGAGTAAATTTCAAATGTTCTTACCACCAAAAAGGTTAAGTGTTTGTAGTAATGGATATAACTAGCTTGATTTAGTTATTTCTCATTGTATTCATAAATCTTAACATCACTTTGTACCCCATAAATTTATACAATTATAAATTGACAATTTACAATAAAAAATGTAGACAACAGTTAATTTTATTGAGACTTACTATGTGTCAGACACTAGAATAAATTATTTTTATATATTATCCTATTTTTACTCTTACAGCAATCCTTTACAGTAAGTGTTATTATATATCACCATTTTAATGATGACGAAATGTGGTTGAGAAAGATTAAGTGATTTACTCAAGGTCACACAGCTAGGAAACAGGAGAGAAAAAAATCTGAACCTAGGTAGTCTTTCAAAAATTATCCTTCTATGTTACTCTATTTTGTTGATTTGTTTTCTCTTAGCTGACTGGTTTCAATATTTAAGTCTATAATCAGCCAGAGCAACAGCTGACTTCATGTGGAAGAAACCAGAATTTAGGCTGTTTTCTCCCAGTCTATAACACTTGCTCATTTATATCATTAGGAGCTATTGAGAAGGAAAGATATGAAATATGTCAGAAAGCCAATATTTAAATTAATTCCAAGACTACACTGTAAGCCTGGCCAAATATTCACTGAACATTCTATTGCTCATTTCAAATTTGTGGTTAGGCCCCTGTCCAGCCCTGCTCACTGAGGAACTGCACCATGAGCTCCACATGACAGCATAACACAAATATAACACCTGCAATATAGAAATGGCTGAAACTTGAACAATATGGGTAACTATTATCAAATTACCACCAAAATTAAAGCCTAAAACTAAAGTCCATTTCTTATCCAGAAAATTAATGTTTTATTCAGCACGGTCTCAGCTAGAAGGAGTAGTGAGATGACTTGGTGGAAGCTAGTGTCCTTCAGCAACTTCAGCTTGGAAGTTCTCCCTGCATCTATAGCAGCTATTGTAGAGCTTCCAATATTAGAATAATTTAACTCTAAATTATTCATGTGTCCCAATTCCAATTTTCCAAAAATCAGTAGTCCACGTAATAACATAAAGTATCAGGGTCACACCCATAAAATTTAGGAATGTAAGCAATTTCTTAGCCTCCAAGCAGTTTGTCCCTAGCAAAATACTGTTATTCAAACAAAGTACCTGTTGTAATCTAAACATGCACTACTATTTCCGGGTAAAAACAATATTACCTGAGTAAAAGAATTTGGGTAGAGAAATTAAAAAAATAGGTTCTTGGTTTCTATATCATTAGGGTGTCTACTCAACTAGTACCTATTTTCCAAAGTCCAGAACGTGTACTTAAACTCTATTGTGATGGGAACACTCCCATCCCAAGGGTAATTGTGCTTCTGTGTGATTTTCATAAAGCCTTGCAGAATCTGAGGGATTTCTTGGCCCTGTGACTTACACTCCTAGCTCTCTTAAAATTGGCTTTGCATTTAGAAGCCCAATGAAAAGCAATGCTGTCACTTTTATTTTTCCCAATAAAACTTGTGTCTTTTTAAAACTTAACTTATCTCCATACTTTATTTGGATTTCATTACTTTTCTCCTAATAGCTTTTTTCCATTCTAGGATCACCTCCAGGATACCACATTACATTTAGTTGTCATGTATTCTTAGGCTCCTCTGTGCTAAGAAATTTTCCCGGACTTTCCTTGTTTGTCCAGACCTTGATAGTTTTGAAGAGTACAGGTCAGGTGTTCTTTTTAGAATGTCTCTCAATTTAGGTTTGTTTGTTGTTTTTCTCATGGTTAGACAAGGATTATGGGTTTTGAGAAAAAGACCACTAATGTGAAATATCATTCTGACTGCAGTATATCAAGGGTAAATGCTATCAACTTGGCTTATCAAACTTATGATATTAACCTTGTTGACCTGGCTAAGATAGCATTTGACAGGATTCATTTCTCTATAGTTGCATTTTTATTTAACTCGCTTTTTGTACTGTACTTTGGAAGCAAGTCACTACACGAAGTTCATATTTAAGAGCTAGAGAGTTACACTCATATCTGATAGGGAAATATTTGTATAAATTATTTGAAATGCTTCTACATAGGAGAATTGTTTATTCTCCCTATTTATTTGATCAATCATTTATTTATATCAGTATATCATCTGGTCATTCATATTATACTTCAGATTATAATTCAAAACTATCTTATTTACTGGGCTGATCAAATTTTTTCAGCTTTGGCCATTGGAAGATCTTCCCATAAGCACCTATATCCCTTTGACATAATTCCACCATTCTACTTTTTGAGTACCTCCTTACTTTTTGGCACTACAAGATGCTCCAGATTTACCTTGGATAGTCCCTGCGGCAGCCCTACTATCTATCATTTCTTTAAAGAACTGTAATTCTTTTCATTGGAGAGTGGTATTGTAAACCAAGGTCTGGTTGCTGGATGTGCCTATTTCTACAAAGGGATCATGGTTTCTAGACCATTTCGGTGAACAGAGCTAGGTAATATGTGTATGTACACTAACGTGTCTACACATCTATGGATGATAGGTGGATAGGTAAATAGATATGGATGTATCTACTGTAACTGAGTACAGTGTGATTCATTCTAGCCTTCTCCCTTTGCACATCTATAATCTCTCATTCCAACCATGAGAAATATGGCTCACCATTCTCTACCCATTTACTCATTGGTTCAGTGCCAGGGCAGAAGGGCAGCAGTCTCAGAATGTTAACCCTTATTCCTATGAGAGACAACATTATCAACTAAAGCACAGTGCTTATGTATAATTCCTTTTTTCCCTAGTCTTTTGGCCTCATGTTATTTCCACAGTTCCTTAGAAAAACACCTCATCTTTTCCCACCCCCTTTAGTGAAGTTGTGTCACATGTTTGTATTACAGTTTGATTTTCTTGGTCACAGTCTATATTACACCTTGGGATTCCCCAAATCTCAAATTTGATATTTCTTTTAAAAGAATGCATACGTTAAGTCTCACTCTTTATGTTGCAAAGTTCTATGGATTTTGAAAAATCAACACTATTATGTATCTATCACTATAGTATCATAAAGAACGGTTTTATGGCCCAGAAAATAATCCCCTGTGCTTTAACCTCATCAACCTTCCCCTCTCCCCAAACCTCTGACAACCACTAATATGTTTTACATCTCTATAGTTTTACTTTTCCCAGAATGTCATTTAAATGGAATCATTCAGTATGTGGCCTTCTCATACTTATGTTTTTGACTTAACAATATGCATTTAATATTCATCTATGTCTTTGAGCACCTTAATGGATCATTGCTCTTCATCACTGAATAGCATTTATGGTATGGATTACTATAGTGTGGCTATCCATTCATCTCTTGAAGGGCATCTTGGTGGCTTCCAAGAATTTATTCCATGAACAAAGCTGCTACAAATATTCACATGCAAGTTTTTGTGTGTATGTACTTTTTAAATCAGTCAAGTATATAACTAGGAGTGTAATTATGTCAAGACTATGTTTAGTTTTGTAAGAAACTGTCAATCTGTTTCCAAAGTGGCTGCACCACTTTGCACTTCCATCAGCAATGAATGAGGGCTCCTGTTGTTCTACATTCTCAGTCACACTTGGTATTCTTGAATTTTTGGATTTTGCCAGTCCAATAGGTTTGTAGTGTTATTTCATGGTTGTTACAACTTGCATTTCCCATTTATTTAGGTCTTCTTTTTTTTACTTCTTTCACCTGTATTTTGTTGTTTTCTGTAGATGGCTAGATCTTATACATAGTTTGTTAGATTTATATCCAGCCACTTCATGTTTGGGTGCTATTGTAAATGGTATTATATACATAAATATATTTTTACATTTATAATTATAAGTATTTATAATTATAAAGTATAAATATTTTATTAAAAGTTTATAATTATAAATTTTATATAATTTGTAAGTATAAAATCACTCATCTGGTCTCGCATGTGGTCTACTTTGCCATTAGGGCTCCTAATATGTTAATCATAGATACTTTAAATCCCCTATTTGATAATGTCTATTTCACAATTTCATTTAGTTTCAATTCATTCACTTTGTTCATTGCTGATATATAGGAAAACATTGTCTTTTGCTTGTAACTTTCCCAAAGTAAATTATTAGTCCTAGGAGTTTGGATTTTCTACAGAGAAAGACATGTCTTCTATAAATAAAGATGGATTTTTTCCTTTCTATTCTTATTGCCATAGCTAGGATTTCCAGTACAGTGTTAAATAGGAGTGGTGAGAAAGGGCATCCTTGCCTTATTCTCAATCATAGGAGGATAGCGTTGAGTCTTTCTGAATCATGTATTATGTCAGTTCGAGGTTTTTCATATATACCCTTTAGTAGGTTAAGAAAGCTCCCTTAGTTTTATTCAGAGATTTTTAATTTTTTTTAAATCGTGAATGGGTGTTGAACATGGCTGAATGTTTTTCTTCATCTATCAAAGGAACAATAGAATTTTTCTAATTTAGTGTGTTAAAATGATGAATTGCATTGATTTATTTATAAATGTTTAACAATACTTGCATTCCTAGAATGAACAACACTTGGTTATGGTATATTATCCTATATTATATATTGCTCAATTCAATTTAGTAATATTTTTGAAAGATTTTTGCACCAATGTCTGGGAGTTATATTGGTCTGTAGTTTTCAAGTAATGTCTTTTTTTGTTTTGTTTTAAGGTTAATACTATTCTCATTAAATAAGTTAGAATGCATTTCCTTCTCTACTTTTTTAAAAAATTTTTTAAATTTTTAATTTTTAATTTTTTTAATTTTATTATTTTTCTCTTTCTTTTTATTTATTTATTTATTTATTTTTAATTTTCTTTTGTCGATATACATTGTGGCTGATTATTGCTCCCCATCACCAAAACCTCCCTCCTTCCTCCCTCCCCCCTCCCCCCCAACAATGTCCTTTCTGTTTGTTTGTCATATCAACTTCATGTAATTGTGGTTGTTATATCTTCTTCCCCCCGCCCCGTTTTCTTTTTTTTTTTTCTGTGTGTGTGTTTGGGTGTGTGTGTGTGTGTGTGTGTGTGAATTTATATATTAATTTTTAGCTCCCACCAATAAGTGAGAACATGTGGTACTTCCCTTTCTGTGCCTGACTGGTTTCACTTAATATAATTCTCTCAAGGTCCATCCATGTTGTTGCAAATGGCAGTATTTCATTCGTTTTTATAGCTGAGTAGTATTCCATTGTGTAGATATACCACATTTCCCATATCCACTCATCTGATGATGGACATTTGGGCTGGTTCCAACACTTGGCTATTGTAAAGAGTGCTGCTATGAACATTGGGGGACAGGTATACCTTCGACTTGATGATTTCCATTCCTCTGGGTATATTCCCAACAGTGGGATAGCTGGGTCGTATGGTAGATCTATCTGCAATTGTTTGAGGAACCTCCATACCGTTTTCCATAGAGGCTGCACCATTTTGCAGTCCCACCAACAATGTATGAGAGTTCCTTTTTCTCCGCAACCTCGCCAGCATTTATCATTCAGAGTCTTTTGGATTTTAGCCATCCTAACTGGGATTAGATGGTATCTCAGTGTAGTTTTGATTTGCATTTCCCGGATGCTGAGTAATGTTGAGCATTTTTTCATATGTCTGTTGGCCATTTGTATATCTTCCTTAGAGAAATGCCTACTTAGCTCTTTTGCACATTTTTTAACTGGGTTGCTTGTTTTTTTCTTTTAAAGTTGTTTGAGTTCCCTATATATTCTGGATATTAATCCTTTGTCAGATGTATATTTTGCAAATATTTTCTCCCACTCTGTTGGTTGTCTTTTAACTCTTTCAATTGTTTCTTTTGCTGTGCAGAAGCTTTTTAGTTTGATATAATCCCATTTGTTTATTTTTCCTTTGGTTGCCCGTGCTTTTGGGTCATATTCATGAAGTCTGTGTCCAGTCCTATTTACTGAAGTGTTTCTCCTATGTTTTCTTTAAGAAGTTTTATTGTTTCAGGGTGTATATTTAAATCCTTAATCCATTTTGAGTTGATTTTAGTATACGGTGAGAGGTATGGGTCTAGTTTCATTCTCCTGCATATGGATATCCAGTTATCCCAGCACCATTTGCTGAAGAGGCAGTCCCTTCCCCAGTGAATAGGCTTGGTGCCTTGGTCAAAGATCAGATGGCAGTAAGTGTGTGGGTTGATTTCTGGATTCTCTATTCTATTCCATTGGTCAGTGTGTCTGTTTTTATGCCAGTACCATACTGTTTTGGTTATTATAGCTTTGTAGTATAGCTTAAAGTCAGGTAGTGTTATGCTTCCAGCTTTATTTTTTTTTTGCTCAGCATTGCTTTGGCTATGCGTGGTCTTTTATTGTTCCATATAAATGTCTGGATAGTTTTTTCCATTTCTGAGAAAAATGTCTTTAGAATTTTGATGGGGATTGCATTGAATTTGTATATCACTTTGGGTAGTATGGACATTTTCAGTATGTTGATGCTTCCAATCCAAGAGCATGGGATATCTTTCCATCTTCTTGTATCCTCTCTAATTTCTCTCAGCAGTAGTTTGTAGTTCTCATGATAGAGATTTTTCACCTCCTTGGTTAACTCAATTCCTAAGTATTTTATTTTTTTGGTGGCTATTTTAAATGGGCAGGCTTTCTTGATTTCTCGTTCTGCATGTTCACTATTGGAGAAAAGAAATGCTACTGATTTTTGTGTGTTGATTTTGTATCCTGCTACTGTGCTGAAATCATTTATCAATTCCAGCAGTTTTTTTGTAGAAGTTTTAGGCTGTTCAATATATAGGATCATGTCATCTGCAAACAGGGACAGTTTGACTTCATCTTTTCCAATCTGGATGCCCTTTATTTCCTTCTCTTCTCTGATTGCTCTGGCTAGTACTTCCAACACTATATTGAATAGGAGTGGTGAGAGTGGGCATCCTTGTCTAGTTCCTGTTCTTAAAGGAAAAGCTTTCAGCTTTTCCCCATTCAGGATGATATTGGCAGTGGGTTTGGCACATATGGCTTTTATTATGTTGAGATACTTTCCCTCTATACCTAACTTATAGAGGGTCTTTGTCATGAATGAGTGCTGAACTTTATCAAATGCTTTTTCAGCATCTATAGAGATGATCATATGGTCTTTGTGTTTGAGTTTATTAATATGGTGTATCACATTTATTGATTTGCGTATGTTGAACCAACCTTGCATCCCTGGGATGAATCCCACTTGATCGTGGTGAATAATTTTACGTATGTGTTGCTGTATTCTGTTTGCTAGTATTTTAGTGAGGATTTTTGCATCTATATTCATCAAGGATATCAGCCTGTAGTTTTCTTTTTGGGTTATATCTTTACCTGGTTTTGGTATCAGGATGATGTTTGCTTCATAGAATGAGTTTGGGAGATTTGCGTCCGTTTCAATCTTTTGGAATAGTTTGTAAAGAATTCTGTAAATTCTGGTTTGAATGTTTGGTAAAATTCTGCTGTGAATCCATCTGGTCCTGGGCTTTCCTTTGTTGGGAGCCTTCTGATAACAGCTTCAATCTCCTTTATTGTTATTGGTCTATTCAAATTTTCTATGTCTTCATGGTTCAGTTTTGGGAGATTGTGTGTGTCCAGAAATTTATCCATTTCCTCCAGATTTTCAAATTTGTTGGCGTATAGTTGTTTATAGTAGTCTCGAATGATTCCTTGTATTTCAGATGAATCAGTTGTAATATCGCCTTTTTCACTTCTAATTTTTGTTATTTGAGTCTTCTCTCTTCTTTTTTCTGTTAGCCATGCTAATGGTTTGTCAATTTTATTTATCATTTCAAAAAACCAACTTTTTGATTCATTGATCTTTTGAATTGTTTTTTGGTTTTCAATTTCATTCAGTTCTGCTCTGATCTTAATGATTTCTTTCCGTCTGCTAACTTTAGGTTTGGATTGTTCTTGTTTTTCTAGTTCTTTAAGGTGAAGTGTTAGGTTGTTCCCTTGCCATCATTCCATTCTTCTGAAATGAGCATTTAATGCAATAAATTTCCCCTTAATACTGCTTTTGCAGTATCCCACAGGATTTGGTATGATGTATCATTGTTTTCATTAGTTTCAAGAAATTTTTTGATTTCTTCTTGGACCCATATGTCATTAAGTAGAATGCTGTTTAATTTCCATGTGTTTGTATAGTTTCCAGAGTTTCGTTTGTTATTAATTTCTACTTTTAATCCATTGTGGTCTGAGAAGATACATGGGATAATTCCAATTTTTTTGAATTTATTGAGACTTGATTTGGGACCTAATATGTGATCTATCCTGGAGAATGATCCATGTGCTGATGAGAAGAATGAATATTCTGAGGTTGTTGGATGGAATGTTCTGTAGATATCTGCCAATTCCAATTGGTCTAGAGTCTTGTTTAGATCTTGTGTTTCTCTACTGATTCTTTGCCTAGATGATCTGTCTAATATTGACAGTGGGGTGTTCAGGTCCCCTGCTATTATGGTATTAGTGTCTATTTCCTTCTTTAGGTCTAATAAAGTTTGTTTTATAAATCTGGCTGCTCCAACATTGGGTGCGTACATATTTATGATTGTTATGTCTTCTTGATGGATCAGTCCTTTTATCATTAAGTAGTGTCCCTCGTTGTCTCTTTTTACGGTTTTGGGTTTAAAGTCTATTTTGTCAGATATAAGAATAGCTACTCCAGCTCGTTTTTCTTTTCTGTTTGCATGGTAAATCTTTTTCCATCCTTTCACTCTTAGTCTATGTGAATCTTTATGGGTGAGTTGGGTCTCTTGTAGGCAGCATATAATTGGGTCCTCCTTTTTGATCCAGTCAGCCAGTCTGTGTCTTTTGATTGGGGAATTTAAGCCTTTTACATTTAGAGTTGTTATTGAAAGGTGTTGATTTATTCCTAGCATTTTATTGGTTGTTTGGTTGTCTTAGGTGTCTTTTGTTCCTGCTTTCTGATTTACTGTTTGGTTTCTATGTTTTTTGGTTCCTTAGGTTGTAGATAGTGTTTTTCTTTGCTTGTTTTCTTTTCATGAATGCCATTTTTATTATAGTAGTGGGTATTGATTTTTCTTGGGTTTTTATGGCAGTGGTAGTTATTTTTCAGGAACCAAACCCAGTACTCCCTTGAGGATTTCTTGTAAGGGTGGTCGTGTGGTAGTGAACTCCCGCAGTTTTTGTTTGTCTGAGAAATATACTATTTGCCCTTCATTTCGAAAGGATAGCCTTGCAGGGTAGAGTATTTTTGGCTGGCAGTCTTTGTCTTTTAGTATTTTGAATATATCATCCTATTCCTTTCTAGCTTTTAGGGTTTGTGATGAAAAGTCTGATGTTAGCCTGATTGGGGCTCCCTTATAGGTGATTTGACGCTTCTCTCTTGCAGCTTTTAAGATTCTCTCTTTATCTCTGAGTTTTGCCAATTTGACTATAACATGTCCTGGAGAAGGCCTTTTTGCGTTGAATATGTTTGTAGATCGTTGAGCTTGCTGGATCTGAAGATCTGTGATTTTTCCTATACCTGGGAAGGTTTCTGCCACTATTTTGTTGAATATGTTTTCAATGGAATCTCCATTTTCCTCCCCTTCTGGAATACCCATGACTCAGATATTTGAGCGCTTGAGGTTGTCTGATATCTCTCTCAGATTTTCTTCAATGTCTTTGATTCTTTTTTCTTTCTTTTTGTCTGCTTGTGTTATTTCAAACAGCCCATCTTCAAGTTCAGAAGTTCTCTCTTCAACTTCGACAAGGCTGCTGGTTAAACTCTCCATTGTGTTTTTTATTTCGTTGAATAACTTCTTCAGTTCAGCAAGTTCTGCTACATTTTTTTTCAGGACATTGATTTCCTTGTACCTTTCCTCTTTCAGGTCCTGTATACTTTTCCTCATTTCATCATGATGTCTAGCTGAGTTTTCTTGTATCTCATTCAGTTTCCTTAGAATTATCACTCGAAATTCCTTGTCAGTCATTTCAAGGGCTTCTTGTTCTATAGGATCTAGAGTTTGAGATTTACTAACTTTTGGTGGTGTACTTTCTTGACTTTTTTGTATTTCTGGTATCTTTTTTTTGATGTTTATTCATTGTGGCATGGGGTTTCACAGTCCACTGGTTTGAGACTATTGACTATCTAAGATGTTGCTGTGGTTGCCAATTTGTTATGGCTACCTCCGTGACTGCTCAGTTGGCCTCTAGTGCCTTGTGTGTATGGTTGCCTCGGGTCTTGGGCCTCTCTGGGGAGCCGCCTTTCTGGTCAGCTTGGACTCTGCTGGGCTGCTGGATCACGTATCGCAGGGTATGTGATCTCTGTTGAGCTTTCACTTCCCATGCTGGACTTCTCCCTGTTCTGTGTGCTCTGGCCCAGGCTGTTGGATCGTGCAGTGGCGACCCCACAGGGTGTGTGGTTTCTGTTGAGTCTCCGCCTCCCTGGCCGCACGTCTCCCCACTCTGTGTGCACTGGGCTGGGCTGGGGCGTGTCTTCTGCAACCCTTGTCTATCAGCTGGGCCTTCAAGACCCTGCTCGGCACCGCCTCACCCAGGAATTCTACCAGGTTTCTGCTAGGCACAGACGACCGTTTGATCTGGGTGCCTATGTAGCACTGTAGATCTTTCTCGGGACTTGTTCACCTTTGTATCTCCCGGCATGGGCCGAGTCTAGCACCCGCCTGCAATCAGCTCTCCGGCAGGTTCAAGCAGACTTGGGAACTCTCCTACCACACTATTCCCAAACAGAAATTGGTTAGGCGTTTTTCCGAACTGGTGGCCACTGAGATGGTATCTGCCTCCCAGTAACAGGAAGTTTACCAGGGGCCGGAGTCCAAGGTGTGGTGGAGTGACAGTCGGCCCCGCCCGTACTTCCTTGCCCTCCCAACACTGGCCGGGGACGCCCCACGCCACCAGCCCCGCCAGAGAACCGTGGAGGGAGTGGGAGGGGAGGCCGGCCCGCAGGCCCCTGGAAGCCCCGCCCCGGGGCAAGCAAGTGGGAAGGCTCAGTGAGGAGCCGAGCCAGATGGAGCTGCCACCACCTGGGAGAATGGAGGCAGCCCTGGGGTGGTGAGTGGCCTGTTGATGCAGGCGGAAGCCGGGTGGGCGTCAGCCCCCCCCCCCCGAGCAGGGCCGGGCCAGGGGTCACTCACAGGGCTGTGTCAGCTTGGGCGCTCACTCTCTGCTTCTGGCTTGTCACCTTCCCCGTTCTTGGCTGCCGCCACCTCGGGCTGTTTGCTCAGTCCTGCGGCGCGGCTTGGGCGTTTCCCAGGAATCTTCTTTTATGCCGGCCTGAAACCTCGAATCCTGAATAGGGCAGCTGGCCGCCTTCAACGCAGCCCCGGCCTCTGGGATCCTGTCGGCATCCACCGCAGCCCTGGCGCTGTGTTCCCTGTTTAGAGACTCACTTTTGCAGCTACAAAACAGTTCTTTTCCTGCTGCATTCTTCAAAGCTGTTGACTGTAAATGAGGCAGCCTCTCCTGCCGGGGGCAAAGTGGCGGTCACCCCCCACGACCGGCCACCAGCAGCTGTGGTCCTCCCTTAAGAGATGGCAAGAGGAAGGTCCACAAGGTTCCTGGCTGCCTGAGGCCCAGTGGCCGCCTTTTCCACCTCAGCTACTCCGCGCCATCCGCCGCAGCCACCGCCATCTTGAAAAATCCAAGGTGAGAAAAGTCTTAATAATAATTTATGCCACAAAAATGTGGAGGTTGTATCACTTTCCTATTTGTATTAGTCTGTTTCTGTTGCTTACGGCAGAAATACCTGAAACTAGGTAATTTGTAAAGAAACAATATTTATTCCTTATAGTTACAAAAGCTGTGAATTTTTAAGTCCAGGGAACACATCTGGTGAGGGCTTCCTCCTTCTCTTCTTCTATTTGGAAAAGATTGTGTTCCATTGGCTTTATATCTTCCTCCAGTAGGTGATACAGTTCACTAATGAAAACATCTAAATTGCTATTTTTGTTATGGTTTTTAGCTACCAGTTCAATTTCTTTTGCAGTTGTAGGGGTATTCAACAAGTTTTCTTCTTGAATGAGTTTGGTAACTTGTATCTTTCAAAGAATTTATCCGTTTCCCATAAGTTATTAAATATGTGGGAATAGAACTATTTGTCGTATTCACTTATTTTTTTAATGTCCATACCGTCAGTAGTGATTATTCCTCTTTCTTTAAGAATATTGGAAATTTGAGTCTTCTCTCTTTTTTTAATGGATAGGATGCTTAGAGATTTATATTTTTACTGATATTTTCAAGGAAATAGCCTTACTTTCATTTATTTTCTCCATTTTCTATTTTTCAATTCACTGATTTTTGCTCTAATTTTTATTATTTTCTTCCTTTTGCTTTAGGTTTAATTTACTTTTCTTTCCATAGTTTCCAAGGTAAAAGTTTAGGTTATTCATTTTAGATATTTCTTCTTTTCTAATATATCCATTTGATTCTATAAAATCCATAAGCACTGCTTTAGCTACATCCCACAAAATTTGATAAATTGTATTATTTTTATTTGATTAAATATATTTTAAAATTTCTTTATAGACATGTTCTTTTACCCATTAATTGAGAAGTGTGTCTTTTAATTTCTAATATTTTAGAATTTTCTAGCTCTCTTTCGCTTATTAACTTTTACTTTAATTCCATTGTAAACTAGAGTGTATACATGATTAATATTCATTTAAATTAGTTAAGGTTCATTTTATGGCCCAAAATGTTTGAAAAGAATATGTATTTCATTTTTGACAGATATCGTGTTCTTTAAATGTCAATTGTATCATGTTGATTGATAGTGAAGTTCAAGTCATCTACATCCCTACTGATTAATTATTGAGATATGGATATTGAAGTCTCCAACTGTAATAGTGAGTTTGTCTATTTCTTTTTCTAGTTTTATCTTTTTGCCTCTTACAATTTGATACTTTGTCATTAAATGCATAAAGGTTTAGAACTGTTATATCTTCTTCTGCAATTGACCCCTTTATCGTTATGTGACGTTCCTCTTTATCCCTAACAGTTTTACGTGTTCCGAAGTCTGCTGTCTGATAATACTAGCTACTCCAGTTTTCTTTTGGTTAGCATTAGCATAGACTATTTCTCCATCCCTTTAGTTTTAAACGGTCTGAATCTTCATATTTAAATTGTGTTTCTTGTAGAAAATATGTAGTTGGATTTTTTTTATACACTCTGATAGTCTCTTTCTTTTAATTGGTGTATTTGGACTATTCACATTTAAGGTTATCCGTTATATGTTTGGATTTATATCTACCATATTCCCTGCATTTGTTCTTTTTTTTTTTCTTCTTTTAACTGAGCATCTTATATAACCTCACTTTATGCCCTCTGTTAGCATATCAATTATACTTCTTTTTTAACTTTTTTTTTAGTGGTGGATATATTTTCTATTATATATTCTTAATTAATCTAGGTCTGCCTTCAAATAACACCATACTGCTTCGTGTGTTGTGCAGGTGTCTTGTAACAGAGTATTTCTAATTCCTCCTTCTGATCTCCTATGGCATTGCTGTTATTCATTTCAATTTCCTGTATTACACTACATACTTTCAATCCAATCTAATACATTGTTACTATTGCAGTTATATTTCACACCAATAAAGAATAAGAAAAAATAAACTAAATTATATTATTTTGATTTATTCCCTTTCTGACACTATTCTTTATGTAGACACGGGTTTCTGGCCTATACCATTCTCCTTTTGCCCGAAGAACTTCATTTAACATTTCTTACAAGAAATTTCTACTGTCAACAAATTCCTCAGTTTTTGTTGGTTGAGAAATTTTTTATTTCTCCTTCACTGTTGGGAAATAATTTTGTTCCTTGGTTGGTATGATTTTTTTTTTTTTTTCTTTCAACCATTCAAACGTTTTACTTCATTCTTCTTGCATGAGTCTCTTGTAATTCATTATAATTATATTATCTTTTAAATTTTTGTTATTCCTTGTTTCTCTACAGCTAAGGATACCCGCCTCCCATTTCCTCCACAATTTTCTTTATTTCTATTATCATTTTCTTATCTCTAGCTTGTCCTTTTGATTGTTCTTGTAGTTTCCATCTGTCTACTGACATTTCTCTTCTGGCCCATGTGGTCTGCTTTGCACTTAGGGTCCCTCACGTATTTATCATAGTTACTTTAAATCCTCTATCTGATAATTGCAAGATTTATGACATATCTGTGTATAGTTTTGATGATTACCTTGCCTTTTTAGACTCTTTTTTCTTGCTTTTTGAAAACTGGATGTTTTATAAGGTAATAAGAACTGAGGTAAATAGGCCTTTAGTGTATGATTTATATTAATCTGAGAAGGAACAGGGCTGTGTTTGATTTTTTTGATTGTTTGTTTGGGGGGAGATTTTTAGTAATTTGTAGCACTTAATTTTTCTAATTTCCATGGTGGGTTTTTTTTTTCTTTTCCCCTTGCCTTTGGGTTGTCCTTTGTATGATTCCTTAGACAGAATCTGTGTCTTTTATCTCTTTCCCCTGTAATCCACCATTGTTTTGACCATAAACTCATTAGTACTGTGGTAGCATGTAAGAGAGGAAGGGTATGATAACTAATTTTATATGTTAATTTGGCCAGGTTACAGTACGAGTTGTTTGGTTAAATTCCAGTTGAGATGTTGCTGTAAAGGTATGTTTTAGATATGAGGAACATTTAAATAAGTAAACTTTGAGTAAAGCACATTATCCTCCATAACGTGTGTGGGCCTCATACAATCAGTTGAAGCCCTTGAGAGAAAAGACTGAGATCCCCTAAAGAAAAAGAAATCCTGCCTCTAGACAGCATTCAGATTTGAGCTGTAACACCAACTCTTCCCAGTTCTCCAGCCTGCTGGCTTGCCCTGTAGATTCCAGAACACCCTTTACAACTGTAAACTCTACAATCTTGTGAACCAAGTTCTTAAAATAAGTCAAATCTCTCTCTTTATATATCAATCTATCTATCTATATATAATGTACATAGTATACATATGTGTATATATAATACTGCATGTGTATCTTAAAATAAATCATCTCTATATATATATCTGGATATATATATATATATATATATATATATATATACACATAGTATACATATATGTATATGTAATAATGTATTTGTCTCTTTTTGGATGTGCCTGACTTTTCAGAATTTGGGGTGATCATTTGCCCTGTGATGCCTGTTCTCTTACAGTTTTAAAAATTAATAATAATTGATTTTCACTTTGCCCGGTTGTCTCTTGTTGTAAGGACATGAGTAACGATGTGTTTGTTCTTTATGTGTGGAAGCTGAAACCAAAAGTGCCTTCCTCGTCTTTTTAATTCCTTAGGCCTTTAGATTTTACCACCCTAATAGCAATGCAAAATAATAAATAAATAAGTAAGTAAATAATACTTTTTATTCCTTATTTTTCTTCTCTTGTGATCTGACCTACTCTGGAAAAATATAGCAGCTCTTTTAGGCCCAGGCAAGGATGAATAAAGAAGTTAAGTAGGGGGATGGCCCCCAAACTCTGGTAAGACATTGAAATTGCCTTTTCTGGCATAACAAAGGTTTTGTGCTCTCCATGTGGGACTCTAATCCAAACAAAGTATGGCTACTTCTATGAATACAGAAGTTTTTGCAAAATTTTTAGGAATCTTTCCTTTCTGTGTGTGTGTCTGTCTGTGTCTGTGTCTCTGTCTGTCTGTCTCTCTCTCTCGCTCTCTCTCTCTCACACACACACACACGCACACGCACACACGCACATGCACACACACACACACACGCAGACACTCAAGAGAGGACATGTCTAAACTAGATATCTGCTTGCCTCCTTTGGATAAGCTTTCTCTGACCCTAGCTGCTCCCTAAGTCTACTGACGTAAGTTTTATTCTAAAATCACCACTGCTGCTACTTTTTTCTTTTCAGTCATTGCATTCAATTCATGTTGGAACTACAAATAACATTAAATCAATTATAGTATTTTTCTAGAACCATGAAATGAGGAAATAAGTGTTAGTTTATTGTCCTTAGATCAAGTAAACAGACTGGTGATATGGGCCTCCAGAGACATATGGAGCCTAGTTATTGTTCAAAATGCAAGTCCAGGCATGCCCAGGACTTGATGTCACTAGGCTCATTGCCAGTCTCCTGTAACAGTTAGATGTTAGGAAGGTCTAACACCTTTAAGAGTACAGCATACTGGTTATTTCTCAGGCTTTTCAAAACTTCACTTCCTAAAGGTGATTTTATAAAGAACAATAAATCCCCATGGTAATTTTGAGAGAAATACGAAGCAAGCAGCATGTGCAAAATCAAAGTGTCTTTGCCATCAAACTCCATATCCTTTGTTTTTCTTGGTATGTTGTCCATTATTGTCCCACAGTGACAATTCTGCAGTGGGTAAAAATGAGAAATAATAATCCAGGCAGTGAAGAAGTGGATGGGGTTGGGAGGCGAAAAATGTTGGCCTTGAGTCTAGAAGGCTTATCCTGTTTCAGCTGGGCTACCAGTGGGTCTGTGGGCTCACTCACTAATAATCCTCAACATTTACTCATCTTTGCCCTAAACACTTTGGGTGTCATTCTTTACCTTCCAAGCTTTACCTCTTAAGCTACCATTTTCTCTCTCTCCCATTCTTCTGTAGGTAGTTTGTTGCATGAGGTGGGAGACTATTAGCATTCATTCCTTTGCTTTATCCTTTCCTATCCCAGAAAAAAAAAAAAAAAAAAGCACAATTTTTTTTTTTTTTTTATAAGTGCTCAAGGCACTATAACTTGTTCACCCTTTTCCCAGGGACTTAACATAGGATAATATAGACCAACATTGAGCTCTGGGCCTAATGATTGTGTGCTTATGAAGGAAATTACCTTTTTCTGAACTTCAGGTTTGTTTCTTCATGAAAGCATTTTCTCCCATTTCATACCAGGAGAAAGTGCTCGAGGACAGTGTGACTTCCATGAGCAAAGTGCTAAGTCCTGAAGAGCTGGCTGTAGAGTTGATACGGGTGAATATGGATCTGAAAAGCCTGTCTCTCTCTCTCTCTGGAGAACTGAGGAATGTGATTTTTTATTGATAAGAAGATTGGACTAAAAGCTGTGGGCCAACCATTGATAGAGCATTAAGTGTGAGGATAGGCTGAATTAGACTGAGAGGTATGGAAGAAGTTGAAAAGTCGGGAATCAAAAGAAACATTGATACAGGCTTGTCAGAGATTTGCCCTTATCTGTAGAAAGCTGATACCTTCTAGAACAGTTTAAATGGGGGTGGGTAGAACATGTTTACTATATGGAAATATCAGTATGGTATAACAATAATCTGATTTTTTTTTTTTTTTTTTTTAACATCCTGCATGCCAGCAGAGAGAGCACTACTGGCAGTACTGGAGCATTTGGACAGTACACAGACATTTTATTCTTTGAGTGGACTGTATAGTTCTAAAAATGACTTAGGAAGCAATTATCTTTTCCCCAATAAAAGGTAATACTTCACTTCTTATTAAGTATAACACCTAGGAAAAACATGTGCAAGAAAATTAACTTAGCTCTTAGTAATGAATGTCTGTGCATGGGTGCATATGTGTATGTACATGTGTGCATGTATGCACACACACAAGCTCATAGGAGTGGTAGACAATTTAGATTTCCTTTTCCAAATCATTTCCCCAGCTCCCATAGGTAAATAAATTCGGTACACATAATTAGTCAAACTGTCTTTGGTAACATATTTTATTAAATTCTCACACACAAAAAACATAAGATGAATCAAAATTAAAGCTCAGAATGATAATGTCACAAAGCCAGAAAATCAGAGTGAGGGTACCATTACTGCTCAAAATATCTTTTGATCAAAATTACTCATTTGGTAGGCTGAGAGTGACATAGAAACCGATTCTTACCATAGAAAGAGGAGTTGAATAGACATTAAGAGAACTACCTTCAGGTGCTGGTGCTGAGAAAAAAATACTGTCTGGGGACACAGTTCATGAAAGCAATTGTCATTAAGGCCCCCAAGACGAACAACCAAGTTCTGCAATAGATGAGAGGACTAAACTGATGGAAAACCTGAGGCAAGTGCTATATAGAAATCCAAGATAGCATCGTCAAGTAATGTGAGTAGGTATTAGAGACTCAGGGACAGAACTAGACTCTCTTAATGTGGAGTTGGAGTGCAGGAGACTGATCCAGTTAAACAAAATGATTATGGCATTAGAAAGGTTAATAAAAAGTATATTTAAGAACAGAAAACAAGGCCTTAGTCTCATGACTCAAAATGAAGGGCCTAGTCTAGGCTGGAGGAATATAGAAGTCAGGAGAGGGTAGGTTAAGCTGGAGTAATAAAGAATCTCCCAGATCTCAGTGACTGAAATGCTTATTTCCTGTTTCTGACATACTTTCACTGAAAGTTGTCTGGAAGCCCTAATCTGTATTATCATCATTGCCCTCTTTTTGGGACCTGAGTTAACAGCTGTCACTTTCTGAGACATTTTTAGTAGCAAGGGGAAAGGAAAAAAAAAAAAAAAAAAAGCCTGGCATAGGAACTGGCTACTAAAACTTCTTCCAAATTTCATTAAAACAAAACTTGTCAGGCTTGAGTTTAACAGGATGGGGTAAGGGTAATTAACATCCATGAAGGTAAAACTGGAGAGATGTGAAAAATTAGAGTCTGCTGAAACTGGTCATAATGTAACTTGATTCTGAGACACAGAATGTGGGAAATAGTCAAGGCTGGACTCTGACTAAGGTAGACTTCAGTCTAGAGGATAGGAAAGACAAACTTCTAAGCCAAATATCTTAGCCATATTTGCATATTGGTTTGTGTTGATGTCTGTGCATGTGTGTGTGTGTGTGTGTGTGTGTGTGTGTGTGTGGGTGGGTGGGTGTGGGTGTGGGTGTGTGTGTGTGTGGGTGTGTATGGGAATGGAGGTTGGGAATGGGATATAAAGGATTAAAAAGATCAAGTGGATAAGACAAAAACCATAAAATGTGGCTAAATTATGAAACCAAAGACGAAAATTATAAGTTTGCTCCTTGGGTCCTAGAGTCCATTCTCCCTGAAAAAAAGGATAGGAGAAGGAAACTCTACTAGGATCTTCTATGTAGTAAGGACATTAAACAAAATATTTTATTTAATTTGTCCAACAACCTTCCAAGATCAATATATAGGTTCAATATTTGCACCACTATTCTGAAGATGGAAACACTTTAATCTCAGAAGACTATAAAATTATAGGTTCAGAATTTTAACCTCATCTACGTTACACTTCCAACCCATTAACATGATGACTTCCCATTTTCAGTCACCTAGGCAGCTCACAAACATTTACCACACAGTGTGGATGCATATAGAGCTATAGCAGGAAAGAATCTCCAATCCCATAAGAAGCTCAGTCTCAAAAAAAGCAAAAACTAAAAGTCATTCTGTTAACCAAATATCAAACTTTAGATGGGCTCTCAGGGCCCAGATGGTACCACACTGCTTTTATCTAGCTTTTACTTCTGCCACAGAGTAACTCCCAGGCTCAGGAAAGGTGCTTGTTCAAACAACAGTTTTACAAGAATACTGTTTTTTCTGGAATGGTCAGCATCGCGGGGGATTTTTCTTCCTTTGGAAGAGATGTTTAAAGGTGCCTATTATTTGACCTCTACCAGGTAGGCTGTCTTGCCACTGGCCATCCTGTGTGAATTCATCCAGACAGCTGAGATCAGCCTTAACCTAAGAACACAGATGAGAGTTGCAGCAGGCTCCCCACCCGCATGCATTTATTATTCCAGAGGAGTAGCTCTAGTCCTGAACCTTGTGAGAAAAAGAGACAAGCTGCAAAAAGACCTTGTATATGAATCATGGCATTCTCCCTCAGCTTATTAAAGCCATGTCCACTCCTGTTTGGCCTCCAATGCTGTTTTGTTGCCATCTGCCAGGGAGATTTTTGAGTGGTGAATGAACTGTCGGATATTTTGCAGTTAGTTTGTTGCTGTGTATGGACCTGGGCCATTTGTCAGAGAGCCAACCAATGGCCACTTCAAACAGTGCTCTCTTTCAAAAGATTAAGCAGAGTTATTGATATGGATGATTCTAACAGTAGAAGAAAAATATATTTTGGCTTCTGATAAAACTTTACCTGAAACACCACAATAGAACATAGAAACCAAACAGGTTTAAAGAGCTCCTTAGGATTAAGAATTATGGATACGTATTCTTGTCAAATAAAATATGCATTCCAATATTTAATAAAGTTAATTCATACTTCACTAACATTAGTATGCCATTTGTTACAATCAATTTATTAATTAGATACTTCCACATAATAATTCTGTTTAAATTTATACAATAGTTGGAAATATATTATATGTACTCTCTTATTCTCTTATTCATAGCTAAAACTTACGAGATCACAGGTCCTTAAAATAAAAAGATTAGTAAAAAAGAAGTCTGCTGACTGATTATAAATTTACCAATATAAAAATAAAATTAGCGTAGGTCATTCAATTTGAAGATTCAGGGAATTATTTCTCAGATTTCTTGTCGATGATAATGTCCCTTATGTTGCTCCACACAGTAACTTCTACAGGCACAAATAATCTTCTAAATATATAAAAAGTTTAAATTATTTGCTAACAAGTGCTAATTAGAGAAGCAGTATCTACTGTTTTGTGCCATAAGCTGAGGAAGCAAAAGCATTTAATTGGAAAGCATTTAATTATTTGCTACAAATAACACTCTTTCTAGATTTGGGGGACTGGCAAAGAAAGGAATCACGTAACATAACTTCCATATCCTAGAATTATTAATTTCAGTTAATGTGTCAGACAGCTGGAATAAATCGTAGATAAATTATCTTCATTTTATTTATCCATTTCTTTTATTCTAGTTTTTTTTTCTTAGCAAGTATTCATTGCTTTTAAATATACTTCAGAACATTATGTAGTACATAACTTTTTTTAGAAGATAAATACACGTGAAATATATGACGCTCATTTGCTTTGAGTCTCCTGCATGCATTTAGTCAGTAGGTAGAGAATTAGGGAATCCCCTCACTGTCTCTTTCCCTTCTGGGGTTCTTCTATTCTCTTTAGAGTCTGTGGGTAGACAGGCCCAACAGCCATTTTTCCAGTGGCTCCCTCTTTGTTTCCCACACCATGTTGAACGCTCTTGACTCAAACTTAAAAGCCATGACAACATGAAATCAATATGTAAAATGCTTCTCCTCTGAGTGTGTGCACCTCACAAAGGTTTGTCTAATTCTCTTCACTCTCCAGCATCTTCAGGTACCTCTTGTTTGTATGATATTTAGATTTTATAATGATTTTCAGTTTGGGAGTCAGTCTGGTAAGATCTTACTCCAGCATTGCAGGAACGAAGTTTATTTTCATTAAAAAATGATTCTCCAATATTTGACTTTAAACATTACAAACAAGAAGTCTATGCTGAGCTCGAATTTTGTTACTTTATCAGAAACCTGACCTCACTATCACTTGGATGCATATTTTGTTTCTATATTCATTTAATCTAGCAATGATAATAATAATACCAGTATTGTTACATCTGTGTATTTTTAGTTTATTTTACTAGAGTCTGCTAATTATGTCTTTTATTCTAACTTAGCTTACATTTTATTATGTTTTTGATCATTTTGTTTCTAATTGCTGTGGTTCTCTCTGAAGGATATCATATAATTTATAGATTAGCTTGTTATCCTAAATTCTTAACTATTTTCTAACTTCCTGTAAATTTTTTGCTATTTTTATTTACATTATAGAAGAACATCTCAAGAATGCATTTTAGTCACTTATTCAAGTTTCTATTGTGCCTTTTATATAATTTACCATCCTCGGTATAATCTTCTCTTAAATAACTTTAAGTTTCTTTATTATTCCTCATTGTCCATTTATCTTTTATTATATTTCATTTTAAAAATCCCAACTTTATTTTTTATACAGTGTTTTAAAATGTGATTAAAAATATTAAGCCATTTTCTAAAATGTATTTTGAGTTCTCAAGGTAGAAAAAAATTGTGGGGATTCAAACCCATGACTTTGATGTTGTAAGTCTGTGCTCTAACCAACTGAAATAACCTGCCAGCTTCAAGGTAGAAAATTTGGAGTGATATTATATGAATCTTAAGGATAGGATAACATATTTTATTATGCCATATTTTCATTTGTTTCAGGTTGTTTTCTGTACATTTTGGTATGTATATAATATATACATGTGAGTATATGTGTTTTTGCATGTGTGTATATATGCATGCATGTATGTGTGTGTATATAAAATATGTATTGATTAAGTGATGAGAATAACCCAGACTTAGAATTTATCAAGGGATGTGATATAATGCAGTGTATAATTTGAACAAAGTAGTGGACACAATTTCTTTTCATGTATACAACTGAAAAGTAGGTTGATGAGCATAGTTCCTGGCAGAATTCCCAGTTTCTAGAGAGCTGTCATTTGTTTTATCTTTGTTTGACAGAAATGGAACATTTTTCTTCCTCCCTGAGTGGTTTTCTAACATACTACAAGTTAAATTGCATGAAAACTACAAACCGCGAAGTAAATTATTCCCCAGTCTCTGTGTAATGTCTAATCAGTTCTCAGTCTCCATCTAATGCCCCATGGATTATGGGGTCTATACATTTAAGAACAGAATGTTTTCCTATTTCCAATCTCTAAGACTAGGGAATCCACAGACACTTCTTGCTTCAGTTTGAGAGGACTCACTTGTGGAAGAGTAAAGATTTCATTAAAAGCCCTCAAAGACCCTGATTGATAATATAAGCCAAATCGAAGAACAGAATTGGTTCAAAACCAACTTGGAAAATAAAATCCCTGTGATTCCCAGGATTGATTACTCCAGCTAGGCCATTAGCTATGTCCTTTGCAGCCATAATGGTGATGGTTTTACCGTATAATGTCTTTATATTTAGAAAAATAGACAAATGAGTGTATTTAGTGTGGATGAGTCACATGGTACTTACCACATCCCAAGTATCCAGACCCACCATGTGTGAACTCTAATGAGGAATGGAAACTTTTTGCTTCAACCAAAAAAAAAAAAAGGTGCACTTTGGAATTTAAAAAATGGGTGAGATCCATAGTACCACTCTAAAAATCAATTTTCTGTGCTTAACAGAAATATTGTATTTGTTGACAGAGAAAAATACTAAACAAAGAAAATACCCATATAATATGTTTTATGTACTTATTCAAAAATGTATAATATGAATAAATTCTTATAGTCACCATTGTGCTGTACACCATTGTGACTATACTTAGCAATACTGATTGCACACTTAAAATTTTAAGAAGTTAGATCTCATGTAAAGTGTTCTTACACTACACACACACATATACACACACTATAAAGTCAAAAGGTATTTCTGTAATTAGATTACATAGTGATCATATGTGTTTATCTTGTTTTGAAAATATTAATTTTTTGGAGGAAATTCTTATCTTTAAGCAACTTTAACAAAATGAGTTATAGAAGAGAAATCTGGGGGATTATATAAAAACATTTTAGGTAACTTTTGGAATTAATATCAGTAGGAATTGCAACAATATTAAGCATCCCTTGAATTTAGAAGAGGAAGGGAGCTAAGAAAGCCCAGAGTACCTTGCTATGTGCCCATCTTCTCATGTGATCCATAATGCTGATTCTGCATACCAATTAAATGAAGAATAACTGTGTTGGCTAACCCATCATGAATTCATAAGGAAAAAGTCAGCTCCCAGCATTTTTGTATTAGTCCATGTCTGTTGCTTAAAACAGAATACCTGAAACTGGGTAACTTACGAAGAAATGAAATTTATTTCCTATAGTTTGGAGGCTGGGAAGTCCCAGGTGCAGAGAACACATCTGGTGAGGATCTTCACCTTAGTGGTGACTCTCTACAGCAATGCAGGGTGTCACATGGCAAGAATGGCCTGAGCAAGGGAATTAACTTTCTCACTTGCTCTTATTTGAAAGCCATCAGAACCATTCCCATTACTCCATAAATGGATCAATCCATTCATGAGGGCATAGTCCTCACAATCTAATGACCTTTTAAAGGCCCTACCTTTCAAACACTATAATTGGATTTCCCACTCTCTTAACACTGTTACAATGGGGGTCAAGTTTCCAATTTAACCAATAGCAATTTACCTCTCATAATAATTTATTCTTGCCTCCTGTATTAGCTTATTAATTAGCTGCTATTAAAAAATTTAAAATTTCCCAAATTTTATTCAAGACAATTTTGGGGGACATGTAACAGTCAAATGTGTTGCTGCCACTGTCTGAAGTGAAAATAGAAACTGAAGATAATGTATACCTACTTCTTAAAAATCAGTCCCTGAAGGGACAGACATTGCTATACTGGCTAGTACTAGTCACAGGAACATACCCAGGAAGCTGGGAAATGCAGATCCTCCTAGGAAGCTGCCTCCCAGCAATAATACAATGTGAAGAGTTTATGTATATATATATATATATATATATATAAAGTTAAAATTTTCAACTCTTCACATTGTATTATTATAAATAATAATACATTGTGTTATTATTCACATTGTATTATTAATATATATATATAATTTTAATATTTTCCTTGGTACAGACTCTACATATGCACTACTCTAGTTACTGTGGCCAGCAATATCCTCACATTTATTGATTATTTCACAAAGTCAATATCATTCTATTTTAAAACAGTTTATTTATATATAATTCCACTACTCTATAGTTCACCAACTTAAAGTGCACAATTAAATGGTTTTCAGTATATTCAGAAGGTTGTGAACCATCACCAAAATCTAGTTTTGAAACAATTTGGTCACCCCAATAGGAAAACTTTAGTGAGTTGTAATCTTTTTGCTGGTGGAGGGTCTTGCCTTAATGTTGCTGGCTGCTGACTGATCATGGAAACCAGTATACAGTTATGTAATTTTTAATGCAGTCAAACAATCTCTTCCTTTTCATTGGATTGTTTAACCCATATACACTTACTGCTAGTATTGATATTGCTGAATTTGTATCTGTCATTTTGTTTTGTTTTATACATGTCATGAAGTTTGGTTTCTCTGTTTCCCTTTTATTATCTTCTTTTGCATTAACTAAATATTTTCTAATGTGCCATTTAAAAAATTAACTTTGCTAAATTTAAATTATATTTTCAGGGGTTTTTAATATATATAAATATATTTTTTAAAATTTATCAGTATACAATGTCATTGATTTTTGTGTCCCTTTAACAATTCCTCTTTTCTGGCCTGTAGAGTTTCAGTTGAGAAGTCTGCTCTTAGTTTGATGGGGATTCCCTTATAGGTGACTTGACATTTTTCTCTTGCTGCTTTTAGAATTCTCTCTTTCTCTTTGAGCTTTGCAAATTTGACTATAATGTGTCTTGGAGAGGATCTTTTTGGATTGAATCTGTTTGGGGACCTTTGAGCTTCCTGGATCTTTAGGTCTGCATCTCTCACTACCCCTGGGAAGTTTTCTGTTATTATTTCCTTGAATAGGTTTTCAATACCTTTTCTTTTCTCCTCCCCTTCTGGAACACCCACAGTTTCAATGTTAAAGTGCTTGAGGTTGTCTGTTACCTCTTTTAGATTTTCTTCGCTATTTTTAATTCCTTTTTTCTTTTTCTTTTTCTTTTTCTTTTTTGGTCTGCCTGGGTTGTTTTGAAAAGACCATCTTTGAGATCTGAAATTCTTTCTTCTGCTTGCTGTAACCTGCTGCTTAAGCTCTCTGTTGTGTTTTTTATTTCAGTGAGTCAATCTTTCATTTCTAGGAGTTCTGCTACATTCTTTTTAAAGGTGTTAATCTCTTTGTAACTTTCCTCCTTCATATTTTAGATATTTTTTCCTGTTTCCTTCTGTTCTGGAATTGAGTCTTCTTTTATTTCTTCACACTTTGTTAAGATCATTGCTCGAATTCTTCAGACATTTCAGGGATTTCCTGTTCTATGGTGTCTGGAATTTGAGCATTACTGTATTCCTTTGGTGTTGTCACATCTTCTTGTTTATCTGAAGTTACAGTATTTTTTCATTGATGTTTGGTCATCTAGTAGAGGACTTGCTTCTTCTGTTACTCTGGGGTTGGCTATGAGGATAAAGACTTCCTCCTCTTATTTGTAGGCTCTATTGGTTGCCCCTACTGGGCTGTGTGCACTTCCCTACCCCACCCCCAGGGCCTTAGACTGGACCCTGATGCCACAAGCATGTGGTATCGGCTTGCCTCGGTGGCTGCTGGGCTATGTGCACTTCCCTCTAGGCTTTAGACTGGACCCCAGTGCCACAAGGGTCTAGTGTTGGCTCATCTCGGCCAAAATTATGTTTTTAAGTTCCTACAACATGCAGGAGACTTTATCCATTAAATTAAAAGATAATGATATTTTTCTTTTTCTTTCAATGTAGTCCTTTTTAATTTTTGACAGTAAAACTTTTTATCACACAGACAATTAACATTTTCTTCTTGGTGCTATATATGTTTAGGAAAAAAGTCATAGCAATAAATAAAAATATTCGCTTAAGTTAATCCATAAACCATTGCAAAGATAGCAATAGTAATTATGTGAACTTTAGAATCTGGTTCTTCAGTGTTAATCTAAGAATTGTAATTTTTCTATTTCAAAGCCAATTTGTCTCCAACATCAACTCTATCTCATACAAATTTGAAATTACAAATAACTGCATTTTGGTCAATTATAAAAAAATTCTTTTCCAGGAATAACATTAGAAGAACTTAACATATTTCTGACCTATTCAAACTTTAAACAGTATTTTTATGATTAGTTCAAAGCAAAACTTCAACAAAAGGCAACAAGGTACAATACAGTGATTTTTACCCAGGAATGGGTAGGGCCTATTAGAAAGGCAGGGTATTTTATTCAAGATACAGGCATAACTCATTTTATTGTGTTTTACTTTGTTGTGTTTTTCAGATATTGTGATTTTTACAAATTAAAGTGTTGCAGCAGCCCTGTGTTGAGTAAGTCTATTGGCACCATTTTTCCAACAGCAAGTGCTCACTTTGTGTCTCTGTGTCACATTTTGGTAATTCTCACATTATTTCAAGCTTTTTTATTATATTAAACCTGTTACAATGATCTGTGATCAGTGATCTTTGATGGTGCTACTGTAATTGTTTTGGGATGCCATGAACCTCATCCATATAAGATGGTAAACTGAATCAATAAATGTTGTATGTATTCTGACTGACCCACAAACGAGCCATTCCCCCATCTTTGTCCCTCTGCTTGGGCCTTTCTATTCCCTAAGACACAACAATTTTGAAGTTAGGCCAATTAATAACGCCACAATGGCCTCTAAGTGTTCAAGTAAAAGAAAGAGTTGCACGTCTCTCACTTTAAATCAAAAGCTAGAAATGATTAAGCTTAGTAAGGAAGGCACATTGAAAGCTGAAACAGGCTAAAAGCTAGGCTTTCATGCCAAACAGAAGAATTTTAAATGCAAAGAAAAAGTTTCTGAAGAAAATTAAAAGTGCTACTCCAGTAAACATATGAATAATAGAAAAGGAAAATACTCTTATTCCTAATAGGCAGAAGGTTTTAGTGGTCTGAATAGACGATCAAAACAGCCACAATAGTCCCTTAAGCCAAAGCCTAATCCTGAACGAGGCCCTAACAATCTTCAATTTTACGAAGGCAGAGAGAGGTGAGCAAGTTGCAGAAGAAAAATTGGAGTCTATCAGAGGTAGATTCATGAGGTTTAAGGAAAGAAAAAAAAGAAGCTATCTATAAAATAACAGGGTAAAGTATAAACAGCAAGTGCTGATGTAGAAGCTGTAGCAAGTTATACAGAATATCTAGTTAAGATCATGGATGAAGATGGCTACACTAAACAACAGATTTTTAATGTAGAAGAAACAGCCTTATTTGTTTATTTATTATTTATTTATTTATTTATTTATTTTTATTTTGTCGATATACAATGCGGTGAATTATGGTGGCCCATCACCGAAACCTCCCTCCCTCCTTCCTCTCCTCCCTCCCACCCAACAATGTCCTTTCTGTTTGCTTGTCGTATCAACTTCAAGAAATTGTGGTTGTTGTGTCTCCTTCCACCCCCCCCCCCCGGTTTTGTGTGTGTGTGTGTGTGTGTGTGAATTTATATATTAATTTTTAGCTCCCACCAATAACTGAGAACATGTGGTATTTCTCTTTCTGTGCCTGACTTGTTTCACTTAACATAATTCTCTCAGGGTCCATCCATGTTGTTGCAAATGGCAGTATTTCATTCGTTTTTATAGCTGAGTATTATTCCATTGTGTAGATATACCATATTTTCCGTATCCACTCATCCGATGATGGACATTTGGGCTGGTTCCAACTCTTGGCTATTGTAAAGAGTGCTGCAATGAACATTGGGGAACAGGTATACCTTCGACTTGATGATTTCCATTCCTCTGGGTATATTCCCAGCAGTGGGATAGCTGGGTCGTATGGTAGGTCTATCTGCAATTGTTTGAGGAACCTCCATACCATTTTCCATAGAGGCTGCACCATTTTGCAGTCAAAACAACAATGTATGAGAGTTCCTTTTTCTCCGCACCCTTGCCAGCATTTATCGTTCGGAGTCTTTTGGATTTTAGCCATCCTAACTGGGGTTAGATGGTATCTCAGTGTGGTTTTGATTTGCATTCCTGGATGCTGAGTGATGTTGAGCATTTTTTTATATGTCTGTTGGACATTTGTATATCTTCCTTAGAGAAATGCCTCCTTAGCTCTTTTGCCCATTTTTTAATTGGGTTGCTTGTTTCTTTCTTGTAAAGTTGTTTGAGTTCCTTGTATACTCTGGATATTAATCCTTCGTCAGATGTATAGTTTGCAAAAATTTTCTCCCACTCTGTTGGTTGTTTTTTAACTCTGTTAATTGTTTCTTTTGCTGTGCAGAAGCTTTTTAGTTTGATATAATCCCATTTGTTTATTTTTCCTTTGGTTGCCCATGCTTTTGGGGTCGTATTCATGAAGTCTGTGTCCAGTCCTATTTCCTGAAGTGTTTCTCCTATGTATTCTTTAAGAAGTTTTATTGTTTCAGGATGTATATTTAAATCCTTAATCCATTTTGAGTTGATTTTAGTATATGGTGTGAGGTATGGGTCTAGTTTCATTCTCCTGCCTATGGATATCCAGTTCTCCCAGCACCATTTGCTGAAGAGGCAATCCCTTCCCCAGTGAATAGGCTTGGTGCCTTTGTCAAAGATCAGATGGCAGTAAGTGTGTGGATTGATTTCTGGATTCTCTACTCTATTCCATTGATCGGTGTGTCTGTTTTTATGCTGGTACCATACTGTTTTGTTTATTATAGCTTTGGAATATAGTTTAAGGTCAGGTAGTGTTATGCCTCCAGCTTTATTTTTTTTGCTCATCATTGCTTTGGCTATGCATGGTCTTTTATTAATCTGTATAAATGTCTGGATAGTTCTTTCCATTTCTGAGAAAAATGTCTTTGGAATTTTGATGGGGATTGCATTGAATTTGTATATCACTTTGGGTAGTATGGACATTTTCACTATGTTGATTCTTCCAATCCAAGAGCATGGGAGATCTTTCCATCTTCTTGTATCCTCTCTAATTTCTCTCAGCAGTGGTATGGAGTTCTCATTATAGAGATTTTTCACATCCTTGGTTAACTCAATTCCTAAGTATTTTATTTTTTTGGTGGCTATTGTAAATAGGCAGGCTTTCTTGATTTCTCTTTCTGCATGTTCACTATTGGAGAAAAGAAATGCTACTCATTGTTGTGTGTTGGTCTTGTATCCTGCTACTGTGCTGAAATCCTTTATCAATTCCAAGAGTTTTTTTGTAGAGGTTTTAGGCTGTTCAATATATAGGATCATGTCATCTGCAAACACGGACAGTTTGACTTCATCTTTTCCTATCTGGATGCCCTTTATTTCCTTCTCTTCTCTGATTGCTCTGGCTAGTACTTCTAACACTATGTTGAATAGGAGTGGTGAGAGTGGGCATCCTTGTCCAGATCCTGTTCTTAAAAGAAAAGCTTTCAGCTTTTCCCCATTCAGGATGATATTGGCAGTGGGTTTGGCATATATGGCTTTATTTATGTTGAGATACTTTCCCTCTGTACCTAACTTAGAGAGGGTCTTTGTCAAGAATGAGTGCTGAACTTTATCAAATGCTTTTTCAGCATCTATAGAGATGATCTTATGGTCCTTGTGTTTGACTTTATTAAAATGGTGTATCACATTTATTGATTTGCATATGTTGAACCAACCTTGCATCCCCGGGATGAATCCCACTTGATCATGGTGAATAATTTTACATATGTCTTGCTGTATTCTGTTTGCTAGTATTTTAGTGAGGATTTTTGCATCTATATTCATCAAGGATATTGGCCAGTAGTTTTCTTTTTTGGGTATATTTTGTACCTGGTTTTGGTATCAGGATGATGTTTGCTTCATAGGATGAGTTTGGGAGATTTGCGTCTGTTTCAATCTTTTGGAATAGTTTGTAAAGAATCAGTGTCAATTCCTCTTTGAATGTTTGGTAAAATTCTGCTGTGAATCCATCTGGTCCTGGGCTTTTCTTTGTTGGGAGCCTTCTGATAACAGCTTCAATCTCCTTTATTGTTATTGGTCTGTTCAAATTTTCTACATCTTCTTGGTTCTGTTTTGGGAGCTTGTGTGTGTCTAGAAATTTATCCATTTCCTCCAGATTTTCAAATTTGTTGGCGTATAGTTGTTTATAGTAGTCTCGAATGATTCCTTGTATTTCAGATGAATCAGTTGTAATATCGCCTTTTTCATTTGTAATTTTTCTTATTTGAATCTTCTCCTTTCTTTTTTTTGTTAGCTATGCTAATGGTTTGTCAGTTTTATTTATCTTTTCAAAAAACCAACTTTTTGATTCATTGATCTTTTGAATTGTTTTTTTGGTTTCAATTTTATTCAGTTCTGCTCTGATCCTAATGATTTCTTTCCATCTGCTAACTTTAGGTTTTGATTGTTCTTGTTTTTCTAGTTCTTAAAGGTGAAGTGTTAGGTTGTTCACTTGCCATCTTTCCATTCTTCTGAGGTGAGCATTTAATGCAATAAATTTCCCCCTTAATACTGCTTTTGCGGTATCCCACAGGTTTTGGTATGATGTATCATTATTTTCATTAGTTTCAATAAATTTTTTGATTTTCCTGTTTTTGATTTCCACATGTCATTAAGTAGAATGCTGTTTAATTTCCATGTGTTTGTATAGTTTCCAGAGTTTCGTTTGTTATTGTTTTCTAGTTTTAATCCATTGTGGTCGGAGAAAATACATGGGATAATTCCAACTTTTGATTTGGTGAGATTTGATTTGTGACCTAATATGTGATCTATCCTGGAGAATGATCCATGTGCTGAGGAGAAGAATGAATATTCTGAGGTTGTTGGGTGGAATGTTCTGTAGATATCTGCCAATTCCAATTGGTCTAGAGTATTGTTTAGATCTTGTGTTTCTCTACTGATTCTTTGCCTAGATGATCTGTCCAATATTGACAGTGGGGTGTTCAGGTCCCCTGCTATTATGGTAATAGTGTCTATTTCCTTCTTTAGGTCTATTAGAGTTTGTTTTATAAATCTGGCTGCTCCAACATTGGCTGCGTACATATTTATAATTGTTATGTCTTCTTGATAGATCAGTCCTTTTATCATTAAGTAGTGTCCCTCGTTGTCTCTTTTTATGGTTTTGGGTTTAAAGTCTATTTTGTTAGATATAAGAATAGCTACTCCAGCTCGTTTTTCTTTTCTGTTTGCATGGTAAATCTTTTTCCATCCTTTCACTCTTAGTCTATGTGAGTCTTTATGGGTGAGGTGGGTCTCTTATAGGCAGCATATCGTTGGGTCCTCCTTTTTAATCCAGTCAGCCAGTCTATGTCTTTTGATTGGGGAATTTAAGCCTTTTACATTAAGAGTTGTTACTGAAAGGTGTTGCTTTATTCCTGGCATTTTATTGGTTGTTTGGTTGTATTAGGTGTCTTTTGTTCCTTGCTCTCTGATTTACTGTTTGTTTTTTGTGTTTGTTGATTCCTTTGGTTGTAGATAGTGTTTTTGTTTGTTTGTTTTCTCTTCATGAATGCCATTTTTATTATATTAGTGGGTATTGATTTTTCTTGGGTTTTTATGGCAGTGGTAGTTATTTTTCAGGAACCAAACCCAGTACTCCCTTGAGGATTTCTTGTAAGGGTGGTCGTGTGGTAGTGAACTCCCACAGTTTTTGTTTGTCTGAGAAATATACTATTTGCCCTTTGTTTCGGAAGGATAGCCTTGCAGGGTAGAGTATTCTTGGCTGGCAATCTTTGTCTTTTAGTATTTTGAATATATTATCTCATTCCTTTCTAGCTTTTAGGATTTGTGATGAAAAGTCTGATGTTAGCCTGATTGGGGCTCCCTTATAGGTGATTTGATGCTTCTCTCTTGCAGTTTTTAAGATTCTCTCTTTGTCTTTGAGGTTTGCCAATTTGAATATAACATGTCTTGGAGAAGGCCTTTTTGGGTTGTATACGTTTGGAGATCGTTGAGCTTCCTGGATCTGAAGATCTGTGATTTTTCCTATACCTGGGAAGTTTTCTGCCACTATTTTGTTGAATATGTTTTCAATGCAATCTCCTTTTCCCTCCCCTTCTGGAATACCCATGACTCAGATATTTGAGCACTTAAGGTTGTCTGATATCTCTCTCAGATTTTCTTCAATGTCCTTGATTCTTTTTTCTTTCTTTTTGTCTGCTTGTGTTATTTCAAACAGCCCATCTTCAAGTTCAGAGGTTCTCTCTTCAACTTCGACAGCCTGCTGGTTAAACTCTCCGTTGTGTTTTTTATTTCACTGAATAACTTCTTCAGTTCGGCATGTTCTGCTACATTTTTTTTCAGGACATTGATTTCCTTGTACGTTTCCTCTTTCAGGACCTGTATACTTTTCCTCATTTCATCATGATGTCTAGCTGAGTTTTCTTGTATTTCACTCAGTTTCCTTAGAATTATCACTCGAAATTCCTTGTTAGTCATTTCAAGGGCTTCTTGTTCTATAGGATCTGCTGGATCTCTCAGTGGCAGCCCCGCAGGATGTGTGTTTTCTACCGAGTCTCTGCCTCCCTAGCCAGATGTCTCCCCACTCTGTGCGCTCTGGGCTGGGCTGCTGGATCTCGCTGAAACAGCCTTATTTGGAAGAAGATGCCATATGGGACTTTTGTAATTAGAGAGTAGTCAATGCTTGGGTTCAAATCTCCAAAGAACAGGCCGACTCTCTTGTTAGGGGCTAATGCAGCTGGCGACTTGAAGTTGAAGCCAATGCTTATTTACTGTTCTGAAAATCCTAGGACGCTTGAAAATTATGCTAAATCTACTTTGCCTGTGCTCTATAAATGGAACAAAAAAGTCTGCATGGTAGCACTTCTGTTTACAACATTATTTACTGAATATTTTAAGCCCACTCTTGAGACCTACTGCTCAGATAAAAGATTACTTTCAAAATATTACCACTCACTGACAGTGCACCTAGTCTCTCAAGGGCTCTGATGGAGATGAACAAAGAGATTAATGTTATTTTTATGACTGCTAACACAACATCCATTCTGCAACTCAGGGATCAAGGCGTAATTTTGACTTTCATGTCTTATTATTTAATAAATATAATTCATAAGCCTATAGCTGCCATGGATAGTGATTCCTGTAATGAATCTGGGCAAACAAAATTGAAAACCTTCTGGAAAAGATTCACCATTCTAGATGCTATTAAGAACACTGAGGATTGGTGGGTGGAGGTCAAAATATCAACTTTAACAGGAGTTTGGAAAAAGTTGATTTTGACCCTCATGGATAACTTTGAGGGGTTCAAGACTCCAGTGGAGGAAGTAACCACAGACGTGGTGGAAAGAGCAAGAGAACTAGAATTACAAGTGAATACTGACTGAATTGCTGAAATATTATAATAAAACCTTAATAGCAGAGGAGTTGCCTCTTACAGATGAGCAAAGACAGTGGTTTCTTGAGATGGAATCTACTCCTGGTGAAGATGCTGTAAACATGGTTGAAGTGACAACAAAGGATTTAGAAGATTACATAAACTTACTTGGTAAACAGCAGGATTTGAGAGGATTGACTTCAATTTTAAAGGAAGTTCTACTGTTGGTAAAATGCTATCAAAGAGCATTACATGCTACAGAGAAATCTTTCATGAAAAGAAGAGTCAATCAATACAGCAATCTTCATTGTTGTCTTATTTTTAAGAAATTGTCTCAGCCACCCTAACCTTCAGCAACCACCACCCTGATCAGTCATCATTGAAGCAAGACCCTCCGCCAGCAAAAAGATTATGACTCACTGAAGACTCAGATAATTGTGAGCATTTTATAGCAATAAAGTACTTTAAAATTAAGGCCCATACATTTTTTTAGACATAATGCTATTGCACTCTTAATAGAGTTAATAGTTATGTATGTAATAGTTAGTGGAAACATAAATTATATATGCATTGGGAAACCAAAAAGTTTGTGTGACATGTTTTATGGTGATATTCACTTTATTGCAGTTGTCTGGAACTGAACCCACAACATCTCCAAGGTATATCCATTCTTCATGCACTGTTGAAAATCAGTGCCAAACCTTGGAATAAAAATAAAGGCAGAAAACCCAAGTATACTAAAGGATTGTGTATGTATGGATAAATTATGATTCCTTTCTTTCTCTTTTCATTTTTTACATATAATCTCTTGCTAACAAGGAAAAACAAGACTGAGAATGTTGATGATTTAATGAAAATTCTTTCTTGTACTAGGAAAATAATTCAGAATCTCTCTAATTGCAAGATCGGTAGCTTTATCTCCATACGTAAGTTATCTCATGCCTCTAGGTACAATGATTGTTTCAAATTAGTGTGCATGGCTAAACTATGCCCATCAGGGCTGTCCATGGAGATGCTTCAGGTTTGACATGTACAGAGACGAGACCAGGTTAAAATGAATCTTACCCTGTTTATTAATCTGACAGCGGATTGCACTAAAGTTGGGGGCGGAGGGGTAGGAATGGTTGAAGAGTCTGGAAAATGAAGGCAGTAGATAGGAACTTAGGGGTGTGGTATCCTTGCTGGGAGGGTATTTGTTCCAGGAGAGCACTGGAGGGTGAGCCACACTGAGAACCTGGAGATGTGAGATCAAATGGGATTGGATGGTCAGATGCTAATTATAACAACGCTTCTTAGATTCTAAGTAGTCATTTTACATGAGCCCTAATGCCATAGGCTGTATTGCTACTCGTGGGGTTCAGGACATGCCACCTTTAAATATGACTGTAAGAAACCAGAATATGCCACCCCAAAATATGACTCTTTAGCATAATTATTTCTTTGAGCCCATTATTTTGAGAAACTGCAGGCATAGTAGAAGTTCTGAAAAGTAACCCTTTTGTAAGAGAAATTTTACTTGTGAAGGTGTCTCCCTCTCTGCACCAAGAAGAAAAGGCTGACCAAGGACTTAAATCTGCATAACAGACCTTACCCTTGTTTGATGGTTAATAGGCTTTGCTCACAAGCTTCTTTCTCTGTTTCAGAGAATGAATTCTAAGACAACTCTTAGAGATCTACTTTAGAGATTTATTCGTTTCTCTGGGTTAGCTCCCATATGTACAAGGGGCATACATCTTATTAAACTTCTGTTTTTCTGTTTGTTTTGCTCTTATTAATCCATCTTCCATTGTTGGAGTGAGCATAGCTGAAGCCATGTCGAGACCTAAAAGCACATTGGCTATAGGCAAATTTTAAAATGGACAGTTTTTTTTTCTTTCTCTCCACTCTTTCTTCTCACCCCCTGACTTTCTTATCTTGCTTGCTAAATAGGAAAACAAAGCTGAGAAGCTAATCAGTACTTTGTAAAACTAACAGTTTTTTCTATGAGACTTCAAGAGTTCTGAGAACTGATTAAGGCCAAATGACTGGAAGCTGTCCTTGGACACCAGCCAAGTCAACCAGAGCTCTGCGAAGCGAATCTACACAACAGGCTTTGCAGAAGAGTTGATTCTACTCTGGAGCAAATCAAATTCTTGCAGCTTCTTAAGATAAGAGCAAAGATGAGAACAGACACCAGAGGAGGCCTTGTTGAGACCTTGTACCTGACTCATAGGCATGGCCCCCTTGTAGTTTACATCTCCTTCTCTCCTGCTTCTCACTTCCCATGGTCCATTCCCTCATCCCCCTCTTTAAAAACCCCTCAGTAAACCTGAGTCTTTTTTTTTTTAATTTTATTTTGTCGATATACATTGTGGCTGATTATTGCTCCCCATCACCAAAACCTCCCTCCCTTCTCCCTCGCCCCCTCCCCCCCAACAATGTCCTTTCTGTTTGCTTGTCGTGTCAACTTCAAATAATTGTGGTTGTTATATCTTCTTCCCCCCCCCCAGATTTTGTGTGTGTGTGTGTGTGTGTGTGTGAATTTATATATTAATTGTTAGCTCCCTCCAATAAGTGAGAACATGTGGTATTTCTCTTTCTGTGCCTGACTTGTTTCACTTAATATAATTCTCTCAAGGTCCATCCATGTTGTTGCAAATGGCAGTATTTCATTCGTTTTTATAGCTGAGTAGTATTCCATTGTGTAGATGTACCACATTTTCCGTATCCACTCATCTGATGATGGGCATTTGGGCTGGTTCCAACTCTTGGCTATTGTAAAGAGTGCTGCGATAAACATTGGGAAACAGGTATACCTTCGACTTGATGATTTCCATTCCTCTGGGTATATTCCCAACAGTGGGATAGCTGGGTCGTATGGTAGATCTATCTGCAATTGTTTGAGGAACCTCCATACCATTTTCCATAGAGGCTGCACCATTTTGCAGTCCCACCAACAATGGATGAGAGTTCCTTTTTCTCCGCAGCCTCGCCAGCATTTATCGTTCAGAGTCTTTTGGATTTTAGCCATCCTAACTGGGGTTAGATGGTATCTCAATGTGGTTTTGATTTGCATTTCCCGGATGCTGAGTGATGTTGAGCATTTTTTCATATGTCTGTTGGCCATTTGGATATCTTCCTTAGAGAAATGCCTACTTAGCTCTTTTGCCCATTTTTTAATTGGGTTGCTTGTTTTCTTCTTGTAAAGTTGTTTGAGTTCCTTATATATTCTGGATATTAATCCTTTGTCAGATATATATTTTGCAAATATTTTCTCCCACTCTGTTGGTTATCTTTTAACTTTTTTAATTGTTTCTTTTGCTGTGCAGAAGCTTTTTAGTTTGATATAATCCCATTTGTTTATTTTTCCTTTGGCTGCCCGTGCTTTTGGGGTCGTATTCATGAAGTCTGTGCCCAGTACTATTTCCTGAAGTGTTTCTCCTATGTTTTCTTTAAGAAGTTTTATTGTTTCAGGGTGTATATTTAAATCCTTAATCTATTTTGAGTTGATTTTAGTATACGGTGAGAGGTATGGATCTAGTTTCATTCTCCTGCATATGGATATCCGGTTATCCCAGCACCATTTGCTGAAGAGGCAGTCCCTTCCCCAGTGAATAGGCTTGGTGCCTTGGTCAAAGATCAGCTGGCAGTAAGTGTGTGGGTTGATTTCTGGATTCTCTATTCTATTCCATTGGTCAGTGTGTCTGTTTTTATGCCAGTACCATACTGTTTTGGTTATTATAGCTTTGTAGTATAGCTTAAAGTCAGGTAGTGTTATGCCTCCAGCTTTATTTTTTTTGCTCAGCATTGCTTTGGCTATTCGTGGTCTTTTATTGTTCCATATAAATGTCTGAATAGTGTTTTCCATTTCTGAGAAAAATGTCATTGGAATTTTGATGGGGATTGCATTGAATTTGTATATCACTTTGGGTAGTATGGACATTTTCACTATGTTGATTCTTCCAATCCAAGAGCATGGGATATCTTTCCATCTTCTTGTATCCTCTCTAATTTCTCTCAGCAGTGGTTTGTAGTTCTCATGATAGAGATTTTCCACCTCCTTGGTTAACTCAATTCCTAAGTATTTTATTTTTTGGCGGCTATTGTAAATGGGCAGGCTTTCTTCATTTCTCGTTCTGCATGTTCACTATTGGAGAAAAGAAATGCTACTGATTTTTGTGTGTTGATTTTGTATCCTGCTACCGTGCTGAAATCATTTATCAATTCCAACAGTTTTTTTGTATAGGTTTTAGGCTGTTCGATATATAGGATCATGTCATCTGCAAACAGGGACAGTTTGACTTCATCTTTTCCAATCTGGATGCCCTTTATTTCCTTCTCTTCTCTGATTGCTCTGGCTAGTACTTCCAACACTATGTTGAAGAGGAGTGGTGAGAGTGGGCATCCTTGTCTAGTTCCTGTTCTTAAAGGAAAAGCTTTCAGCTTTTCCCCATTCAGGATGATATTGGCTGTCGGTTTGGCATATATGGCTTTAATTATGTTGAGATACTTTCCCTCTATACCTAACTTATAGAGGGTCTTTGTCATGAATGAGTGCTGAACTTTATCAAATGCTTTTTCAGCATCTATAGAGATGATCATGGTCCTTGTGTTTCAGTTTATTAATATGGTGTATCACATTTATTGATTTGCATATGTTGAACCAACCTTGCATCCCTGGGATGAATACCACTTGATGGTGATGAATAATTTTTCGTATGTGTTGCTGTATTCTGTTTGCTAGTATTTTAGTGAGGATTTTGCATCTATATTCATCAAGGATATTGGCCGGTAGTTTTCTTCTTGGGTTATATCTTTACCTGGTTTTGGTATCAGGATGATGTTTGCTTCATAGAATGAGTTTGGGAGATTTGCGTCCGTTTCAATCTTTTGGAATAGTTTGTAAAGAATTCTGTAAATTCTGGTTTGAATGTTTGGTAAAATTCTGCTGTGAATCCATCTGGTCCTGGGCTTTTCTTTGTTGGGAGCCTTCTGATAACAGCTTCAATCTCCTTTATTGTTATTGGTCTGTTCAAATTTTCTACGTCTTCACGGTTCAGTTTTGGGAGCTTGTGTGTGTCCAGAAATTTATCCATTTCCTCCAGATTTTCAAATTTGTTGGCGTATAGTTGTTTATAGTAGTCTCGAATGATTCCTTGTATTTCAGATGAATCAGTTGTAATATCGCCTTTTTCATTTCTAATTTTTGTTATTTGAGTCTTCTCTCTTCTTTTTTTTTGTTAGCCATGCTAATGGTTTGTCAATTTTATTTATCTTTTCAAAAAACCAACTTTTTGATTCGTTGATCTTTTGAATTGTTTTTTGGTTTTCAATTTCATTCAGTTCTGCTCTGATCTTAATGATTTCTTTCCGTCTGCTAACTTTAGGTTTGGATTGTTCTTGTTTTTCTAGTTCTTTAAGGTGAAGTGTTAGGTTGTTCACTTGCCATCTTTCTATTCTTCTGAAGTGAGCATTTAATGCAATAAATTTTCCCCTCAACATTGCTTTTGCAGTATCCCACAGGTTTTGGTATGATGTATCATTGTTTTCATTAGTTTCAAGAAATTTTTTGATTTCCTGCTTGATTTCTTCTTGGACCCATATGTCATTAAGTAGAATGCTGTTTAATTTCCATGTGTTTGTATAGTTTCCAGAGTTTCGTTTGTTATTAATTTCTAGTTTTAATCCATTGTGGTCTGAGAAGATACATGGGATAATTCCAATTTTTTTGAATTTATTGAGACTTGATTTGTGACCTAATATGTGATCTATCCTGGAGAATGATCCATGTGCTGATGAGAAGAATGAATATTCTGAGGTTGTTGGGTGGAATGTTCTGTAGATATCTGCCAATTCCAATTGGTCTAGAGTCTTGTTGAGATCTTGTGTTTCTCTACTGATTCTTTGCCTAGATGATCTGTCTAATATTGACAGTGGGGTGTTCAGATCCCCTGCTATTATGGTATTAGTGTCTATTTCCTTCTTTAGGTCTAATAGCGTTTGTTTTATAAATCTGGCTGCTCCAACATTGGGTGTGTACATGTTTATGATTGTTATGTCTTCTTGATGGATCAGTCCTTTTATCATTAAGTAGTGTCCCTCATTGTCTCTTTTTATTGTTTTTAGTTTAAAGTCTATTTTGTCAGATATAAGAATAGCTACTCCAGCTCGTTTTTCTTTTCTGTTTGCATGGTAAATCTTTTTCCATCCTTTCACTCTTAGTCTGTGTGAATCTTTATGGGTGAGGTGGGTCTCTTGTAGGCAGCATATAGTTGGGTCCTGCTTTTTGATCCAGTCAGCCAGTCTGTGTCTTTTAATTGGGGAATTTAAGCCTGTTACATTAAGAGTTGTTATTGAAAGGTGCTGATTTATTCCTAGCATTTTATTGGTTGTTTGGTTGTCTTAGGTGTCTTTTGTTCCTTGCTTTCTGATTTACTGTTTGGTTTCTGTGTTTGTTGGTTCCTTAGGTTGTAGATAGTGTTTCTGTTAGCTTGTTTTCTCTTCATGAATGCCATTTTTATTATACTAGCGGGTTTAGATTTTTCTTGGGTTTTTATGGCAGTGGTAGTTATTTTTCAGGAACCAAACCCAGTACTCCCTTGAGGATTTCTTGTAAGGGTGGTCGTGTGGTAGTGAACTCCCACAGTTTTTGTTTGTCTGAGAAATATATCATTTGCCCTTTGTTTCGGAAGAATAGCCTTGCAGGGTAGAGTATTCTTGGCTGGCAATCTTTGTCTTTTAGTATTTTGAATATATCATCCCATTCCTTTCTAGCTTTTAGGGTTTGTGATGAAAAGTCTGATGTTAACCTGATTGGGGCTCCCTTATAGGTGATTTGACGCTTCTCTCTTGCAGCTTTTAAGATTTTCTCTTTGTCTCTGAGTTTTGCCAATTTGACTATAACATGTCCTGGAGAAGGTCTTTTTGGGTTGAATACGTTTGGAGATCGTTGAGCTTCCTGGATCTGAAGATCTGTGATTTTTCCTATACCTGGGAAGTTTTCTGCCACTATTTTGTTGAATATGTTTTCAATGGATTCTCCATTTTCCTCCCCTTCTGGAATACCTATGACTCGGATATTTGATCGCTTAAGGTTGTCTGATATCTCTCTCAGATTTTCTTCCATGTCCTTGATTCTTTTTTCTTTCTTTTTGTCTGCTTGTGTTATTTCAAACAGCCCATCTTCAAGTTCAGAGGTTCTCTCTTCAACTTCGACTTCGACAAGCCTGCTGGTTAAACTCTCCGTTGTGTTTTTTATTTCGTTGAATAACTTCTTCAGTTCAGCAAGTTCTGCTACTTTTTTTTCAGGACATTGATTTCCTTGTACAATTCCTCTTTCAGATCCTGTATACTTTTCCTCATTTCATCATGATGTCTAGCTGAGTTTTCTTGTATCTCATTCAGTTTCTTTAGAATTATCACTTGAATTTCCTTATCAGTTTTTTCAAGGGCTTCTTGTTCTATAGGATCTAGAGTTTGAGGTTTATTAACTTTTGGTGGTGTACTTTCTTGATTTTTTGTATTTCTGGTATCTTTTTTTTGGTGTTTATTCATTGTGGCAGGGGGTTTCACAGTCCACCGGTTTGAGACTAATGACTAACTAGGATGTTGCTGTGGTTGCCAATTTCGTATGGCTCCTTCCGTGACTGCTCAGTTGGCCTCTAGTGCCTTGTGTGTGTGGTTGCCACAGGTCTTGGGCTTCTCTGGGGAGCCACCTTTCTGGTCAGCTAGGACTTTGCTGGGCTGGTGGATCACGTATCCCAGGGTTTGTGATCTCTGTTGAGCTTTCACTTCCTGTGCAGGACTTCTCCCTGTTCCGTGTGCTCTGGCCCAGGCTGTTAGATCGTGCAGTGGTGACCCCAGCGGGTGTGTGGTTTCTGTCGAGTCTCCGCCTCCCAGGCCGCATGTCTCCCCACTCTGTGCGCACTGTGCTGGGCTGGGGCGTGTCTTCTGCACCACTCGTCTATCAGCTGGGCCTTCAAGACCCTGCTCGGCACCGCCTCGCCCAGGAAGTCTGCCAGGTTTCTGCTAGGCACAGACGACCGGTCTCTCTGGGTGCCTTTGTAGCACTATGTAGATCTTTCTCGGGTCTTGTTCACCTTTGTATCCCCCCAGTATAAACCGAGTCTAGTGCCCACCTGCAGCCTGGTCTCCAGCAGGTTCAAGCGGGCCTGGGGACTCTCCTACCACACTATTCCCAACCAGAAATTCATTAGGCTTTTTTCCAAACTGGTGGCCGCAGAGATGGTATCTGCCTCCCAGTAACAGGGAGTTTACCTGGGGCCGGAGTCCAGGGTGTGGTGGAGTGACAGTCAGCCCGCCCATACTTCCTTGCCCTCCCGACACTGGCCGGGGACGCCCCCCGCCACCAGCCCCGCCAGAGAACCGCATAGGGAGTGGGAGCGGAGGCCGGTCTGCAGGCTCCGGAAAGCCCGGTGCCAGGCCAAGCAAGTGGGAGGGCTCAGTGATGGCCGAGCTGGGCAGGGCTGCCTGCACCTGGGAAAATGGAGGCAGCACCGGGGCGGTGAGTGGCCTGGTGGTGCAGGCAGGAGCCAGGTGGGCATCCACCCCCCGAACAGAGCTGTGCCAGGGGTCACTCACAGTGCTGTGCCAGGTCGGGCGCTCACTCTGTCTCTGGTTTGTTGCCTTCCCAGTTCTCGGCCGCTGCCGCCTGGGGCTGTTCAGTCGCGGCGCTGCTCGGGCGCTCCCAGGAATCTTCTTTAATGCCGGCCTGAAACCTCGAATCCTGAATAGGGCAGCTGGCTGCCTTCAGCGCGGCCCCGGCCTCCGGGATCCTGGCTGCATCCACAGCAGCCCTGGCGCCATGTTCCCTTTTTAGAGAGTCGCTGTTGCAGCTAAGAAACAGTTCTTTTCCTGCTCCACACTTCAATGCTGTTGCCTGTAAATGAGGCAGCCTTTCCTGCCGGGGGTAAAGTGGCGGTCACCCCCCACGACCGGCCAGTAGCAGCGGTCCTCCCTTAAGAGATGGCAAGAGGAAGGTCCACAAATTTCCCGGCTGCCTGTGGCCCAGTGGCCACCTTTTCCACCTCAGCTACTCCGCGCCAACCGCCGCAGCCACCGCCATCATGAAACAGCCGAGAGGGGCACCTTAAACCTGAGTCTTTGAGATGGTTTTAGCCTGGCCATTCCACTTCAGGTTTACCAGAGAGATTGTTACCAGCAGCCAGGTTCTGTTTGCCCTCTCGCTCTAAACAAATGATTTTAAAATCCAAAAGTTTGTGCAAGCATTGGAAGGTTTATTCAGATAACTGGCATCTGGGGGATGACCAGGCTAAAGTTATCCTGCCTTTTGATGACTGTTTGGGGGTTTATAAAGGGGAATAGGCATGAAGGTGAGGTAAGGATTGTTCTTCAGGAAAGGGAAGAGGCTGGGCACAGGATTAGCAGAGGGTTTGTGTCAGATGTCAGGGTCCTGTGATGGACTGGGTGCTTTGGCAGCATGGAGCGTGCAGTTGGTGGGCTGATTAGCTTCAAGCCCTTGATGTTATTTCAGAGTTGGTGTCCTTTATCCTAGAGAGAGCTCAAAGACAATAACCTTAGTCAAGCATCACGGGAACATAAAAATACCTGACTCATCCCTCTAACTAACGTCGATGCAATCTTCCTTTAAGAAGGTGAGTTAATAATCAGGTAGCGTGCTGTGCCTTTCTTTTGGATTTTCTCTGCTTGCAATTGACTAGGGAGGTAAGAAGAATAAGAAAACTTAGTTTCAGTCCTTAATTATAGGTGTATAACATCTGACGTAAGTCAACGTAAGAGGGTGTAATGGAAGCTAAACAGAAATAAACTATTGAGAAGGATCCTTTTGGATCATGATTGCATCTCCGGGCAGTTTCAGCCTTACAGTCAGTTTCTCATTTCCTCAGCTAACATCGAGGAATTAACGATTACCATTTCCCAAGCTAATGGCTAACTGAAATTTTCTGCTTGGTCCTATTTACCCCAAAGATAGCTGTTATCTGTCTGAGGTCCCTTTCAAGATGGGTTAGCCTGATATCTCTCCTCAGGTCACCAGTATTCCTGAATAAAAGCTGACTTCCATTTTTACCAACATTTCACTTTTGTTCGTTTGATTTTTGTCCGGAGTCAGGCGGCCTGACCTGTGAGTTTGGTATCAATTTTGGGGAGCCTCAGCCAGGAGCTGAGTGTGCCCTGGAACACTATTGCATGGAGTCCCAGCTAAGAACTCATCAAGGGTGGAGGAGAAACTTATTTTTCCTCCTCTACACTACTGTCTGCGTAGTTCAGGACAACAGAAGTATAATTGAGCCACAGAAATCTGAGTTTGGTTGCTCATCATGCCAAGAGCCAATCAGAAAGACAAATAGTGCCAGGAAGAAGGATTTTATTTATGGCTGGGAGATGGGAGAACTAGTGAGCAGAGTAGCAATGCCAGCCTGCCTCCCTGACTTATTGCTTAGGGTTTTTAAAGGTATGCAAGGAACACAGGTATGAGCAGGGAGGCAATGAAGGGGGAGCGGGATCATGGGTTTTGCAGGTGGCTTGGGCCAGATGTCAGGATTCCATGATGAACAGGGTTCCCCGACATCATGAGGTCTGTTGTCAGTGGTCTGGTGAGCCTAAAGTCCCTGATGTTATCATTAAGCTGGAAAACTCATAGACAATGACTTTAGCCAAATATCATTGGAACTTTAAAGTACCTCACTCAGACTCTCGACTAATGTGCATGTGTGACATAATCTTTTTTAAGCAAGAGTACAGGTGAATAATCAGCTTGGCCTTTCTTTGGAATGCCTTTGTTCAAAAAAGTTGATTAGGGAAGCAGCAGAACAGGAGGGAGACTCAGCTTCTACTCTTGTCAAAAAACAAAATTCAAACAAATTTAGTTGAAGATCTCAGTTGGCTTAATTGCAATTCTAGAATTGGGCAACATGTTAATCCATAAAATAGAATGAGTGTTCCAACAAGTCAATCAGAGGAGGTTGGTTTCATAGACAGAAAAAGGATAAAGAAAGCAGAAACAAAGAACAAAAAGCAGACTGATCATTTCAAAGTTACTTTCCTGTATGGTGGGGACAGGAAGACAGAATAATGGAAAAATAACATCAGCTTACTTCAGGCTATCTCTTTTGTGTAAGGTTTAAAGCAGAGGGAACTTCATTATCGTACCTATTGAAGATTTAAACTGGCCTGTTTGGGAAATTTGTCATCTTTCTCCTGACTTCTCAAAAGGTCAAACCAAAGCCTAAGTGACGTGGAATTTAGCAGGAGTGACTCCATTTTGATTTCTAGTCTGGTCTTTTGGGACCTAGTGCAGGAATTCAGCCCAAAACAATAGCTTCCTATAAGTTTTATTTACCACCCTTAAGTTTAAGGAAGCTATGTATAGGAACAAGGAAAATCTTTAAAGACACTCTCGTGGGTGCCTGGTTTCAGTAAGAGTGCTCGACTTGGAGTTAAACACCTGAACACTTCTCTCTGATCGCTGGCTTTCTATCACTGGGCTGATATCAGTAATATCCACCCAGTCTCCCTCATAGGCTGAGGACCTGTGATTTAAGGCAAGAAACCCCATTTTTAGGGCAGGCCCATTGGATGAGAAAAAGTTATTTAAATAGCTAAAATAACAGTGAGTTGCATTTTTTTTCATAGGTCACAACAGCATTTGTTTTATTTGCTACCTATCAAATGGATAAACATCAAATTCATTACGCTAAAAAAATAAGTAAAACCCTTTCATGAAGAATAAAAGAAAACTGAAGAAAATGGGCCATTTATTTAGGTTATAGAGCATGAACAACCTGGAAAGTGCACGTTTGTGTTATTTTTTCCTTATAGTTGGGGCAGAAGTCCACAAATTTTCTCCTTGTGAACACAGTTGTGAAGAGTATTCATTGGAACATGAATCAAGGTAGGGAGGAAAACTTATGTGTCCCTGTCATCGGCCATGTTAGTGATTATATAGCATCGCATTCTATGTGTTTAGTGGTGTGTGTGTGTGTGTGTGTGTGTGTGTGTGTGTGTTCCTTTTGCATTCCTTTGTCTTAGCAATAGTGCCCCCTTTCTTCCTTGGAATGTAGGGAGTAGCATGCCAATCTCTGGGTCAGCTGTATGGCTTCCTCATTTTCTGTCTGTCTGGTATAGGGACTGGAGGAGATTTTCCTACTTGAGTCTGCAGGGACTCATTTGTGGAGGTTTGGAGATCTGTTGAAAAGCTCTCAGTGGCTACGTTTGTTACCAGGAGCCAAATCAGACATCAACCACTGTCACCAGCAGAACAAACAGAAAGCACCTGTGATTCTCTCTGACAGCTGCTTAGTGGATGCCTCGGTCTGTCAGGCTGTGGCTACACTCCTCCGAAGTCTGACTACTCTAAATCTCCTGATTTAGGGTAACTAGCAAGAGAGGCAAATGCCTTTGTCAAGTACAGGCACAATAAGTTTTCCACACGCCAACTACCCACATCTCATAGGTGAAAATTTCAGTTGTAATTGCGAGGTTATGTGAAGACGTGTTATCCTAATATGAAAAGTTTAATTCAGAAATGTCTGGGGGGTAGGGCAACAAAGGGAGGTGACAGGTTGATAAACTGGGTCAGGAAGTTGTGATTATTGTTTTCAGAGATGCTTGTTATTCATCTGCTCTGCGAATCGGCTAAAAGTAAAAGCGGCTCGAAAACAGAAATGGAAAATAGTCAGCCACTATCAAACTAGACCATGCAGACACTGAAACAGAAAGACACAGGAGTCAGCTTCAGGGCAGAGGAGGAAGCTGTTAAAGGAAATCACAAATCGCTAAATCCGAAGAGCCAAATGCTGTGTTTATTCCAACTTCTAGCTATAGGAACTGAGAAACCCAGTGTAAAAAAAAATGCAATTATTCCTTAAATAAAATGAAGTGCAGGGTTATTTGAGATGGCAGGAGAGTGAACTTTAGATTCTGTATAATTTTTAAAAAGATTCTGGTTATACCCTCACCAGAAAAGCTGATTAGGTAAATTCTGATAGTCTATCCAAAGATGCTTATGGATGGTGGGGATTCAGTTTCTACTTTTGTAGTTTCTAGTATATAGGTGGATTGCATCTTGCAAGAGACAGTAGGAGATATAGCTTTCTCCCAGGTACCGATGGTGTGATTTTTTTCTTTCAATTAATTTTTGTTGTTGTTTTCAAAACTAATTATAAGTAGCAGAAGAGTGGATAGTGCTTTCAAGTTCATGCAACTTCTGTTTAACCTGAGCCACATCTTGTTTATAATAATAGGTGAAGAAGAGATTTATCTTAAATAAACTTTAAGTTAAATCTACCCTGTAAAATTAGCTAATAGATACATTTTATTCAACAATATGGGATCAGGGATAAAGTGGAAAGGGCTCTTTTAGAATTTTGAAGGTTCCAGTGGTTCTTTGTAGGGGTAACAGGCAACCGGAAATGTGTATGGGCATTTTGCTGATTTGTTTGTTTTGGGTTGTTACAATGACTAATTGGCTATTGGCATTTAATGGACAATATTTACAGAGTAAGAATCCTATATGTTTGAGCCAGTCCTACACAATTAATTTTCTCACCTCAGCGCCAGTACTGCCCCCACTGAGAAACACTGGAAGATTTAAGAAAATGTCAGGGGCCAAAGAAATGCCTGAAATGCTCCTTTTAATCAAATCATAATAGAAGATTATGGTCCAAAGAGTGGACAGAAAATTACTGGGTCCAGGAAGTAAAATGTCTTCCTTATCAAGAGCTCTAGGGGCCCAGGCTTGAGGACAAGAAAGAACATCTAATGAACATCGAGGAGACATGCACTGAGTGCCTTTTCCACGTTGCACAATTCCATCTGCTCAACAATTATGAGAAAGGGGGAGATTACTCTGCTTGCCGACAAGAAAGCTGAAGCCAGAAAAGAGAATAACTTGCCCGAGGGCACAGAGCTAATGAGTAGCATATCCCAGGGGGATGAGAGGGCAAGGCCCAGGGTCAGACTTGTATGCACTCCCCACCCCCTTTCCCCTAGGACAGCACCACTTACACTGCATTTCTAAGTGAGTTTCATTTAAAGAAGTAGGAAGGCAGCCCCAACACCAGGGACGTATTCAATCGTGTTTTCTTGATGATGTGAACTAGCTTTGGCTTAGAGCTTTTCTTCCGGCAGGAAAGCCACAAAATCATCTGAAAAATGTATATCCCCAACAGGGGACCTTGTTGTCATGAAATCATTCTTTGTGACTCTGTTTTCATGATAAACCAAGGTCTTTTTATTCACCTTTTCTGTTAGTATGTTCACGTTGGTCTACACCAAATACTAAGAGAAAGGTATAGTTTTTATGTTAATTCTATAAACGTAGTTACTGAAGAATGAGAAACGATTAGCTTCACAGACATCTGAAAATGTACTGTTAAATAGTAAGAACTAATTCTGAAAGCCGGAATCTCTTATGAGCAGCCCATTACTGTAATTGGCTTTTGTGCAACAAATGGAGTATGTTCCTCAGGGCTTTGTAGGGAAATGAAATAAATTGAATATAAACTAGATTACATTCCTTAAAGTGTGTTTAAGTACTTTGTGTAATCTACTATTTCAGAGATATTCCCCAGCATTATGGCCTCCCCCACGTCTCATTCATTTGTTGTTTTTCTTATTAGAATCTAGTAAACAGATCATTAAAGAACATCGGAGAGTCCTAATTTAAGTATCTACATTATTACAGATTGAGTTTTACACTAACTATAAACATTACAGTTGCTTCTTTAGCAGGATGGATGTCAGCCATTAGTTTGTATTAATATAATCTTCAGAATGACTTAAATTATGCAATTTTAAGGCATTCTAATGTATCTTCATCACATACGTCTTAGTTTCTGTATGTATTATTGCTTCTTCATGAACATTTCATATATGAGGGGTCTTCAAAAAGTTTATGGAAAGATTCATATTATGTTTTATCTCTATTTTCCATAAACCTTTTACAGTATGTACAATCCGATGATTTCATAGAGCTATTATTAACCATCAGGCATTCAAATATCTTGATGACTTAAATTCTCAGTTACCACTTAGAAATGCAGAAGGAACACTATGTTTCCCAGAAAGAAGGGAAATGTTATATGGGTGTTGGAGTGTGGAGAACTGAAGCCAGATTGGAATCTAAAACTGCATGGGCTCTAAAAGATTTTAAAAGAACACAGTTTTCTTGGCATGCATTTCTCTGAGTTCCCTCCTTTCCTGTGTTTATTTGATATTTTCAACCTTGGTTATGCGGTGAGATGACATTATTTACATGAATGTAAAGTTGTTTTCCAGCCAGCTTGGAGCTGCAGACTTGCACATACTACCCAGACCCTGGGAAACCAAGGGAGCCATCAGTAAAGCTACGCTGATTCCACCCTCCAGCAGGACCCTGAGATAACAGCAAGGACAGGATCAGAAACCGGAGGGAATCTCAGTGAGACTTTGTACCTGAGACATTTGCATGAAGCCCCTGCTGTTCACAAGCCCCCTCTCCTGCTTTTCATTTCCCATGTTGCATTCTGTCATCCCCCTCTTTAAAAAGCCCTCAGTAAACCTGAGTCTTTGAGATGGCTTTAGCCTGGCCATTCCCCTTCAGGTTTACCGGAGAGATGGCTTAGCCTAACATCTCTCCTCAGGTCACTGGTATTCCTGAATAAAAGCTGACTTCCATTTTCAAAACATTTGACTTCTGTATGTTTAATTTTTGTCTGGGGGTAGGTAGCCAGACCTATGAGCTCAGTATCAAATTTTGGGGTGCCTCAGCCAAGAACTGAGTGGCCCCATAACACAAAGTTGGGAACAGAAACCAGATGAGTTTTGGCGACACTGCATCTGCCCCTTGCACATCCCTCTACCTCCTTCTTGTCATTTCCTGTGTTCCATTCCCTCAGCACCTCTTTAAACCCCCCTAAAAACCCTAAAGTGGGGAGACAGTTCTAGTCTGTCTCCTCAGACACTTGATAATAAGCTTCCTACCTCGTCCCAACATTTGAGACTGATGAGACTTTTGTTTCTGAGTGGACAGCAGTGGGACCTGAATGCCGGTCATGCGGCGATTCGTGGGCACAGTCCTCAAACTACCCATTAGTTTTGAGAGACTAATTCTGGGGATTTTATGAATAATTATCCTTTAGAATAAGGAAGTTATTAAAATTAACTTAATTTCACTTCTTACTCTCCATGATTTCTCGTAATCTTTAACTTGAAATTTGATTCAACACAATGCATATGTCAGCATGATTAAGTTCTAATACACACTGAGTAGAGTCAATATTTTTACAATAATTACTTTGTTGTAAGAAATTTTAAAAATGCAAAGGCAGTTCTATAATACCAAATGCACTTATCTTATATTTACCTTATTATTAACAAAAAAATCCCAACTAAACATACCCAAAAAAGGAGGGGAGGAGGAAGGGAGGAGAGAAAAGATACAAACTCTAGGTCATAGGAATAAAGAGGACACGTTATTCATGTGATTTTTTAATTATTGGTATTGTTCCAAGTAGAGTGGGTTTCTTGCTATACCAACAGCTGTGTCTCTTGGCTTGAAACTTGAACACTGGTGGTCAGAGAAATTTCTCTCAGCACTTAACACCTCTGTATTTCCCCCTATAACCACGCAAATATGTAAGTGTGATTATGCTGCACACTTTCAACTTCAACTTGGTTTTTATCTCTTAATGAAGATCTCTTCTCATATCAGTATAGGTAGATCTTTTTCATCCTTTTACACTACGGTATGATATCCCAGGAGAATGGCTATACCTTAGTTCATAGGTACATTCCCTTTCTGATGAGCACTTGGGTAATTTTCAATTTTTCACAATTAAAAAAATAATCCCACAATAGATATCCTAGTAAGTTCATCTTTGTTTACATGTCAAAATGAATGCTTTAGGATATATTTTTAGAAGTGTATCTTAGAGTTTTAACAATTTGTGTTTGTGGACTGGTGGCAGTGAAATCACGTGGGAGCTTTATGGAAATAAAAAGTCCCATGTCCCACTACAGTCCTGCTGCTTCAAAATCTGCATGTTAGCAAGAAATCCCAGTGATGCATATGAAATTTTATTAATTTTATTTAATACAATTAAATAGTGTATTTAAAATTAATTATATGATTATATTTAAAATTAATTAGTATATTTAAATACTAATAGATATTCCCAACATGAATATTATCAAGGGCTTTTTAAATTTTGCCAGGTTGATATCATATTATGTTACTTTTCATTTACTCGGTTGCCAATAAGTTGGATGTTTTTTGTTACATTTATTAGTTATTTCTTTTACTCCCTGAATTGAATATTCATATAATTTCCTCACTTGTATTTTTATTTTTTGTCTTTCTTCTGTGATATACAAATTTGGGATTGCAATTAACATATTGCACAAATTTTCTCCAGCTAGTTCTTTAATTTTATTAATTTTATTAAAATATCTTTCATTGTTATGCCTCCAGCTTTTTTTTTTTTTTTTTTTTTTTTTGCTCAACGTTGCTTTGGCTATGCGTGGTCTTTTGTTATTCCATATAAATGTCTGGATAGTTCTTTCCATTTCTGAGAAAAATGTCTTTGGAATTTTGATGGGGATTGCATTGAATTTGTATATCACTTTGGGTATTATGGACATTTTCACTATGTTGATTCTTCCAATCCAAGAGCATGGGATATCTTCCCAACTTCTTGTGTCCTCTCTAATTTCTCTCATCAGTGCTTTGTAGTTCTCATTATAGAGATTTTTCATATCCTTGGTTAACTCAATTCCTAAGTATTTTATATTTTTGGTGGCTGTTGTAAATGGGCAAGCTTTCTTGATTTCTCTTTCTGCATGTTCACTATTGGAGAATAGAAATGCTACTGATTTTTGTCTGTTGATTTTGTATACTGCTACTTTGCTGAAATCATTTATCAACTCCAAGAGTTTTTTTGTAGAGGCTTTAGGCTGCTCGATATATAGGATCATGTCATCTGCAAACAGGGACAGTTTGACTTCATCTTTTCCAATCTGGATGCCCTTTATTTCCTTCTCTTCTCTGATTGCTCTGGCTAGTACTTCCAACACTATGTTGAATAGGAGTGGTGAGAGTGGGCATCCTTGTCTAGTTCCTGTTCTTAAAGGAAAAGCTTTCAGCTTTTCCCCATTCAGGATGAAATTGGTAGTGGATTTATCATATATGGCTGTAATTATGTTGAGATACTTTCCATCTATACCTAACTTATAGAGGGTCTTTGCCATGAATGAGTGTTGAATATTATCAAATGCTACCTGACTTTAAACTATACTACAGAGCTATAATAACCAAAGCAGTATGGTACTGGCATAAAAACAGACACACTGATCAATGGAATAGAATAGAGAATCCAGAAATCAACCCACACACCTACAGCCATCTGATCTTTGACAAAGGCACCAAGCCTATACACTGGGGAAGAGACTACCTCTTTAGCAAATGGTGCTCGGAGAACTGGATATCAATATGCAAGAGAATGAAACTAGACCCATACCTTTCACCATACACTAAAGTCAACTCAAAATGGATTAAAGAATTAAATATACACCCTGAAACAATAAAACTTCTTAAAGAAAACATAGGAGAAACACTTCAGGAAATAAGACTGGACACAGACTTCATGAATACGACCCCAAAAGCATGGGCAACCAAAGGAAAAATAAACAAATGGGATTATATCAAACTAAAGAGCTTCTGCACAGCAAAAGAAACAATTAACAGAGTTAAAAGACAACCAACAGAGTGGGAGAAAATTTTTGCAAAATATACATCTGACAAAGGATTAATATCCAGAATATATAAGGAACTCAAACAACTTTATAAGAAAAAAACAAGCAACCCAATTAAAAAATGGGCAAAAGAGCTAAGTAGGCATTTCTCTAAGGAAGATATACAAATGGCCAACAGACATATGAAAATATGCTCAACATCACTCAGCATTCGGGAAATGCAAATCAAAACCACACTGAGATACCATCTAACCCCAGTTAGGATGGCTAAAATCCAAAAGACTCTGAATGATAAATGCTGGTGAGGTTGCGGAGAAAAAGGAACTCTCATACATTGTTGATGGGACTGCAAAATGGTTCAGCCTCTATGGATAATGGTATGGAAGTTCCTCAAATAATTGCAGATAGATCTGCCATATGACCCAGCTATCCCACTGCTGGGTATATACCCAGAGGAATGGAAATCATCAAGTCGAAGGTATACCTGTTCCCCAATGTTCATTGCAGCACTCTTTACAATAGCCAAGAGTTGGAACCAGCCCAAATGTCCATCATCGGATGAGTGGATACAGAAAATGTGGTACATCTACACAATGGAATACTACTCAGCTATAAAAACGAATGAAATACTGCCATTTGCAACAACATGGATGGACCTTGAGAGAATTATATTAAGTGAAACAAGTCAGGCACAGAAAGAGAAATACCATATGTTCACACTTATTGGTGGGAGCTAAAAATAAATAAATTTACACACACACAAAAAAAGCTGGGGGGGGTGGGGGGCGGGAAGAAGACACAACAACTACAATTCCTTGAAGTTGATATGACAAGCAAACAGAAAGGACATTGTTGGTAGGAGGGGGGAGAGGGAGGAGGGAAGGGGGTTTCAGTAAAGGGCCGCAGTAATCAACCATATTGTATATTGACAAAATAAAATTAAAGGGAAAAAAAATAAAAAATAAATCAACCATCTTGCTATTAAAAAAAATAATAAAATAAAATAAAATGGTAGGGGAAAGTTACAAAAAATAAAATAAAATAAAATAAAATATCTTTCCTTCTGGAAAATTTTCAAATATTAATAAAATTAATTTATTAATCTTTACTTTCCTGGCTTCTGTGTTTTATTTCTCAATTCAGATAGCTTTCACAGTAATTATAAGTTTGGTTTATTTACAAATATATTTTTTATGTTTCTGGGTATTATTCTTTTTATTTCGTAAATTATCCTATTTTATTTTTTTAAATGCTTATCTAATTGTGCTCCTGCATTTGTTAAAAAAATGTTCAATCCTCTATAGAAAAGCCTCTATCATATACAGAATCTCCATATATAAAAGCTCTGTTTCTGTACTCTACATTTTGTGTCATTCATCTCTTACTATTTCTGATTTTATTTCCATAGCTAGTCGAAAGTGTCTCCCAAAGTTCATATGTTCAAAACTTTATCTCCAATAAAATAGTCTTGAGAGGTGGGACCTTTAAGCGTTGATTAAGTAATGAGGACTCTGCCCTTATGCATGGATTAGTGTCATTGTCATAGGAGTGGGATCATTATCACAGGTGCGAGTTAATTATTGCAGGGACAGGTTTATTTTCATAGAAGTGGATTCATTGTAAAAGTTAGCCCGGCCCACTCTTGATCTTGCACACACTCTGTTGCCGTTCTGCCTTCTGCTATGGAATGATACAGTGAGAAGGTCCTTGTGAGATGCTGGCTCTTTAACATTGTACTTCCCAGCCTCCAGAACCATGAGCCAAATAAATTTCTGTTCATTATAAATTACCCAGTTTGTGATATTCTGTTGTAGCAGCATTAAACAGAGTAAGACAGAAAATTAATACCAAGAAGTGGGTCTGTTGCTATAACAAATACCTGAAAATGTGGAAGTGGCTTTGGAACTGGGTAATGAATATAAGCATAAAGAACTTGGAGGAGCAGGCTAGAAAAAGCCTAGATTGCTGCAGACAGAGTTTTAAGGGAAATTCTGGTGAGTGCTCAGAAGAAAAGAGCTGTAGGAAAAATGTGGAACTTCTCAGAGATTACTTAAGTAGTGGTGATTAGAATGCTGGTAGAAATACAGACAGTAAAGGCCATTCCAGGGAGGCCTGAGATGGAAATAAGAAATAGCTTATTGGAAAGTGGAGTAAAGTCAATCCTTGTTATATAGTTGAAAAGAATTTGGCAGAATTATGTTTGTATCCTAGGACTTTATGTCAGGTGACATTTAAGAGCAATGAATTAGTTAATCTGGCAGAGGAAATATCTATGCAGAAAGGCATTCAAGGTGTTGCCGCATTGCTTCTTTTAGCTGCTTAAGTAAAGTGAGAGAAGAAAAAAATGATTTAGAGGTAGAATTTATAACGGAAGCAAAACAAAATAAAAAGATGTGGAAAACTCTTAGTGTGGCCATGAAAAAAATAACAAAGGGTATTTGGGAGAGTATACTAAGGGTGAGGACAAGCAATCTGCTAAAGAGATTAATATGAGAAGGAAGGCAGGTTCTATTCATCAAGACAATGGGAGAAGGACCTTGAAGGCATTTCAGAGGTTTTTAAGATAAGCCAGAACCTTGAGACCAAGGTTTCCAGAGAGGTGCCTGGGGGACTTCAGCATTTGCTGCCCAAGGCTGCCTCAGGATTCTGCTCCCAACATTCTGGCATAGCACTCCTCAGCCACCCCAAAAGGGCCAGGGTGCACCTCGTGCTAAAGCTCCAGAGGACACAAGGGGTAAGACTTGGCAACTTCCACATGGTGCTGACTCTGAAGATGCACAGAGTGCATGAGCCTTGGGACCATGGCTCCCTCTACCTAGATTTCAGAGAATATCACAGACATCCTGGAGGTCCAGGTAGAGACTTGTCATGGGGTGAAGCCGCCAGTGACAGCCCCCGTGGGCAATGCCCAGGGAAGATGCACGGGTGGAGCCACGACAGAGAGTTTACACTAGGGTAGTGTCTAGTGGAGCCATGGGTCTTGCTGCTAAGACCCCAGAATGGTAGAGCTACCAGCATGCACCACCAGTCTGGAAGAGCCACAGGCCTGACACTCCAAACGGTGATAGCTGCTGAGTGGACTGAGCCCAGCAAAGCAGTGGGTCAGGGCTACCTGAAGCCTTAGGGGCTCAGTCCCCACCCCAGTGTGCCCAGGATGTGGGGCATGGATTCAATGGAGATTATTATCCATCTCTAATACATAATGTTGTTTTCCCTGTTGGGTTCTGAGCTTATTTGGAAACTTACTCCTTTCTTTTTGGTTATTTCTCCCTTTTGGAATAGGAATGTCTATCCTATGCCTGTCTCCCCATGGTTTAGCTGAAGAGAAATTTGCCCCAGGATAACTTGTGCCTTCAATCTCATCCATGCCTGATTCAGATGACACTTTGTACTTTTGAGTTGGTGCTGGAACAAGTTCAGAATTTGGGGCTGTTGGGATACAATAAATGTATTTTTCATGTAAGAAAAACATAAATTGGGGGGGAGGGCAAGGACAGAATGCTGCGGTTTGAACTGTCCCCAAAGTTCATGTGGTGAAAACTTCACCCCCAAATGCAACAGTGTTGAGAGATGAGACCTTGAAGAGGTGATTAGGTCATGAGGGTTCCACACTTATGAATGAATTCTTGCTGTTATCACAGGAGTGGGTTAGTGGGAGTGGTTTTCTGATAAAAGGATCACTTTTTGTCTCATGTGTACTCTCTTGCCCTTTTGTCTTCTGCTATAGGATGATGTAGCAAAAAGACCCTTGCCAGATGCAGGCCCCTCAACCTTGGGCCTCATGGACTCCAGAACTGTAAGAAATTATTCTCTTTTCTTAATAAATTACCCAGACTCAGGCATTCTGTTATAGCAGCAAACAAGAGACTGGGATACAACACTCTAATTTATTTCTGTGGTCGTAGGGCACCAGTCAGGATCTCCAGTACAGTGTTAAACAGACAATTGGGGCCGACCCCGTGGCTCACTTGGGTGAGTGTGGCGCTGGGAGCGCAGCGGTGCTCCTGCCGCGAGTTTGGATCCTATATAGGGATGGCCGGTGTGCTCACTGGCTGAGCACGGTGCAGGCGACACCAAGCCAAGGGTTGCGATCCCCTTGCCGGTCACAAAAAAACAAACAAACAAAAAAAAAACCAGACAGTTGAACAAACATCCTTGTCTAATTCCCGATATCAGGTAAAGCTTCTAATAATGGGAATTTTTTAAAGCTTTTTTAAAAGCTACAATATTCTATTTAAAAGTAGATGAGGATATGGGTGAAAATGGACAATCTGATACATACAGATGGAAGTGGAAATCAGTTTAGAAAGCAATTTTGTAGTAGATCTCAAAATTCAAAAATGCAGGTTCAGACTTTATGGACACAGAGAAGCACTGCATTAATTTATGACCAAAACCAATGGCGATGTTTAATTAAAAGACGTACATTCATGTGATGGATAATATACAATCATTAAAAGATAGAAGTAAATCCATAAGTGCTATATGGATGAACTTAATATATTTTTACATTTATTTTTAAAAGGTATAGAGTTTGGAAAACATTTCAGTCAAAATTGAATAACAAACTAATACCTTCTCTGGTTTCCTCTCTCTCTCTCTCTCTCTCTCACTCACACACACACACACACACACACACGCACACACACACGCACACACACCTGCACACTCATACACAGAATAAAAAACTGGAGGGTACTCCTTGGAAACTGGCGTAGAAGAAATGAGTAAAATCACTTTATGTACCCTCTAATATTCCTAAAATATTTTTCAGTATATTTATTGAAATAAAGGGAGAAACTTTCAAATTTAGTTTACTGGGTTCAAAATACATGTATCTTCCAATTGTTAAATTTAGTTCTCCTGAGGCAAAGCCAAAATACACCATTAAATGAAGACAGTAGTTTTCCCTTAATTCGCATCCATTTGTCTAAATTTAGTGAAAATTCCTCCCAGAATCTAATGAACACTCTTAGTATTTCTGATTTTGCTCTGATATTTTGTTATCTTCTTTAATTTATTAGATGTTTTAAAGGTAAGATGGATGACATAATTCTAGCTGCTTTAGCCAGAAACAATTCTAAAGTTGAAGTTTATTCTGTGTGTTTCCTCATATTTCCTTTATACTGCATATATTGCCCAAGTCTTTTCTTTAAATTTTGAAGGGGGCATCAACATGCAAATGATAAAATTCAACCGTGTATTTATACCTCCAGTACGATAAACTGTAAATAATTAACAGATTACCTGTACTATGAGCTAATCCCCAAGCAAGTGTCTTGAAGCCTCTATTGGAGAATGTGCAGGCGATGGGTGTGCAGTTAACTTCAGGATGTCATTTGTGGTGATCACAGCTTCCAACCTTCAGTATCTACCCAGAAAGTATGCCTATAATAGCGACAAACCTTCTTCTGCTACTAATTTTGGAGGCACTAAAGATTTGATTGGGCAGATCTTTTTTTTTTTTCCCCTTGTGAGTATCAATACTTCATTTTGGTGTAAAGACAGGAAGCTGGAAATACACTGTATTTAACATTTTCTTGGTTCCCCCTCACATTGTGGAAACCCCCCTCTACCTCCCAGAGCTAATCTGTTTGAACTCGTATACTTAAAAATTACAGCATCAAAATAAAATCACGGAAAAAAAAAAAAAAAAAACTAGATGGAGAATGTAGGCTGTTACTTGGTGTGGATGACTCAAGTACTGAAGAGGAGCTTCTGTTTCTGTTTATTGATTTTTTTTTTCCTGGGTTCTTTCTTTCCTCTTTTCTCTTCAGAGAGGGGATCTGAAGTAGTAGGTATGTCCAGCCTTCATGAAGCCTGTTAAATAGCTTGGCTGAAGGAATTTTGGAAACAGTTTGAGTTATAACTTTCCCCATCGCTGTCCACAGGGGCAGGAGGAACTAAGCTGTTACCTTTTTTTGGAGCAGTTTTGGACCACACATCTACTTTTGCTTTTCCAGCCCTCAGCATCAGAAATGTTTACCTTGAATCCACTCATGAGGAAACAATCAGAAATTTCCAAGCTGTAGGTCATTCCATAAAATAACTGGTGTGGATGCTGGGTGAAGGACAGGGAGGGAGAGTCTTCTTCCAGACTCCCAGTGCAGAAGGAGGGACTGCCCTGACTGGCAGCAGTGGGTGACAGAAGGGTCAGCAGAAAGTTTGCATGTGAACATGGATTTCCGCTAAGAGGTGAACGGGAGAGTGCCCTGTGGCCCTCAGTGCTGGTGGGACCCAAAGCAGAATCAGAGGAGCAGCTATGGGTATTGAAGGCAGGAATCTGCTGTAGATTCTCTAGGGTAATGTGGACTTGTGGGTGCTTGCGCTGTGTCCTGTTCTCCATCTCGAGCCGCCTTCTGGTGCTGTCACTGCCTCTTCTCAATGTCACGTGAGAACATCCCCAGGGTTTCCTTAGAGACCACAGGGATTGGGCAGCTCTACACGAGAAACTCAGTTACCATTCTTACTCTTGGGAAATGCTATGCCTGTTCCTCCTCATCCTTTACATGCAGACCAATTTGCCTGTTAATCTTGGAAGTTTTACTTAACATTTTCTCAATTTTAGTTGGTGAAAGACATACCCGTATTTTTAAATCATACTCTTAAGCTTGGGAATCTATCACCTTCGTCTTTGTTGCCTAACTAAATCTCAGTATTCTCATGGGTGGTTATTTTGTAGATTTTTTTTTTCTTTTACACTTGGAAGCTGCTGATGCTCTAATGCACTCATTTTGCATTTAGACGTCTGATGTTTAAACCTATCTTGCAGTGACTCCAAACCAGCATTTAGCACTCCACAGTTTCTGTCTCAAACTTTACGGAACAGCTGAACTATATTACCCTATGTATGTGTGATGTGTGAGATTTAAACCACAAATAACAATTGAAATGAATTATACTATTTTTAAGCCCCCATTATAAATGTTTAAAGTCCTCTACTCTTTTGAGCAGTGACTTGTGGCATAGGCTAATAATGTGCAGTGATTTTGGTCTTTCCTTTTCTTTTTCCTTTTTCTTTTGGGATAAGTTATTGACATTTCAGAAATTAACTTTCTGAAACTCTGAACACCCTCCTGCATGCCTCAGAGAAACTCTCTCTCCTGAACCTATTGCTCCTCTAGTTTTTCATTCAGTCCAACAGCCTCTTAGCTCATAGCTATTTACTTTGTGTTAGGTTCCCTATGTGGTAACTTATTTGGAAAGCTATTAAGAATTCAGGTACATTATTTTATGGAGTTACCTAACTTTATTCCTTTATTAACTTCTCTGGTCACCTCTTACCGGTCAAAAGGACAATTTTCTTTTATAAAACACAATTGATTTGTACTTATTCATCACACAGTAAAGCCATGATTCTATGTATTTTTTAGAACTCAGAAATTAAGGAAACAGACAGGCCAAACAGAATTTGGGGAGAAAAGTAAACAAACAAGACAAAACAATGATGGCAACAAAAACCAAAGAAAGTAAAAACATTTAAAAGGTCCTGGGCCAGGAAAGTATTTCCTCTGAGTTATATATGTTTGTGTGTGTATAAGGATGCAGAGTGTCTTACAAGAGTGGGACTATTGCTGGATTAGAGAGAAGAGAAGACATTGCAAGGCAAAGGCACTGCAGACGAAATTGTCTCTACTGCCTTGCACAGCTGGCTGAGAATACGTGGGGAAATATCCAGAAATCACTCTTCCTGATTTACATTAAAATACCCATAAAAATTACCAGAGAATAGAAATATCTACAGAAGCAACTTTAGGGATAATAATTACCAAGGTTATGCCTGATTCTGGATTTAATAAAGAGTGGAGATAAGATCCCAGGAACCACTCTGCATTCACTCTTCAGGCTTTGAAGTAGTACAGTAAGTGGAAACTGACCAGAGGTAGACTTTCCAAGTTACACTGATTACAGAACTATTTTACAAAGCCATGAAATTTCAGTATACAATGACCTAATCTGTCTAGATTTAACTCTTTAATATGCACACATATTTCTTTGGGGAAAGGATCAAAGGCCACAGAACACTGGCTATAAAGATCTATTATTTGAGGCTGCCTGGGCCACAGAAACTTGACGTTCAAGCCATGGGAGAAGGGGGGACCAGCCACGTCCCTGAGATGGAGCTACGAAGGTTCTTGATTGCAAAGAAGATATCTCTTTTGTGCTGGGCTTTTCCTCAGAAGTGTTGATGTCCACCTCTTGTTGTGATTAGATATACATAAATTGAGGAATCCTGCTATGTTTATCATATTGTGATATGCCAGCTCTGCTATCCTGCCAGACTGTAGTTTTTACAGATATGCAAATTAGACAACCCATACATGCTGACACTGATCACATATTGTTGACAGTGTGCTGTTGCCATGATAGGGCCTTAATTCAGGTATCTATATTCCACACTTACATATTGATAGCATAAGATATAAACATTATGGGAAAAGTATTAGGAAGGAGAAAGAGGACATAGTTAGATTCAAAATATGTCCATTTTAAATCCTAGCTTTGCCTCTTACCAGACCTTTTACTTTGAGTATGTAACAGAATCTATTTGATCCAAATGTCCTTATATGTAAAGTGAAGATAGTATTATGTTTTTACTTAGAGGGTTATTTTTATTAAAATATATCTATCTTTACTGGCTTTCACGTGGTAGCTGCTCGATGAATGCTATTCTGCTTCCTGAGCTGATTCCAAGTTATAGGGGAAACAAAATGGGTATTACTGGATCTTATTTCCGACTGTCTTTATTCAATCATAATGATGCAGACCTAGAATTAGTAATCCATGAGTCTATGGAGATAGAATAGGGAAACCCTAAAATTCCTCCAAATTCACCATCCCAGTTTAAGGGAAATACATGTCACCCAAAGTTCACTAGCTGTGTTTATTCTACAATTTATAAACATTGCCTTATGTTATTTTTTTCAATAGAGAAATGATTCATATACCATGAAATTCACCATTTTAAAGTACACAATTCAGTGGTTTCTAGTCTATTCACAAAGTTATGCAACCACCGTAACTACCTAATTTCAGAACATGTTCACCAACCCGGATGTCATACCTGTACCCGTTAGCAGTCACTCCCAGCCCCTGGAAACTCCTCGTCTACTTTTTGTCTCTGTTGATTTTCCTACTCTGGATATTTCATATAAATTGAACAACATATGTGGTCTTTTGAGACTAGATTCTTTCTCTTAGCATGTTTTCAAGGTTAATCTATGTTGTAGCATATACATATACCAATACCGAATTCTTTTTTATGGCTGAAAATATTCCAATGTATAGATATGTCACATTTGTGTATCCACTCTTTGGACATATGAGTTGTTTCTATGTTTTGGCTGTTATGTGCAATACTGCTGTTAACATTCATATGGAAGTTATTGTGTAGCCATATATTTTCAGTTCTCTGGAATATATTTAGGACTGGAATTGCTGACTCATATGGTAACTCTTTATTTAACTTTTTGAGAAACCGACAAAGTATTTTCCACAATGTCACACCATTTTAGATCTCCACTATCAATATATGAGGGTTTATGTACTATACCCTTTCCAATATTTCATCATCTTCCATTTATTATTGCCATTATAATGGGAGTGAAGTTGTATTTCATTGTGGTTTTGAATTGCATTTCCCTAATGACTAATGATGTTGAATATGTCTTCATGTGATGGTTGGCCATTTGAATATCTTCTTTGTAGAAATGTCTATTCAAACTCTTTGCACATTTTTTAATTTGATTGCATTTTTTTGTAAAAATTATTTGTATATTATGATCTCTAGACTCTTACTAGATATAAAATTTGCAAATATTTTCTCTCATTCTGTGGATTCTCTTTTAATTTTTTGATAGTGTTTTTTGATGCACAAAAGTTTTTAATTTTCATGAATTTCAATTTATTATTTTTTTAGTTCTTTGTGGTTTACGAATCCATAGCCTAACCCAAGTTCATGAATATTTACTGATATGATGTCTCCTAAGAGTTTTATAGTTTAGCTCTTATGTATTGGTCTTTGATCCATTTTGAATTTATTTTGTGTATGGTCTGAAGTAAGGGTCCATATTTATTCTTTGCATGAGGATATCCAGTTGTCTCAGCACCATTCACTGAAAAGACTATATTTTTTCCTCACTGAATGGTCTTAGCATCCTTGTTAAAAATTGATTGGTATAGCTGTATGGGTTTATTTCTGGATTCTTTTTCATTTCTATTCCATGGATCTAGATGTTTATTCGTACTTTGTTACCATGCTGACTTGATAACTGTAGCTTTGTAATATGTTTTGAAATTGGGAGGTGTGAGTCCTCCAACAATTTTCTGTTTCAAGATTGTTTTGGTATTCTGTTTCTTGAATTTCCATATGAATTTTAAAACTAGATTTGCAGTTTCTTTTTTCTTTTTTTTTTAACAACAACAAAAAATGGCAGTTGAAATTCTGTTAAGTATTATTTGAATGGTAGATCAATTTTGGGTGTACTGTCACCTTAATGTTCCAATCCATGAACATGGGAAGTCTTTCTATCTTATTTGAGTTTTCTTTTTTTTAAAGCAATATTTTGTAGTTTTCAGTGTACAAATCTTCAACCTCTTTAGTTAAATTTATCCTTAGGTATTTTATTCTTTTTTATTCTATTGTAAATAGAATTGTCGTCTTAATTTTATTTTCTGATGGTTCATTGCTGGTATATAGAAATACAAATTATTTTTGTATGCCAATCTTGTATTCCGCAACTTAGCTAAACTTGTTAGCTAGCTCTAATAGTTTTTTTGCAGATATTTCATGAGTTTCTGTGTGTAAGGTCATACCATCTGTGAACAGAGATTACTTTACTTCTTCGTTTCAGATTTAGATGACTATTTTTCTTCTTAATTGCCCTGGCTAGAATGTCCAGTACAATGTTGAATATAAGTTGTGAGAGTGGACATCCTTGTACTGTTCCTGACCTTAGAGGAAAATACTTCAATCTTTCACCAGTAAGAATGGTGTTACCTATGGGTATTTTATAGATGCTCTTTGTTAATTTGAGGCTATCTAAAACTCAATTTTAAGTTTTTATTTCAGTAATATATAGTCTTTATCTTTCCCCTGAACCATTATCTCTTAAATATATAAATATAAATTATCTCTTAAATTTATAAAGATGATGTGGTGAGTGCTGTAATGCACTATCCAGTTACCTCTTCAGGAAGGAAGGAGATGGCTTATTCTACTTCCCCAAGCTACTGGCAGTGCTGCAAAAGTCACCCCCTCAGATGGCAGTCCTTTTAGAAAATTGCTTTAGCAAACAAAAGCTGCCTTCCCAAAGTCCATGGGAAGCCTGAATTTATGACTGTTCACTGTAAGGGCATACAGTCCTATCTCTTTCCTCCTGTTCTATTTGATACCCAATCACTCAAAATAACATTCATCCCTACTTTGTTTCTAGATGGATTCTGGAGAGTGTGACATGTATCCATGAATGCAGTACTCCTTACTATACCAATTTGACTATGCCAAAGGATGCTTTGGAATCAGACATAGCATGGGGCTCCCTTCTACTCACTGTACAGATTATACGGTTCCCTGAATTCAGATGAGCTATGATCCTTCTCTTCTACTGCTATAAATGACAGAGTCCTCTCCCATCATAACAACTGCACCTCTTCTCTGGGTGCAGTGACCATCATGCCAAAGTCAAACTCACCATGTTTTCTTGTATTTTAAGATTAAGGAGTAATTTTGTTTTCTATAATACTATGCTGCAAACTTTTCTTCTAGGACACAGGTATAAATCCATGGGACTGATAAGGGAAACAATGTAAGGGATATTAGTGGTGCTATAATAAAGTGATTTAAATCCATTATTCCAGAACACAGCTTGCACACCTTCATTCCTGACTTCCTTTGGAAGAATTTCTTACCATATGTTGTGTTAGTTCCTCTTGCACTAACACACTCCAAACCAGACAGTCATGAATCTTCAAGTTACATACAAGTCTGGGCTCCCTTCCATGGCTACCACTGCTGTTTAATGGAATGCTCTCTAAGATTACTTATTGTTCTAAAATCATGAACACCCTTATTTCTAGTTCAATATTACTCAGTTCAAGATACAATTATGTTTGAAATTCTAGTGAAATCCTTCCTGCTTTTACTAAGATTCTAGCATATAACTGGGCCACTAATTTATTCTGATTGTTGAAAAGAAATAGGTTTTTGTTTTTATTTTATCTATTGAGATGTCTCTTCTTTTCAAGCTGGGGATTTTCTTAAGCTCTTGACTCTCTGTGCCCTTATTTCCTTTTTATAAAATGTTTAAAAAATTATATTGGCATGGTATATAGTGTCATAAAAAGCTGCTGACACTGATGCAAAGAGAAACATGATGCATTTGGCATAAGATTATGGAGTATATGACAACCTTTCTCTTACTGTGAATTTACACTGAATTTTTCATCTGAGTATTACATGTGCAATTTAGAGCAGCAAGCTCATTACTTAGATAGTATTTGGTATTCTCTCCCCACCCCCTTCTGTGTTTTTGTTACAGCTTTTATAAATTTAAATATTTCATGCAGTTTGCCAAAAATTTATGCCTAATTTTCTCTATAAAGAATTTTCTTTGTATTAGATAAGCTATACATGAATAAATTTTTATTGAAAAATAAATAAAAAGAATACATAAATATATAAAAACATGGCAGGTCATAACTATTTATTTTACTTCTATTTTCTCCCCAGAGTGAACTAATATTAAGTTTGGCTTCTATGCTTTAAACTCTTTTACTATGTTCTACATGCACATATTTACCTGCATGCATTTTATCTATTATAAATTCTTAGATATAGCTTTTTTCTTTGTAAGCATATATTTTGGAGTTATTTTGATAGAAGCATATGCAAATACCTTATTCTTGTTAATGGTTGCAAAACTATCATATAATTGTTTTGTTTTGTTTTTCCTATAAAAGCTTATTTAAGATGTTTCAGTGTATTCATTCTTACCAAAATATAGTGTTGGGTGTCTTTGTGCATGGATTTTGGGGCAATTTAGAACAGATTTTTAGAAATAGGATTACTTGGTCAGACAGTATTTAAATTTTTATATTTGATGCAGTCTACCAAATTGTCTTGTAAAATTATCAAAACAATTTATATGTACAGCAAAAGCATTTGAGAGGGCTCAAATGATATTCTCTTTGACAATAGTGAATGTGGTCAATTATTTAACATTTGCTGATGTGATAGATAAGCAACACTATTTCACTTTTTGTATTTGCATTTTCTATAATTAGTGGTGGGATCGATAATTTTGACTTATAGTTACCACCTGTATTAGTTTCCTATTGCTGTTGTAACAAATTACCACAGATGTAGTGGCTAAAAACAATGCAGATTAGTTATTATAAAGTCCCAGAGTCCACAAGTCTGAGGTGGGTTACATGGCGTTAAAATCCAGGTGCTGGGAAGGCTGCATATCTTCTGGAGGTTTTAGGGGGAAATCCTGTCTCCTTGCTTTTTCCAGCCTCTGAGGCTACCCAAATTTGTTGATTTGTTGTCGTCTTCTTCATCTCAAAACCAGCAACAGTGAGTTGAGCCCTCACATTGAATCCTTGGAATCTCTGCTTCCTCTGCTTGTCACATCTCTTTTTCTGACTCTGACCCTTTGACCTCCCTCTTATCAGGGCACTTGTGATCACACTGGGCGCACCCAGGTAATCCAGGATAATCTCACCTCAAAATCCTCATCTTAATCATATCTGCAAAGTCTCTTTTGCCAGGTAAGGTAACACCTTCACAGTTTCTCGAGATTTAGGACATGGGTATTTTTGAGGGTTCATTTCTATATTTACAATGTCAACTACCAGTATATATTTTGTGAATTACATTGTTCATGAATAGGTAAATTTCCCATTTTTCTATTGGTTTGACAGGCTGTTATTGATTAGAGGAGCTTGTCGTTCACAGGCCCCCATGATTAGCCAAATTGTATCCATTACTAAAATACGTTAGATGGTAAATTTTTTGAAGGCAGAATACTGTATTTCATTGTTATTAAGAAAAAATAATAATGCCTTTTAACATCATCAAAAAATTCCCAACTACTACTAAAACATTTTTATGTGTTCACTTAATTTTTATGAAAGATAAAAGTATGCATAATTTAAAATACTTTAAAAGTAATTACCTAATTATTTAACATCTAGTGAACTCACTAATGTGTACTTTTTATATGCAAATGCACTGAAAAATATCAAATATGAATTATATTTTTTTACAATGCAATAAAAAGTGCTATAATATAAAAAAATAAACTTCTATGTTAAAAGGACATAACTAATGCTAATAATATTTAGCAAAAAATAAAATTATAAAATGGTAACTTACCTATCGAAGAGTTACTTGAATGGAATTTTTTAGTTAGTGAAAGGTAGACAAAATATTGTCACAGTCTCCTCAGAAAATACAACTTTCCACAATGTATTTTTTAACTAAATATTGTTTGTGAAACTTTTGCAAGTTGCTACATGTAGCAAGTACTTTGCTCATTTTCATTGCTGCACAACATTTTATTGCATGAAACTCACATTATTTTAACCACTATATCATTGATGTACATTTACGTGATCCCAGTTTGGAGCTATTATTAGTAACACCACTATAAAGTTTTTGAAGCCATCTTTATGAGTATAATGTATGCATTTCTCTCAGCTATATACACAAGGAATTGTTTGGTATGTATATGTTTATTTTTAGTAGATACTGTCAAGAGTTTTCCGTGGTTATTTAATTGATTTGCACTCTAGCAATGTATGGAGTCATTCATTTTCTTTTTAATGTCTTTTTCTACCATCCAATGAGTTATTGTCAGTGTTTATACTAATTCCAGCATCTTAATCTGCTCTTCTTTATTTTTAAAAATTTGTTTCTTCAAATTTATACTTAGTGAAAGTCACCTTTTATTTGGTATACAGTTCTGTGAATTTTGGCAAGTGCACACAACTACCACTACAACCAGAATATAAAGCAGAATACAGTCCCCAAATGCCCCTTGGGCTTCCCCATTATAATCAGTTCTATCCCCCTCCTTCACCCCTGGCAACCACTGATGGTTTCTCCTTCTCTATAGTTTTACCTTCTCTAGAACATCACTTAAATCAAGTCATGCAATATGTAACAGCTGCGTCTAGGTCTTTCACTTAGCTTAATGCATTTGATAATCCTCTATGCTGTTTGTGCCAGCAGATCATTCCGTTATATTCTGAATAGTGTTTCACTGTATAAATGCATCACAGTTTATCCATATACAGTCAACCCTCTCTAGCCATAGATTCTACATCCATAGATTCAACCAATTGCAGATGGAAAATATTCTGAAAAAAAATTGTGTCTGTACTGAACATGTACCGACTTTTTTTCCTTGTTATTCTCTAAACAATACCATATAGCAACTATTTACATAGCATTTACATTGTATTAGGAACTATAAGCAATCTAGAGATGGTTTAAAGTATATGAGAGGATGTACATAAGTTATATGCAAATGCAATGCCATTTTACATCAGGAACTTCAGGATCCACAGGTTTTGGTGTCTGTGAGGTCCTGGAACCAATCTCCCACTAATAACGAGCGAGAACTGTACTCACTGAAGGACGTTTGGGTAGTTTCCAGTTTTTGGTGGTTATGAAAAATGCTGCTATAAAAAATGTTACACAGGCTTTTGTCGATAAAAGTTTTCATTTTTTAAGGTAAATAGGAGTAGGAGTCGTGGATAAGATGATAAGTGTATGTTTAACTTGTAAGCAACTGCCAGACTGCTTTCCACATTGGCTGTACCATTTTTTATTCCCACTAGCAGTAAATGAGAGTTCTAGGTGTTCAGTATCATCAGGTGCGAGCAGTTGGTATTGATTGTTTTTATAATAATTATTATTATGTAATAACATATAATTACATATTGGTTTTTTAAATTGTGCTGTTTAATCTTTATTTTTATTTATTTACTCTTAATACATACATGTGGGGTACAACATTGATTTTCAATAATCGTGTACAACCTGTGGTGGTTAGATCAGGATAGTTAGCTTACCCATCGTTACAATACGCGATCATTCTTTGTGTCTGCTGACTCCTTCCCTCTCCCACTCCCTTTCCCTTTTCCACCTCTGGGTTTCTAAAAATTCAACGTATTACCATGATTGTTCTTTCTTTCTTTCTTTCTTTCTTTCTTTCTTTCTTTCTTTCTTTCTTTCTTTCTTTCTTTCTCTCTCTCTCTCTCTCTCTCTCTCTCTCTCTCTCTCTCTCTCTCTCTCTCTCTCTCTCTCTCTCTCTCTCTCTCTCTCTTTCTTTCTTTCTCTGTTTCTCTTTACTGTTCATTTGTTTATTGATGGATTCAGCTCCCAGCTATGAGTGAGAACATGTGGTATTTCTCTTTCTGTACCTGAGTTGTTTCACTTTGAATAATTTTCTCCAGGCTCATCCATGTTGCTGCAAATGGTACAATTTCATTCTTTTTTATGGCTGAGTAGTATTCCATTGTGTATATATACCACAATTTCCTTATCTAGTCATCCACTGATGGACATTTAGGTTGGTTCCATCACCTGTGATTGTCATTATTGCTGGTGCTATTGCTGTTGATACAGCCATTCTTATATGCACATAATAGCATATTATTGTGAATCAAATTTGTGCCTCCCTAATGATTAATTATGTAAAGCATCTTTTCATATACTATGTGACATTCATGTATCTTCATCTGTAATTATTTGTTCAGATATTCTGCCCATATTTTAATTTGCTTGCTTTATTATGATTACATTTTGAGAATTCTTTAAATATTCTATATATAAGTCCTCTGTGGGATATGTCATTTGTCAATATTTTCTCCCAGACCATGACTTGTCTTTTTATCCTTTTACTAATAGCTTTCACAGAGCAAAAGACTTTATTTTGTAACAATGTTTTTCTATTATGGATTGTCTTTGGTGTCAACTTTACTTCTTTTTTCCTAATCCCTGGAATTTGTGAATGTGTTACTTTATATGGCAAAAGGGATATCACAGATGTGATTAAGGTAAGGGTCTTGAGATGAGAAATTATCCTAGACTATCTAGGTAGACCTTTAATATCGAATAACCTTTCCTGTCTGTGGTGCTCAGAAGAACCTGTGACTATGAGAGTATGGTCAGAAAGATGGATTGTTGCTGGTTTTGAACATGGAAGAAAGGGCCCTGAGTTAATAATGCACGCAGCCTCTAGAAGCTGGAAGAGGCAAGAAAACAGATTCTTCCCTAGAGCATCTAGAAAGAAATGCAGCTCTGTCAATGCCTTGATTTCAGCCCTATGAGACCTGTGGTGGAGAACTACAGAACTCAGAACTTCTGAGTCTCAGACCTGTAAGATAATAAATTTGTATTGTTTAAAACCACTAACTTTGCGGTAACTTGTTATAGCAGCAGGAGAAAATAAATACACTTCTTAAACCATTGCAACTTTTCTCAGTGCATAACACTGTGCATTCAACCTAGAAAATATCATGGAAAAGTGATCTTTGAATTTTGACAGAGCAAATATTAAGTCCACTGTATACGAAGATACTTCAAAAGAGTTCGTGGAAAGATTTGTATTATCTTTTAATTCTATTTTTCCAAAACCTTTTTGAAGTACCCTCATATTACCTGTTTGGGGAAAATTAATAATATCATGGGATTTAATTCTGTAGTTTGAAAAAATAAAAATGATAACCCCCAGGAATATTTTTGATTTAGGCTTAAATTTAGATAATATATGCAAGGTGTCTACATTGTTGTGTGCCACAAAGTAGATAATCAAAAAATGTCAACTACCTTTGCATATACTTTCCTGTTTCATTCACTATTTTACAATGTAATTGAACATGCATTGAACACCTGCACTATGGAATTTTCTAAAATCATTGATGACTAGAGCTGTAAGAGATCCTACAGGCACAAACCTTTTATTTTACAGCTAAGGAAACTGGTCCAAGGATGAGAAATGATTTGTTTGTTTGTTTTTGGTGACTTTCCTGTGCAGGGGTCAAACCCTGGACCTTGGTGTTATCAGCACCACACTCTAACCAGCTGAGCTAAACAGTGAGCCTTCATAGTTTTTATGTAGCAGTTTCAAGATTAGAAACTATTTTTTGTCTGAGTGCACTCATCTGTTCTGTGCAGTAAAACATTCTTTCTACAGCTTGAACTTATGAAGATTGGTGAGAAAAATGGCATCCACTTCATATGTACTATTGGCACAATAATATCTAACATTAATTGCACATTTATAATCTATGAAGTGCTCTTTCTCAAGTATCAATTAAATAATTCTTGGAACATCTTATGAGAGAAAAACTATTATCACCATCTCAATTTTACAAATGAGAAAACAAAGGCGCAGAGAGGGTAAGTAATTTGCACATGATTGCATAGACACCCAGTAGTGAAGCTGGTATTTGCACCGAGGATGTCTGGCTAAAAGCCCAGACTCTTAACCATTACTCTATAATGCTCCAATAGCTGATGTCTGATGCTCCTAAGTAAAGCTAACACTTACTGCACTTCTCCTCTGCACCAAGCACGATGCTAGGCACTTTATATGCATTTCTTTATTTAATTTTATCAACCTGTGGAACCTATGAGATATTTAGAATTATTGTCATTCAGTATATGAGGAAAATGAGACTCAGAATGTCTAAGTAATGTTTCCAGTTCCAGATAGCAATAGTTGAAAAGCTCAGTGCCAGCTTAGCTCTGTCTGATCCCAAGGTCCATGATCTTCTGTTCCTTTTCAGCAAGTATTTAGGCATTTGAATTGACGCTAGTGATTCTATCTGAATTATATGAGATACACTTGTATACTCAGTAGAGGATCCCACCTGTCTATCTATCTCATCTTTCTAAAGTTAGAAAATAACTTCTACTTAAAGTAAACTTTGGGTTTTTTTTTTAGATTTTCCATTTCGACAATGTTTTTCTCTTTTCTTAAAAATATAATATGTCCGTCATTAGACATTGGAATCTAGAACTTGGTTTTTCATGTTGAGCAGATATTTCAAAATCAGGTCTGTTAGTATATAATCAGCAAAAGCAAAAGCAGACCCCTTAAATCGTGCTAGGATCTCTCATCTTTTTTATTGTCCCTTTTATACCCATAGTCACTGGCAAAACTCAAGTAAGATGCTCTTTAGACCGTTTGAAATGGATTACAGAGGTGTCGCTAGGAGACGTGAAATCCCAAAAGCCATGATCATTGCCTCTGAATATATAAATGTGAGCAAAATATTTATGGCAGTAGCTTGAGAGGACAAATCCAGGAGGACTGGCAGTTTAGACAGACTTCCAAACTATTTAACAATCAGATCATTACCTGTGGCTGGAAAGTTGCAATTTATGTGAGCAAGACTCTATAGCATTCAAAATTCTCTAAAATATTTGATATCGGTTGTAAAAAAAATCAGTACACTCCAACACTAAAAACACATGAAAGCAAATTTAGTTGGAAGGGAAAAGCATAACTTTAAAAAATTCTAATAACACTTAGGCTTTTTCCTTTTTAATTTTTTTTCCTTAAATACATCACTGCCATTGCCATCTAATTGTTTAAGCTATCTGTATCCCCCTTTTAATCAAGAAAAGTGTCCCATTTTTATTGCTCACTCTATTTTCTCCCTTACCTTCATTGCTGGGAGGTGGAACAGTAAAAGCAGCTACAGCAGTTTTGATGGAGCGGGACAGTGAGTTATTAAATAATCCCATAGGTCCCTGGATGATAAGGAAAGGGGTATCTACATTTGATAAGCGTCCATACACAAAATCAGTGTCCCATTACAAAACATGCAGAAAAGAAAGAATCCCTTTCAATGTGCTACAAAATCATAACTTTCCTAATCACAACCGTAGTAAGAAACATAGAGAGCCTATGGCAAGACACAAAGAAACCACTGTAATGAGACAGTTGACAGAAGATATGGACAAATGTGAAGATCTGTTCTGAAGGGAAAAACTGAATATTTTAAACTGGACATTAGTTCTTAAGGAATGGATGTCTCGAGAACTGGAGCTTGGGGTACTGAGGGTGCCCCTAGAACATCGACCTTCCTTTCCCCATCTCCCAGAGAATGTTGAGGGATGAGGTGGGGTTGCTGTGAACCTATTTCTTACACGTGCTGAGCAGATACTCATTTGAACCAGGTGCTCAGATAAACCAGAACAGTTAGGAAGTAAGGTGGTCAGGAAGGAAAAAACTGGCAGAATTGCCAATCTGCAGGAGGGGTATTAGCCACAGCTATACACACCTATGGTGGGTGTTGGGCACCAGGAAAATATCCTTCTCTAGACTACACTGTACTTTCATACCCTTCGTACAATTGGCTCCGTACATTTCCTTTTCCTATTACCATTTTAAAAGTTACATAGTATCTGGACTATTTATACTTTCTTTAATGACATTATCAGTCCATTTTGATAACCGCACATTCCAATATTAAATTATGGTATAGTGTGATCCAAATCAATATCCTAATTAATTTATATGAAAACCAAATATATGTATACAACCGTGTGTGTGTGTGTGTGTGTGTGTGTGTGTGTGTGTGCTTATATAAACTCTGTCTGGAAAAAAGAAATAAAGAAATAAATCAAAAGGCTTCTGGTGTAAAATGATATTTAGCTAGTTAATTATAAAGGTGCATTTTATTCCAATGTTTATAAAGTATCAGAGAAAGATAAAAATAAAACATCCCCTAAGAGTTAGAACAACTGCTTGACTAAATCTGGGAAGAGTATTGACTCTTACAAGCCGTGAAACTGAGATTAAGATTGCAACCAGTCCCTTCTATGAGCCTTGTGTGGCAAATATCCCTGCTTGAAAAATGTGACAAAATTATTTTATCCCTTCTCTTTGCCTCTATACACTGTTTCATCTCTAGAATTGAGCGCTTGTCCCAGCAAGAAAATGGAATAGCCACCCCCCTTCTTCCAGGAGTGGGTGCTTTAGAGGCTATCAAAGTTTCAACATCGACTCTCATCCTTAATTGAGTAGTTTTGACGGGAAAAACTGAATGCACAGCAGTGACATTAACTGAGACGTGGAGTGTTGGAGGAAGGCAATTTGGGGGAAGAGGAGGAGAGAAAGACAGAGATAAAATGAATTGAGTTTGAGATGTATTGATTATTGAGATGCTTATGTGAAACCCAAATGTGATATACAGTAAGATTTGTATACTTATTTCTGGATTATAGGAAAGAGCAAGCATAAATGCCACAAATTCTGTAACACTAAGTTTCTGTTTACAGAATCTCTCTATGAACATTTTGAATAGTATGTGCATATGTGTGTGTATATGTATATATAATATATATGTGCATACACACGTGTGTGTGTGTATGTGTGTGTGTGTGTGTGTGTGTTTATACTTAAATTTGGGATTTTTCAAAGTTCTTCCCATGTTTTCTTATCCTTCTATTCTGGATGACTTTTCCAGGATAAGTTTATTCATTCTCATGGCTTTACCTATGTTTTATAATCTGATAATTCCCCAATCTTCATCCCAACACTTCTTTTAAATTAATACATATTTTTACAGTCCCTGTGACAGTTTCCTTAATGTTCATATTCTTCTGGGAGCAAAACCTCTTTGGCTTATCCTGTTTAGACACCTGGTATGACTTTGGTTGCATGAACAACAAAGCCCTACTTTCATCTCTCAGTCCCAGGTAGTGAGATACAAGGGAAGTTTTCTATTATTTTCCATTTCTGGTAATGTGGCAGATGAGATGTACTGAAAATGCCTCCTTTACAAACATGCAGAATAGCTGTATAAACTCTCACAGTATTTTAAATCCATAGTTGAGGTCTCAATAAAATGGAAAACTGCAGTGATCAAAAGCAAAGAGGCCACAGAAAACCAGAGCAGGACAGGAACAGACGGTGGAGCTGGCAGTGTGGGGCTGGGGAGGTTGTTGCCAATCTCAGTACAAGTGGTGCTGTGATTCTCACGCCTCGTGTGCGTAGGGCAGAACCTTTCATAAAGCGGAGAGCTGGAACTGAATTTAACTACAGCATTACTAGTAAGGTCTGAAGAATGTAGATTGTGGTGGATGTCATAATTGCTTGGGATCTCTGGTGGACAGAGTGGAGAGGAAGCGGGTGCTGTGCTTTTCACAGTGCTCTGTGTCCACTTTTTCACTCCAAATAGCACATCCTGCAGTTTTTGTCTATGCTGTAGTAAAAACTAACACTTCTTGAGCAGTCACTGTGTCTTGGGCACTGTTCTAAGAACCATATGTATATTAGATCATTGGCATTTATAATAATGCTGTGAGAAAGGCTTTATTATTATTTCCATTTACAGATTATGAATCAGAGGTAGAAAACAGTAAAGTCACTAGCCCAGAACCAGGTACATAAGTAGTAGTGAAGCCAGCTTTCAAACTAGGGCAGTATAACTTCAATAACTTCTTTCAACTTGTTATTAAGAGAAATTTCAAACATATAAGCTAGTTGAACGAGTAGTACAGTGAATATGTATATACCCACCACTCACAGCCTACTAATATTAACATTTTACTGTATCTGCTTTTTCTATATAAATATGGTATTCTTTGCTTTTCAGGGAGTTGTTTTGTGTATTTCCCCTGAATAATTTAAAAGTAAGTTTCAGGCATAATATCATTTCAACTCTAAAGAGTAGGGCATTCTCCCATACATAATGATGATACCAGTATTACACCTAAGGAAATTAAGACTTACTAACATCCAGTTTATATCCTCATCTACCCAGTAGCCCTCAAAGATATCATTTTATACCTTTTTAAAAAATTAATATTGAATCAAGGCTTACATATTACATTAGAGCTGTTTATCTCCTTAATCTCTTTTGAAATAGAACAATTTCTATACCTTTTTTCTTGCCTCACACTATTGACTTTTTGAAGTATTCAGGTCAGTTGTCTTGTTGAATTTTCTACATTCTGGATCTGTCTCATTTTTTCGTCGTGTGGTGTAAATGGCTCTTCTATAAATCCTAGGTTTTATCGACTACGTTATTTTTCCTTTTGTTTAGGTTCTGGGAATTGAGTCATTTGCCAAGGAAACATTCGTTTTTTAAAAATGATGTTGCCTCTTTATCCTTGCATAGAACAAATAGTATCTTAAAAATCTAAGATTGCCTTTGGCAACTGTCACAGTTACTGACACCTGGGCCTGATGTCCTTGAGTATGCTGGGAGCTTTTAGAGGTCAAGTCAGGCCATTGACTCGTCCTCTTCTTTCCCAATGACCACAACAGTGGCAGACAGTTCTGCTGACATGTACAGCTAAGATGAAGTAGCATCCGAGTGCCTACGTCACACTTGGTTGAACGCCTATGTGTTTGATTATGTGCGGGCATGTGTGTACCTATGTGGGTATGTGCACACACACTCACCTCCTCACAGAAACCTTATATTGTAAACGCTTTTCCATTTTGGAACTAAGAGTAGTTACATAGGTATTCAAAGCTATTATTTGCATGAGATTTGCTTGATTCTAAAGCCTGTGAGACAGTTTCCAAAACACACAGTAGTAAAAGGTTTCACCTCTTATGCCAACTCTGATGGGCCATTAGTGGCTGAATAGAGTGCAGAGTTGAGGAGGAGTCTGAGGATGTCCTTCATCCCACTGAGAAAGAGTGCCATGGAAAATACTCAACGTCTGCCACGAACCCTGGGGAGGATGAGTGGCAATACACATGTCAAATATTTGAGAATGCTACCTGACCCGCAGGGAGCAAATTCCTGAAAGCAAATTCTAGCAGACTCCTCTCTGGAAACACCATTTCTGTCTCTCTCCCCAGCACCCCAAGACAGCTGTAGCTCTCTCAGATTTTATCAATACGAGGTGTCAAGATATTGACTCTTCCAGGCAACATGCATGTTGAAGAAGTGGGGTGACACCTGATGGTGGTTGGGAAACAAAAATGAAGCTTATAATAGTTTCCTAAATTAGACAAGAGGTTACTATCCACACCTTACTAGAAATAATTGCTGTGTAAATGGTCCTGTAATTTTCCTCTAATAAAGATTCTACACAAGAGAATCTTAATGTGAAAGAGCTTCATGGGCCATTTAGATAAAATCCACATTTTTGTGACTGAGAAGTGCTGAATGGATGCTTTCTATTTAATTCTTCTTAGAAAGCTCCAGACTCACGGAAAACATGGGAAGAAAAGCAACTTTATAAGATGCCTTCTCTGGACTTCATTTACCCCACTGCACTGAAGGCATCATGACACTTTAGAGTCATTCCTTTGGAAACAAATGGCAATTAGGAATGGAGGAAGATGATTTGATTTTGTTATTAAGCTGATATAATTAGAGGCATAATTTGATTCTCTCTAATGTGGCTATTAAGTAAGAAGTCATCAACAAAGCCCAAGATGCTAGTATGAAAGGATGGAAAAAATGCTGAAGATACAGTCTCCATCCTCTTTCAATTCCTGCTGCTATAAGCCATTTTTCAACCCAAGGCATCGAGTTAGCAGACATTATCATGACAGCTCATAGTCAGGTATCACTGTACACTTCCCAGTGTGCTATTCCACCAGTTATCTAACCTGAACTTGACAATAGTCTAACCCAGTGAGGTAGCAAAGTTCATCTCATATGTATTTTATATTAGAAAAAGTTGACATTTTAAGGTCAATGGATCAGGTCATTATGATCTGAATTGGAGAGGTAGGACAGTAATTAAAAACACAGTTCCTTCTGTTTTTTCTTTTACACTGTGATGAGTCTAGAAGTCAACATGAAAAAGAACACAAAAGGAAATGCTGTTGGGTCACCCACGTATAATTCCACTAAGACGCTAATCATTATATTAATGTGTTACTACATAGCTCCAACACCTTTCGTTCCCTTTTCGCTTCCTTGGTTCACACATCCCCACAACCACACAAAGGCACTTTCTCTTTCTTTAGTGCAGGTTCTAGGGACATGGGCATTTTCCATCTCATTAATTCTTTCATCAACTACTATAGTCATTGGTTTCCTGGTCACCTTTCCCTTCACCAAAATGACTTTGAAAACAAATATACACTTTTTAATTTAATGTTGTCTTTATTTTTTTTCTCTAGCTAAAGGAGAAAATTTTAAATGTGTGTGTAAGGATCACTTACGTAACTTGTTAAGACTACAGATCTCTAAAATCTGCCCATAGAGAATGAAACTATGTTGGTTTTCATTTGGGACCCAGGAATATGTACCTTTAGCAAATACTGTAGAAAAAGTCATTTTCACACCCGAGGGACACTGCAATTAGAGAGATAATAGAAATAGCATAGTGGGAAAGTTACAAATGCCCTTCATCTTTAAAACCTTGTAGCTAATGTTCTTTACCTATGTTCTTGTCTATTTTTCCTTTCAATCACATTACTAAGAGATCTCTCTCATCTCTGCATTCTTACACCACACTAGGGCAGGCCACAGAGACGTCTCCATATTGGACAGAACAGCTCTAGAATCTGGGAACACGCTTGTTCATATATCACCAGGTTTTTGTCTTTACTGGATGATCCTTTCTGAGACGTAATAGCTCAAATGAGTACTTCAGTATGTCAGAAGTTCACGTCTTTCTTCGACTGCTGACTAATATTTGAGCTTCAGTTCAGTTTTGTCATCTGTAATATGATATAATTAATCTCCTTTGCCAGAGAGTTTCAGAGGATCATTTGATATAAGACATTTTCTTTTTTTAAACAGACTTTACTTTTAGAGTAGTCTTAGGTTGGCAAAAATTGAGCAGAAGATACAGAGAGTTCCATATATTTCCTCTCTGAATCTCCCCACAACCCGCCCCCGTTGCTAGTTTCCCCTATTGTTAACATCTTCCAATAATGTGGTGCATATGTTACAATTGATGAACCAATAATTATATATTATTATTAACTAAAGTTTATTCTTTATATTAGGGTTCACTTTGCCTTATACATATCTGTAGGTTTTAACAAATACATAATGTCACGTACCTACTAGTGCTAGTATTTTCCAGAATAGTTTCACTGCCCTAAAAAAATCCCCTGTGCCTCATTATTACTCATCTCTCCCTCCCCCTGTACTCTCGGCAACCACTTACCATTTTTACTGTCTCTATAATTTTGCCTTTTTCAGAGTGTCATGTAGTTGCAATTATACACTATGCAGCCTTTCAACTGGCTTCTTTCATGTAGCAATATGCAATTTGCACAGGTTCCTCTGCTTTTTTATGGCTTGATAGCTTATTTATTTTAATTGCTAGACAATATTCCATTGTATGGATATACCTCAGTTTATAAATTCACCTAGTGAAGGACAGCTTGTTTGGTTCCAATTTTTGGCAATTATGAATAAAACTGCTATAAGTATTTGTGTGCAGGTTTTTGCATGAACATGTTTTCAACTCATATAGGTAAATACCTAAGAGTATGACTCCTAGATCACTTAATAAGCCTATGGTTAGCTTTTAAAAAACGGCCAAATTTTCTCCCAAAATGGCTATAACATTTCACATTCCCATCAACAATGATTGAGAGTTCCCATTGCTCCACATCCTTGTAACCACTTGGTGTTGTCTGAATTTTATCCATTCTAATTAACAGGGGTGCAGTGGTATATCATTGCTGTTTTAATTTTCAGTTCCCTAACGGCATATGTTACGGAGCATCTTTGCCATCTGTTTATCTTCTATGGTGAGATCTCTGTTAAGATATTTTGTTCACTTTTTAAATAAGTTTTTTCTTATTGAGTTTGGATAATGGTCTTTTATCAGATACAAGGGCACTTCAAAAAGTTCATGGAAAAGTAGAATTAAAATAATACAAATCTTTTCATGAACTTTTTGAAGTACCCTCATATGTGTTTTAAAACTATTTTCTCCAACTTTATGGCTTGTCTTTTATTTCCTTTAAGTGTGTTTTCACAGAACAGAAGTTTTCAATTTTAAAGAAGTCCAAGTTATCATTTTTTTCTTTAATCGATCATGCTTCTGGTGTTGTATTTAAAATCTATTTCCAAGGCTGGCTGGTTAACTCAGTTGGTTAGAACACAGTGCTATGACACCAAGGTCAAAGGTTTGCTTCCCCATATCGGCCAGCCACAAAAAAAGAAATGATAAAATAAAAAACTCATTGTCAAACCCAAGATCACCTAGACATCTTCTTATGTTATCTAGAAGTTTTATAGTTGTGTGTCTTACATTTAAATCTACAATCCATTTCAAGTTAAAGTTTGTGAATTATGTAAAGTCTGTGCCTACATTCATTTTTTCTTTTTTTGCGTATGAAGGTACTCAAAAAGTTCAAGGAAAAATAGAATTAAAAGAGACTATGAATCTTTCCATGAATTTTTTGAAGACCTTCATACATGTAGATGTCCAGTTGTTCCAGCACCATTTATTGAAAATACTATTCTTTCTCCATTCAATTGTTTTTGCTCCCTTGGCAAAGATCAGTTGACTGTATTTATGTGAACCTATTTCTGGGTCCTCTATTCTGTTCCACTTATCTATTTGTTTGTTATTTCACCAGTACCACACTATCTCGATTACTGCAGCTCTACAGTAAGTCTTGAAGTTTAGTAGAGTCAGTGACTTTGTTCTTTTTTGGTATTGTGTTGGCTATTCTTAGTCTTTCACCTTTCCATATAAGCTTTAGGATCAGTATGTTGATTTGCACAAAATAATTTTCTGGGATTTTGATTGGAATTGTGTTGTATCTGTAGATCAAGTTGGAAAGAACTGATGTCTTAACAATATTGGGTCTTCCTATCCACAGACATGGAATGTCTCTCCATCTATTTAGATCCTCTTTGATTTCTTTATCCAGAGTTTTATAGTTTTCTTCATATAGATCTTACACATATTTTGTTACACTTACACCTTACTATTTCATTTTTGGTGCTAATATAAATGGTGTATTTTAAATCTCGAAACCCAATTGTTCACTGCTGATATATAGGAAAGCAATTGACTTTTGTATATGGACTTGTATCCTGTACACTTGCTATAATCGCTTATTAGTTTCAGATGCATTTTTCTTAATTCCTTGGGATTTTCTACATAGACAATCATGTCATCTGTGAACAGAGAGAATTTTATTTCCTCCTTCAAAATCTGTATACCTTTAATTTCCTTTTCTTATTTTATTAGTTAGAACTTCCTGTATAATGTTCACTTGGATTGTTGAGAGGAAACATCCTTGCCTTGTTCCTATCTCTGGAGCGTAGCATCTAATTTCTCACCATTAAGTATATTAGCTGTAAGGTTTTGGTACATGTCCTTTATCAAGTTGGGAATGTCTCCCTCTATTTCTAGTTAGCTGAGGGTTTTCATCATGAATGGGTGTTGAATTTTGTCAAATGCTTTTTCTGTATTTATTGACATAATAATAGTTTCTCACCTTTAGTTGGTGATATGATGGATTCCATTAATTGATTTCCAAATGTTGACATTTTTAAGTGTAGTTTCACACACCTAATGTAACATTTGAAGTAAAAACATTGATGTGCATTCTCCTGGACCAAAAATTATTAGATACAAAGAGAAATGGGAAGGATGCTTAGGAAGGAGAGAAATCCAGAAGAAAGTAGGCTGCTGCTCCTGGTGAATGCCCTGTTTGAGTAATGTGTCTTGCTTTATGTTGACTAAAGGGAGAGTTGTTTTAAATAGGCTATCACAGTTGTCTTTAGTCATGCAACATGTGCTTGAGAAATTCTACATGATCACATTTATACTCCAAATGAATGGTGTGGGTTGTGCAGTTCACATCAAATATCAAGAATGGTATTTTTTAAGAAAAGACAATTTGTTAATTGTAATTATGTTGTATTTGTGGCCCCAATCATATGCTTTCAATTGTGCTAACAACAGTGATTTATAAATGGACATGAAGTGAATATAACCATCCTCATAGAAATGGCAGCATATTTTATGAGACAAAACTACATGAGAACTACCTAGTAAGGAGACAAGCCTTATACCATCAAATGCCAAACCAAATGTGACAAGAAATAAATGTTTTAAGGGGTCAGGAAAGTAAATCCAGAGTAGGCTGAAGAAGATCAGGGAGATTCTACGAGCAATGAGTATTTGACCTGGGCTTTAAGAGTAGATTTTTGGGTAGGTGGAAAGGGTTTCCCCAAAACATTGGGAAACAAACAAACACACATCGAGGCTGGTTGTGACTCTCCTGTGCTGCTCCTAAGGCATTCTTCCTCCTGTCTCATAAGTACCTTTGTTCCTTTGTGGTTCAAACCTTCTAAAACTCTCTTCCCCTTCTTGGTAACTTGACAAGCTTCTGAGGGCTTCTTTGCTTTCTCTCTCTCTTTTACACTTGCCTCACCAACTTCCTCTTAGCCCTAACCTTTATCCTCAGCCAGGGTGAACTCAACATGCAGATGCACGGTCAATTTAGAAGTATGGGACTTCGTTGCAGGACCATCAAAAATGTCCTCCTCTTCTACCCCACCTCTGCCACAAATTCCATGGTCACAACCTCCTAAGCAACAAACTAATAGCATCTTATCTCTGCCCACAACCCCCCACCTCCCAGCTCCCTTGCTGAAGTGCCCTGTGCAACTCCTCTTCACTTTCACAGACACCCATTCTTTCAGTGTTTCACTTCACACAGGACTTCTCTTGATTAACTCACACTGCTTTGATCCCATGGCCCATCACCAAAATCACATTTCTGCAAGTTCTCAGTTGCCACCCATCTTCTCTCTACTTGCATCACAGAAGCTTAACTTGGCTGGGGAAAACACACACACACACACACACACACACACACAAAGAGATTCATAATCACTAAAAATTTACAATTATACTGCCTCTGATATGCCTAAAAAGTTGTTAGGAAAAGTCAGTCCAAACTCTATTTGTGGAGGGCTTAAGGTAGGCTTGCCCTTTAACACTTTTAGGTCTTAGAGGCTAAAGAACAAATAGAGAACCACACACCCAGGACTAAATATCTAAAGGTATAGCTCCAACTAACAAACTGCTAAATAAAACGTGGACTGTACTCCTGCCTTGATGAATATACCTTCACAGTGACCTAAAAGAGCAGGTTTCAACTTAGCATTTTTAGACTCCTCAAAATTCTGTGGGAGCTGGCAAAATGGAAAACAAACAAACAAACAAACAAAAAACAGTCGATGACCTGTCCATTTTTATTTCAACATCAGCTCTCTCACACATATCAAGGGTCTTGAGCGTGTGACAACTTCACCAGCATATCCACCTGCCTTGCACATAACAACTGCCCCTTGGTGTCTCCTAAGGCCTGCAGGTACACACAATCAATGCTTGGTCTGATCGTAAGAAAGTGGACATGGGAAAGAGGCCCAAATAGGCCCATGAAGCAGGTTTGGGCCATTTTGGCAGGGAGTTCTCAGATGCCAGCTTCCAAAAGGCTGGCTTAAAGGGTCACAGTGGACTTTGGGTGTGTGTACTGCCTTGGCCTCATGACTAAGGAATGTGACTGCTCAGCAGAGGGCCAGAGTGGAGACATCTAAAGCATGGGGCTGAGAGCAGAGGCCCCTCCTGCCAGGGTAAAGGGGCAGTACTGGTTCTTAGAGAAACCTCTAAGGAAAGAGCTCGCCAAATAAGCACAGTGAGCTGAGCCAGTAAGAAAGCCTTTGTCATTGAAAAATCACAGATTGTCAATACAGTGTATTACAGTTATATAGAGAGATGCCTGATACTTAAACCCAGTTCTCGTTTGGTCCAGAGAAAGGAGAAGATTTTAAGCTTAATCTGAGATTTCTAGGAGCCTCTGCAAAAGATAGGGGCACAAGGACCATGTTTTGGAAACTTATACAGTATAAACCAAAGATAAGAGAGTCATTTCTTATCAGGTTTCTGCAGCCTCTTCTATCACAGGATTCTTGCAGCTTTGGTAGGAGAAGGCTCCACTTTATCCATGGAAATACTCAGAGGAAGACAGTGGCAGTGGGGCCCACTGACCGGTGACAGTGAGCAGCAGACCAATGCTAGTTCCTAGAGGGTAGTGATGCAGCTCCATAAAGAGAAATTCAGAAGCACTTGGCTATTCTGGGGCAGGGCTAATTCTTGCGGGGATTTGAATTTCTAGGAAACAGTTTATACAAGAGACCAGAGGGCATTTACAGTGGCTTCTAATTAGTTTTCAGGTTTTACAGTCATTTCTTACTAGTTTTCAGGGTGTAATGGAGCGGCTCTAGGGTTAACCATTTCACACCAGAGGTACTTGTGGTTGCACGTGTTTGAGACAGTGAGAGTGAAGAGATGAAAGCAGTTGGCTAGACGAATTACCATACAGAGTACTAGTGCCAACTAAGTGTGCTCAGCGAAGAAGAGACTCAGGCAATTTTGTGATGTCCGCCATGCACTGAACATTTTATATATGAAGGAGAAATTGGGGAAGGGACAGAAAGAATAATTACAGTTTGTAATAATGAACATGCTAATATTAATTTGATCATCACATATCACACACAAATACTGATAGTCAACTCTGTACCCCATAAATATGTATAATCAATTATGTTTCAATTAAAAAATTATGAAAAAAGAAAAACAGAATCCAGTGAAGTGGGTATTATATCCATAACACCCTGATGCTCAGACAGGCCAGAAACTTGCCCAAGATACATGGTAGGCAGAGACAGTGTTTCAGAACATTATTAGTTTCCTCTGCCTTGCTGCTTTCTGTAATTATGGAAGTCTCTTCCCTAAGAAGAGAGTCTCCTGGCACCTTGGCAGTGAAGGTTACATCTAATAAAGAAATTCTTGTATTCAATGTAAATAGCATCACTCTCATGACCTTGGCTGTCTCATCTGTTTCATAGTTCTAGATATTAAACTACATTTCATTATGTGTATGTCTGAAATAATATTAGTTTTGGGGGGGGATATTAGAAGTTGCCCCAAAAGAGATTTGTGTATTAAATTGGTATGTCAAAGCTCTAAGACTATTGTTTCCACGTGTGCATTTAATAAATATTTGAGGGTAAACTAGAATCCAAGTATGCTTTGGAAATATATATATATAAATTCTCAGAACACCATTTACACCCCCTTTTGTTTCTACTTCTCTGTTGAACAGCTTTCACATTATACTACCCTTTCTCCAAATTTCATATCCAGACTCTGTCCCCGTTGCTTTTCAAAGCTTCGTAGGAGAAAATCCAAAGCTGGCTTTCTTGTCTATTGCCAGTAGACAAAAAGCTGGGTGATGATGGAAAGATAATCATCTCAGTTGCTTCAAAGAATTTAATACTTTTGTGATATGTGTATTAAAAACACTGGCAGCTGATTGAATTGTGGATTTTTTTTTTTTTTTTGCCAATTTTATTAGGCTATGCAAACTCACTGCTAGTTTGCCATGGTTGCCACCAAGAGAGTGACCTCAGTATGCCCATCAGTGAGTAGTGACATGGATATTCTACAGAGCAACTTGGTCATGAAATCCCTTATTTACGATTGCATAGAGAAAGCCATGAACCTTTCCCACTTGCTATCATATTTTAATTCACTGCCACACTTGTGAGCGCACATATAAATCAGTGTGCATCTTTAAAAGATAAATCTTACACCAAATCCAGAGCGAACTAGTGCATCCTGTTTTATAGAATCTGTGTGACCTGACTGCAAAGAGCATTTCTGATTAATCGGAACTAAGATGTTAATAAAGAAACAGCAGGTGGGCTAACCACAAAATTAAAACTCTGAACCATCTCAGAGTAATAAAGTCATAAATACAAAAGTGCTCCAAATATCTCATTTGCATCTTTGAATAATGTTCCTGTTTAACAAGAATGAGACACTGAGATGACCAGCAGAGGGCAGATTCCTGCGGACGTTGTCATTTCCTGGTTCAGCCGTGTCGCAGTATCTCTGTCAATCTCTTACTGCGGAATAGAACAAGGCCTGTGTGATAATTAATTGCCATCTGCAGTGTGGTTGTACCAGTGAGTTTTACACCCAGTTGCTGAGCTGCAATATCATATCAGCTTCATTTCAACACATTCTGGAGCACAGAAATGTACCTTTGGTTTCCTAATCAAGTTTGGTCAATTTAAGGATTCTTTTTTGTAGAAACTACTATATCAGTTTATCTCTGTGACTGTGGCATCACCTCTTAGCAGTTAAAATTTTAGGGCATTTTTGAACAAGGCAGATGAAGTTTGAAACCAGGCTGTGCTATCTGGTGGCTATGTGTGACCTTATATTAGATTTTAAAATTAATTTCTGGTTATTTAAAATGGGTCTATTTTCTTATAGTAAAATAAATAAAAATACCATATCCCAAGGCTATACTGAGGTTTAAATATCGTAGTAATTCATGAAATACGTACTTGAAGATTTCCAGTTTAGCTTCATGAGTTACATATGTACTCAGAGCATTGCTTTGCAATAAATTTATCTGAGGAATTTTGAGCACCGTAACTATGAGCTATGCTAGCCACCTCTATGCAAACAGTTGAATCAAGAGTCCCATCTGTTGTTTCAGTGATTGCAAACATGGCAAAGGAATGATAGCAAATACACTTTATAGTTCATGAAATGCTTTTAAGTGCATTATCCTATTTGTTCTTCGACTCTTTCGACAGGCAGGACAGATATTAGAATCGTCAGGGTTCAGCAATGTGCCCAACGTTATGAGGTGAGTGAATGATAGATATGGAGCTTGACTCCAGCTGTCTCTGGTACCCAGTGCAGGGCATTTTCCACACAGTCTCTGGAACCTCTGAAGAGTTCCAGCACTTTTCCCTCTCTGCCTCTACATTTGTAACCAAGAAAATTAGGCCAATTATCTCCCAGTTCCTTGCAGCTCTGACATTCCAAAAAGTTCTAGCATGATATTTATAAAAAGCATGATTCTAACATCAGTAGCGAATTACCACAATATTTGTGTCATTCTTAAGAGAATGAGGCTTCATTGCTTAGAAATATTGAAGAAGCTTCTTGGAGGAAAGAGATGAGTGAAAAGATAGTAAGACCCTTTTGGTGTCTGGCCAGTTAATCATGAGATAAAACAAAAACAGGAACAGAAACAAAACAGTTGTTTCATTCTAATCCTCCAGCACCCATTAAATTCACCTGCCATCATTCTGAATACACCCCTTCGAACAGTACACCATAATACAATTCTCTCTATCAAACTTCTTTCAAAACCAATAGACTATAACACACCAAACAACCTACTCTTCCTCAATGCCATCTAAATGCTACCCTAAAAACCAAGCCAAGTAACTCCAAATTACAGTAGGAGCCATAGTAATAATAACAAATATTTATATGCTTTCTATGTGCCAGAGCTGTTCTCAGTGCTTCAAAAGCATACTTTCGTATATGTTTTTTGACCTCGTAGGGTAGGTACTTTCATTATCTGTCTTATACCGTTGAATAATCTGCTAATGACTTCATCTTCATCTCTGCTGCAGTATTTCTTGTCCAGGCTACCATCACTTATTTCCTAGTTACTGTGATAGTCTTTTCACTGGTTTTTCTCTTTCTGTCTTTAGTTGCCAACACATCAGTCTAAAAAGCACCTGGACTGGTCTTTTAAGATGTAAATTTACTCATGCCATTCTCATGTTTAAATCCTTTGTGAAATTTCCATTGCACTTAGAATGAAAGTCAAACTCCTGACTATGCCTAAAACGCATTTCCAGCCACAACTTGCCTTTGTAATTTTATGTAATCGCATGCTCCTTGCTTCTTCTGTCATGATGCTCCAGCCATATTCCAATCCCTTCTGTAACTTGTGCTTTGCCCATGCCAACGTCTCTTTCCATGGATTTCTCTGACTGGGATACTTTTCCTCCTTCTCGTCCTTTTGTGATTCCAAGCACATCTCAGAACTAATGTCATTTCTTCAAAGGGGCTTTCCTGGATGAATGCGTTAGTAGATAGAAAAAACAAAAACTATAGTGTTTTTCTCTCTATGCTCTTACTCAACAGCAAGCACAATCACAGAAGACAGACTTCTGACTTCTGTGACCAAATGTGTGGGGACTTCTCCGCACTGGCAAATCCACAGCAAACACGAGCTGGGTGTCCTCAAATTCAATTCTAATGCTATCTACTTGGAGAGAGCATCAGAGGCCACAAGTTGAGAGCTCAGTCCCCATGACTGCCCCCAACTTCAGATGCCAGTTGCAAGTTCAAGCCTCTGCAACTTCTTACCAACCAGCTATAAATCAAGGTTCCCACAGCCCACTCCTTGAGTTCGATTAGTTTATTTGAGCAGTTCACAAAATTCAAGGAAACATTTACTTACATTTACTAGTTTATTACAACAGATATTAGAAAGGATACAAATGCAGAGATGCATAGGGCAAGGCATGGAAAAAGGGGTGCAGAGCTTCTATACCCTCCCTAGGTGTGTCACCCTCCAGGGACTTCCATGTGTTCAGCTATCTGGAAGTTCTCCTAACCCAGGCCTCTTGAGCTTTTATGGAGTCTTCATTAGACAGGCATGATTGATTAAATCATTGGCCACTGGTGATCAACTCTACCTCCAGTCCCTCTCCCCTTCCTGGAGGTTGTGGGGTGGGACTGAAAGTCCCACCTTGGTCTTTGCTTTGACCATCCCCGATCCTGAAACTTCCTAGGGGTTGCCAGCCCTCACTAGCACACAAAAAGACTCTTATCATTTCAGGCATACTAAGGATTTTAGTAGTTGTATATCAGTAGACGGGGATGAAGACCAAATATATATTTTCACGATATCCACACTGGACTACCTAGTCTCAAGTAAGAGACACTTTAATTTTTTGGCTCAATACTCTGCTCTTTCATTATATTTAATATTCTTGGTAGCTTTATGTGCATGTTTATCACTGTTTTTTCCCATGGGGGAAAGGTCCACATCTGTCTGTTTAACGCAATATTCCTAGGATTTTTCATATTTCTTTGCAGAGAGTAGAAATTAATTAAACAGCAAAACCAGGAACTCAACTTTTTTATTCTTATTAAATATTCTTATTCCTTTCTCCCAATTTCTCTCTCCCAAAATGGCAAGACATTTAAACTATTTCTTAGACCAAAACAAAAAATATAAGAACATATGAAGCCATAATTTAAATAAAAAGAAATAAACAAAAACTGTTCAAGGATAATGAAAGAATAAACAGGCAATAAATGAATGACCAACTTTATTATGTAAGATTTTCACTAGTATTTAAATAATATTAGTTTATCTCATGTTAGTATTCCAGGTATTTTGCATTTAGCTTACTAAGAAATTATAGAAAAATTACCAGAGGAAGGAAGCTACCATCCATCTCAGAATTAGAAAAGTACTCAGGGATGAAATTGAGAAACCACTGGCCCAACAATTAATTGCAAGGGCCATACGATGTAAGTCATAAAAATCTTAATTATATGGATTAAGTGAATGATGACTTGTTTACCCAATCCCCAAATAAAAGAACTAGCAGGTGTCCTCCCCAACCCACAGCTTTGAAACTTGAAAGAATTGCACATTATACCTAAAGAAAATAAAGTAACAGAGTTAAAAATAGAGATATATTTCATAGGCTTTATATGAACTCATGGATATCAGTACGATGGTACATTAAGAGAAGTGAGGTCATTGGGATCTATCGTTTAGCTTTTTTAACCAGATGCCCTGGAGCAAAGGTGTGCTTGCCTTCAAACCATCCTTTGATGTCATAGATTCAACATATATTTGATGCAACGTGTTGATTTTTTACCTAACAGTATATAGTATTTTAGTCCATATTTTGGTTTCAATGACTTTTTTCTTATTTTACTGGAATCATGGAGCCATCTTTTATTCAAGTAGGGCCAATCTCCCATTTACTAGATGAGTGCAGGACTGATGAACCTCTGTAGCGTGTTACATCCACCCTCGTTCTATACCAGGAAGATGGTTTCCTACTCTTTTCCCTCATAGCAACCCACCAGACTTGTCCTTCCAAGGGCTTTGATCTTACCTGACATCATTTATTCATTTGCTTTTCAATAAATATTTACTGAACACCTAGTGCAAACGTGTGAAATGCTAGAGAAATGAAATGAAAATGAAAGAAACATGTGATTCCACATCTTGCAATGTATGCAAGAGAATGAAAAACGAATGAGTGATCACAGCACAGCATGCGAAGTGCTGCAAGAGAGATACATGCAAGAAACATGGGAAAACTGAAGATGAAATTCTCAGAGAAAATGGCATTTGAGTTAAATCTTAACAGGATAAGTTCACAAGCCAACACTTGAGAAGTAGAAAGCAAATACTTATGGAAAAGAAGAGAGGTGTGTTAGAACATAATCATGCTTGAGAAAATGGAAGTAGTTCGTGGGGGAGACATGCTTGAAGAAAGAGGTAGGTATCAGCTTAAGGAGAAGTAATGCTTAGAATCTGAAACTCTTCTGGAGGAATTTGGTGAGACTGGGGCCACAGCGAGAAAGGGCTTTGCTGGATTTTGGGAGAGAGAAGGAGATTAGGCAACCTTTCTGATTTCTAACCTTTTCAGCTAGATGCATTATGATGACACTCTAAGATGGGAAGTACAGGAGGCGGAACAGCTGTGTGTTTGTGTGTGTGTGTGTTTTGTGTGTGTATTGAAGAGGGAAAAAGAAAATTGTCTAAGGTGATGGGTTCACCTTTGGACATGTTAGTTTAGAGGTACCTTTGGGTCCTTTAGGCAGAGATAGGCAACAGGTAACTTGATACACACTCATAGGGATGAAGACCAGGATTTTGGCTGGAGAGAATGACTTGGAGTCATATAGTGGGAGTAAAAATTCTGATAGGGGTGAAAATGTGCAGGAAAAACATAAAGTGGGCAGATGAAGTGAGGATATTTAATTAGAAGTTACAGAATAATATAACTTGCTTGGAGGAAAGTTATTAAAATCTGCTACAATGGCCTCAGTATAGCAAATGGAAAAATGTGAGCACATAACAGGCTTTCATTCAAAGAATGGCCACTTACCACTTGCCAGACACCAAGAAAGGCATAGTAATGCTTAGAATACTATACACATACATACACACACACACATGGCATATTTATAAGAAAGTTATGCAATTTATTTTTAAGTAAAATTAAGCCTAATTGAATTCCAAAGTGTGTTGCTTTCTAATTTCTGGGTGTTAAAATCCAGAAGAAATAAGTTTCCAGTTCTGATGTAGCAACATTAGGAGAGAACACATAAGCAAGTATAACATTACCTCCTTGGGAAAGCTGAATGACTATGGAGCAACTCTTGGCTTTAATGGGTAGGGCAAAATGGAAGTGGGAGGACACTGTAGAACTGAGAATACTTAAAGGACAGGTTTCTTGTCCTATATATCCAGCGGGCTTGAAATAGGTGTTAGTGTCTGACTCAACAGCTTGACTTGTAAAAGCAATTGAAGCAGGATTGCCGCCACAGCAGCCAAACAATGCTCTGAAAGTAGCTGCTATATTGTATTCACACCAAGGGCAGGAGCCCGGTATTTGGGAATATCCTTCCTTGGGACTGTGCATAAAATGACTACAGGAAATTGGCCATTTCTTCCTTCCCTGTTCATAGTTTTCTGTTAGACAGAGATATTAATAGCCAAGCAGGTAGATGGGTAGCTAAACAGAGCCACATACGTATGCTTAATGTGAGGGAGTCAAGGAGGACTGGAATAACGCTGCTGCCCTTTATCCCCCTCACCCTACCACAGTCTTCTACACTCCTCTGGGGATTTGAATATCTGGATATCTTTATACCTAAGCATCTTCAAAGCTCTCAGATTTTTCTTTGGCCATTCTAAAACAGTAATATGAGGAGAGATAAGCTCAGGCAAGTGAGAAGCATCTTGAGGAATATACAAGGAAGGAGTTATCAGTCCCAAAAATCATTAGAAACAATTGTCTGTTTATCACAATAGACCCTTAAGAACCCCTGAATTTTTGAAAATTTGAATATAACGGGGAAGTAGAATATTAGGGATTTATCCAAAAACTTTGAATTCCAATTATTGAAAAATAATTAGAATTGATTTATTAATAAAATATTTTATTGTGTTTGGACTTTAGTCATATTTCTGGACCTCCTCCTAACCATTTTCTAAATTAAAGTGTGTCTTGTGGACCTGAACCCTTTCCCCCACCCTTGAATATTAACTGACTAGCTTTTCTGCTTCTGTAATTAGCTTGCACAAGGTTTTACAAGCCCCTGCGCATGGGACTTCCCAAACCGCCCAAAGTACACCCAGTTCCAGGAAGGGAGTATGCTCACCCGATTCCAGAAACAGCATGACCAGTTCCTTATCTTTGGACACCAAGGGAGGAAAGAGGGGGGGGGAGGGAGGAGTAGACCGTTGGTCAATACCTCAGTCATTCCTTTGCCCGCCAAAAGCTAAAAGCCCAATGGTTTTTAAAATTGCTTAAAGTGGCCAATAAACAGTGTACAACCCATCCTGTTACCAAAGCCTGCCTACCAAACTGTATAAAAGATGCTTGAGTTAAGAGCTAGGGGCTGTTTCTGTCCTGAAGACGGAGTGACCCCAGCATGCTGGAAATAAAAAACCTCTTGCTTGATTGCAGCGATCTCTGTCTCCTGGTCTTTGCGAGATGAGCCTTCCCAACAAGTAAAATTTGCGCTTTCGGGCCAGTCTTACAGTCTGTGACAGATTTCTATATCTATTTTCCCAATATGTTTATTTCCCCAATAAATAGTAAAACCCTCTTGTGTCCTTTATTTCTTATTAACACTATTAAAGTTAAGCTATCAGGAACATGATCCCCACCCCCAAAACAACAACAACAACAGCAACAAAACATGATACCAGCTGACCATTAAGGGACTAAAATGTTAAAGCACAGGCTAAATTTAGAAGATGGCAATCTGACTTTATGGACACATAGCTTGGCACTTTGGAGAAAATAGGCAAATAGTCTTACTATGTTTCAATGGCAGAAAAATTGATAAGTTCGCACTATTATGTACCATATTTTAGTAAACATACAAAAGTAAACTTCTGGAATCAGGAGACCTTTTTTATAGTTATCTCTGTGATACTGATAAGCTATGTCCTCTTCGAGTCTCCATTTTCTCATCTCTTACATGAGATGATTAGACTCATGCTTTCAACTTTAATATTCGCTGAGTCTATGAAATAGCATGGGTTCAAAGTACTTAAGCAAACCTTGGCAAGAGAGAGAGGTGTCATCTTAGTCTAAGGCAAATTCATACCCAGTTGCCACAAAGGATAGTGAGACACGCAGGGTCCAGCAACTTTTCTATGCCTGCATGCAGTGATATTTTATTGTACTTTGTATCTCAGAAGCCAGAAGCTGGTAACTTTTCCTTATTCCAGCAAGGCTTTCAGGTAAGCAGATGCTCTTCTACCAATTACCCACAGTTATCTGCACCCTGAAACTAGCAGGAGCAAAAACTTCAATCAGATACACATGAGTACCTGGTGCCATTGGGCATTATGCAATTAAGTCTCTAAATAACACTCCAGCCAAAATTAAATGAGAGAGCCTGGATTGCAATTGTGGCTGTCTGTGTGCTGAATAAATATCACACTTCTGTGATAGAAACTTGCCTACATATTCCTGATTCTTTTCTAGCATGAGGGCTCCCATCCAGGAACTGTGTCCTGGGAGACCATGGCAAGCTCTGTCATGCACCATTTCACACACCTGTTTTTGTCTCTGTAAATTTGCAATTACTTTTCCTCTGGGCTTAGACTTATTAGCACATTCTTTTTTCCCCTCCAGTTGTTACAGGAAGCAATTCTAATGTGAATCTGCTCAAAGCCAGAGCAGGTCAGATCTTTAGCTTTCGACCTCCTGAATGAGCCTAGTTTAAGTTTAAAAAGAAGCCTTTAAGTCTTGCTGTGAAATGCTGTCTCCTGGCCTCTAAGCAAGAAACCAGGAAAGTTAATAATGATCACGGTAGAGAAATCTTTAAATTGCTCTAATGGAAGGCTGGGATGAGGAGGGGCAGTTAGGACTCAAAATTTGACCTGATTGGGCCTGGAGTCTGGCATGGGAAGACAACCAACACTTTATTAAGCAGCTAAAAGCTAGATGCTTAAATAATTCATTTTACCCTCATGGCATAACTCTAAGAATTACTATCACCATTTTACAGATGGTTCAGAAAGGTTAAATAATTTGCCCAAGGTCATGTATGTACAAGTAGAACTGTCATGATTAGCATGCAGAATTCTCTGTGCTCTTTCTTCTGTCTCAGTCTGCTGGGGAGAAAAGCTGAGGCTTAGAGAAGTACAGAGAAACACGAAGAACAATTCTGGACATGAGTTTCCTCTGGCAGCAAGAAGCTGACTGCAGCCTGATGTCAATGGAGGCAGAAGCATAGAGAAACAGCAGCTAGCAAGTCTGCATGAATTCCAGATAGGGAGGGAATGAACTGGCCAAGAAAGCAGCCAGGGCTCAGGCTGTGCAGAGAATTAGCTGGGGCCACAAAGGTTGAAGCTTCACAAAAAAGCTTCAACTCAAATTTCACTTACGAGGAATCACGACCCTCCCAGACTGGCCGTGCTGGGGTTTCGGGATTACTACTCACTAACTCTCACATGTCCTGCACTGGAGCCAGATAGCAAGACAACATCAACCTGCACCTCTTCCCTGAGCTTCCTACACCACAGGGTCTTTCCGTCAGCTCTGCAGATTTGCCTCTTGCCCACTTCTTCATCAAGGCCTAGATCAAAATGTCTGTAACCTTCTCGAGACCCAAGGTGAAAGCAGAGTCTTCTCCCATGAACTCTCTTAACACAGACAAGTCCTAATCACATGGCAGTTTTTGTACAAGCCTTGTATTCCCTGCTGGATCCTCAGATTCTTAAAGCGTGCTGCAGGAAATACGGCAGAGAAAGTACATATGGGGGGTTAGAAAATCTTTCCTCTCTCCCTCTCAATTTCCTGTAAAGAGGTAATGCTTAGAAAATACATGTGAAATAAGGGAATTTACTCCCACCACTATGCTTACTTTTCCATTTCTTATTTTGGTAGAAACCACTAATCATCCATTGAGAAAGTGTTTACTTACCAAGCACCTGTTATGTGACTAGTTCTGTGATAGGCCAGATCATGTAAAGCTTTTTCTGTCATCCTAAGGCACTGAATGCTACTCTTCTTTGGGGGAATACAGGAATAGGTATGGAGCATAGAAGTAACAGGATCAGACTTGTTTTTCAGGAAGATGCTCTTTGATGCGATGCTGGGGATTGAACAGAGGGAGGTGAGACAGGCAGCAGGGAGAAGGCAATAATCCAGGCATCAGATGACAATGGCTTCAATCCATCTTTGCAATGGAAAGGAGGAGGACGCGTGAAATAACAGCGGTGGGTGTTCACAGCCCCTTTACAGCCCAGGTATATTGTCTGCAATAACTTACAGCTGATAATTAGTATCTGACCATTTCCTCATTTCTACTCCATGGAATACGGCTTTTGCTCTTGGTAAATTTGCTGAACATAAAAGAAAAATTTTTGTTAATAAAAGAGAAAGAACATGTATCATTCTTACACAGAGATCACTTACAGCATTCAGCAGAAATGAGTTCCAGAATGTGATGGCTTCAGAACTGTCACAAAATTGCCCGAAATCACACCTGTTTTGCTAATGCTGCCCATCTTGGATTCCCATTCAACCAAAAAAGGCAATTCAGAACCTGATAAGGTGACAGGTAGATTCAGTATTCCTGACTCTGGCAACTACAAGAATATCTTTGTTTGGGTTAACTATATGGACCCTACACACTGTGAAACCTTCCCCAAGATGGCCTTGACTAGTTACTCATCAGCAACTCAGAACACGAACAATTGACATGGCTTTTTCAGCATTGTTCTCACTTATTGGAATACGAGGCTGGATCTGCTCAGTATCAATTTAACCAGATACAAAGAATATTCCTTCTATACCTGCTTCTGGATGGCTAGGACCATGTATCCATTCCAAGATGGGTGACAATGCCCTGGAAAGTTGAAAGAGGATTTGTTCGTTGAGGAGACAGGTGGGAGCTAAACAATGATAAAAATATTTAAAACTATCAACCCTCTGGATAACTTACAGGCAGTGTGGTAGCTGTTCAGATTAATGGGAGTCCTTCTAGTGAAAAAAGAGGACAACCAATTTGTCTCCAAATTGGCAGCACATTTTCTCCCTTTGAATGGGAACTGGATGATTTGAGAGGGTAGACCCTCAGACACCAGCATTGATGGTTTCTTGTGCATCCATCATGGGATATATTGTATACATACAAGCAAATCCTTTCTATACACACACATCTCATGCATCCTTTTTCTGCCAAAGTTTTAGCACACATAGATGTAGTTTTGTACTATTTTTTTAAACTAAAATATACCTTGAAGAATGTTTTATATCAGTACACAAAGAACTTCAGTTTTTGGTTTTAAAGCTGCATATTATTTCACATGGAGGTATTAAACAAGAAAACTATGTTTAATATATCCTATATTTAATACCTATAGATTTTGGTTAATTTGATTTTAACAACTTATTATAAAAATGCTGTGATATGTATACCACTTTTAGTATTTCTGAGAGCATTCGTTTCTGATAAAATCCCCAATACAGTCATCCGTCAGATGCTTTATTCTCTGACAATCTAAAAATTGGAAAAGTGGTATCTTAGAGAAATTTTAAAATTTGCATTTCACTTATTGTTAGTGAGACTAAACACTATTTTATATGTTAAAAACCAGTGCATTTCTTTTTTTAGTCATATATTTCATTGATCTTTTTTAATTTGCAGGAATTCTTTATAAATAAAAGGAGTTAGAACTTTGTGACTTTTATTACAAATATTCTGCACAATTTTTTTTCATTTGTTGTTTGGCATAGTATACTGCGTTTCTTTCCCTAAAAAGGTTTTTAATCTTCTTGTTTTCAGGTTATTTTATGTCTATTAAATTTTGTGCCGTACTTTTTATTTTTATTTTTTGCCATGTTTTCACCAACACTATATTAAAATTCAAATTACTGGATTGATTAAAACTATAATTTTTTGTACCATACTTTAAAAGATTTGTTTTCACTCAAAGATAACGTGCTAAGTCTTCAGTGTTTTATTTTTCACTCCTTTTATAGTCTTATTGTTTCCATTTAAATGTTACTGAACTGAAATTTATTTGCCAGTAAAGTATTAGATATGAATTCAATTCAATTTCTTTTCCTCGTGGCTGCCTACTTTTAACCATACAATTTATTAAATATCTTTTCCTGACTGATTTGAATTGCAGCCTGTATCACCTATTCAATTTTCCAGTGTATTTTTATGCATTTATATACATTTTCTCCTTGATTGTCTATTCAGGTGCCAGTGCCACAGTGTTTTTTTATTAAGGTTTACTACATGTATCAGTATTTAATGAGTTGGTGCCTATTAATCCCATTATTTTTTAGAATTTTCTGAATTATTCTTGATTTTTTATTCTTCAACGTGGACTTAAAATTAGCTTTTCTGGTTTCCGAAAAAGCAAAAGTAGTACTTTATATTAATAACACAATATATTTTTAAAATATTATTTTGAAATAAAACAATATATGATAATATATACAAAATAATACAACATATATATTCATATATTTTATATATGTATGATATATATTTTTGTAAATATATATTCATATATAGAGAATTATATTATTTTGTACATATATTTATATATATATACAGATCATCCATCCACCTGTATAACTAATCTGTCTTCAAATTCTCTTACTATTTTCTCTGTCATCATCATTCTGATATTTACTTAATTCAGTGGTTTTGGGGGGGAAAGGAAGAGTTTATCACATAATTTAAGGCTCATGAACTCTTACTCTCTGTTTTTTGGTTCTTAATTACTATTTTCCAGTGTCTTCATTTACCTCAAGCCCTGGTTTTTCAAGTCAGTAAGACTACACATTCTGTATCACAGTTTTAATATTGCTCCACAGCAGTGACTGGGGTCTACTTTCAGGCTACATTCTATAAAAGATAAATCATGAAATCTGATCCTATTTCCTTTACTTCTTCCAAGCACCAACTCTCCTCCAGTATCTGCAGATATTGTTCATTCTCCATTGCCTTCAGGTAGATATGTTATTTTTTCCCAGAATTTATAGTTTTTATTTGAGAGAGGGTTGGTATGATAGGAACTTTCTTAGTCATATTAAAAACAAAATACCAAAACTATTTTTTAAATATTTTTAAAAATACATTTGCAATATCCTCCCTGACATGAGATTTAATTTATACATACTTTGCCTATAATTCTAATGCTAGTTTTATTTTATTCTAGTTGTGTTAATAACTTTCAGTTTCATTGCATTGTGATCAGAGAGTTTTGTGTATACCATTGTATTTCATGTTATTTAGTGAGGTTTTCTTTGTCCAAAATGTGACCAATTATTATAAATGTTTACTTAACATTTGAAAATAAAGCATATTCTGTACTTTTAGGGTGAAAATTTTATATGAGTGCACTTCAAAAAGTTAATGAAAAGATTCATACTGTCTTTTAATTCTATTTTTCCGTGAGCCTTTTGAAGTATCTGCATATAAATAAATTTGATATTGGTTGTTAAATGTGTTACTTTGTCTTCTATATCTTTATATATTTGTAGACAAATATGTATTTATATACTTTTCATGTATATTATTTATGCATGTTATTTAACATGTATGTTATTTATGTAAATTAGGTATATTTATGTATATGTATATTTGTGTAATTATATATATACACATATAATCTGTTCTTTTTTATTTAGCATTATAAAGTGGCATATTTTATTTAATGATTTTTGAGCTAAATCAGTTTTTCTTACTATTAAGATTGCTAAACTTCCTGTTAAAATTTTGTATGCAGTTGTCTGTATTCCGTGATCAAAACTTGTACTTTATTTGATTTGATTCTAAGAAAGATTATTTTAGGTGTATCTATTGTATGTGGCAGGAAATTGCAATTTTGCCTTGTGATTTAATACATACTCTTTTACTTTATAAGTTAATTTGTCATATTTACATTTTGTAATATCAACTATGTTTGCTCTTAGCTCTGTAATGTCAGTTTGTGTTTTATTTTCAGTTTATAAGGTTTTAGAAAAATCATTCACTCTTCCATTATGTAATTTGATTAATGTAATTCATGTAGCTATTTTTATAATAAAAACTTTTGTATATTGTTCTGTTGTAAAACTATAATTTTATATAGTGTTCCAAACTCTTCATTTCTGTTAAATATATGCATACAAACAAATGTAAATTAATACATTTCATCTTTCTTCCCCTTCTCTCCTCTACCATGTCAATTTTAACATCTTTCTTAGTGTTTATCTTTTGTTATTAAATATGCTTATATTTGATTATTGACTTATCTGATTTAAATGATATCTTTTGGGTTCTAGGTATATTGATGAGAAAACCAAAGTGATGTCAGAGATGCAGGTTCTTGGATTTCCTGAAGGAAGAATCCCATCAGGAACTCACAATAACTCCAAGTCACACTCACACTCAAAATTTATTGCAAAGTGAAAGTACATGAAGAAGTGTGCACAGGCATTTCCGCGTGGGTGAGGATTGCGCCATGAATTCTTACGGAAAGGTTTTTTATGTTACTCTGGGTTGAGGGTGTGTCTCTACCTTAACTAAGGGGAAGAATATTCAAGAAAAAGGGGTAGAAAAGGGGGTTCGGGTGCCTTTTTTGCTTGAGCAAACTTCTTTTTGAGAAACAAAGACTAGTGCCTGTTCCCACCAGCTAGACTGGAAAAAATTTATAATTTATGGCAAATTTCCTAGACTTCTCATAAGGGTCTTGCTTCAATAGTATAGTCTAACTATTCCTGGAATAAACTTGTTGTGGTCCAATCTAACACATCTTAAAAGCAAGATTTAAAAAATTCAAATTGTTTCCTAGTAACTTAATTGTGCCTGATAGAAAGCTCATAAATATTTCTAGATAAACAAAAATATGTAGTCCCCAAAAATGTATAATCAAATATATTACATTCAATAAAAATAATAGACATTAAGAGATTGGATTCTTTTCTCCTAAGATCAAGAGCAAGGAAGAGATGCTGGCTTTCACCACTCTTACTAAACATAGTCCTGGAAGTTCTAGGCTTGCAATAAGGCAAGAAAAACAAATAAAATTCATGGAGATTGGAATGGAATAAACAAATATCTCTATTTGCAGATGGTATAATTTTCAATATACAAAATATCAGAGAATCTACCACAAAAAAATTAGGAGTCCTACAACTATTAAGTGAGTTCAGAAATGTTCCAGGATACAAGATCAACATTCAACAGTCAATTGCATTTTTATATATTAATAATTCTTATGCAAAAAAAAAAAAAGAGAAATTAAAAACATAATACCATCCATAATTCTTAGGGGAAAAAGTAAACACGTAGGTGTACACTACCAAAACAAGTGCAGGATCTATATGCTGAAAATGACAAAATGCTAAGTAAGAAGAGGAGGAGGACGAATCGTGATAGTGTGCTTTTTGAAAAGGCATAGAAACATAGATTATTGAAGTAAAATAGAGAAATAGACTTACCCAAATATACGCAACTAATTTATGACAAAGGCAAAAGCAATTTAATGCAGGAAGATGACTTTTCTACAAATGGCACTGGAGCAATTGGACATCTATACGCAAGGAGGAGAAGAAAGAAAAGCAAGAACCTCACCTACATTTCACAGCTTACACAAAGTTTAAGTCAAAATGAACCACAGACTTACATATAAAATGTAAAACTATAAAACTTTAAACAGTTAGAGAAAAACTGTGCTACCTAGAACTAGAGAATGAATTCTTAGACTTGACATCAAAACCATGAGACATAAAAAAAAAAATTGGTAAACTGAGCTTCAAAATTAAAAACTTTTGCTCTGTGAAGAAAATGCCAAGACAAGCCACAGACTGATAGAAAATATTTGCAAACCACATATTTGAATAAGAACTGGTATTTCCAAATTGAAAAGTGAAAAGCAAGCAATCTAATTCAAAAATGGGCAAAAGGCATGGACAGACAATTCACCAGAGAAGATATACAGATGGCAAATAGGCACATAAAAAGATATCCCACATCATTATCCATCAGAGAAAAAACAATTAAAATGAAAATGAGATATCACTACATACCTATCAGAAGGGCTTTTTAAAAGTCACAATACCAAATGCTGGTGAGGATCCAAGGAAATTGGATTACTCACACATTGCTGGTGGGACTGTAAAATGGTACAGTCATTCTAGAAAACAGTTTGAAAATTTCTTATAAAACAAAACATGCAATTACTACATGATCCAGCAACTGCACTCCTGGGCATTTATACCAGAAGAAGAAATCTTATGTTCACAAAAACACCTGTACACAAGTGTTAATAGAAGGATTATTCAAAATAGTCAAAAACTGGAAACAGTCCAGGTGTCCTTCAATAGGTAAATTGTCGAATAACATGATGTATGTAAATGCCATGCAGTATTATTTAGTAATAAAAAGGAACTAACTGCTGATACACAGAACAACTTACATGAATCTCCAGGGAATCGTACTGAATGTTAAAAGTCAGTCTCCAGAGGTTGAATGTTGTATGTCTCATTTTTGAAATGACAGTTTTTTTCTAAATGTATGAGAGGTTGCTAGGGGTTACAGAAGGGGGAGAGAAACAGCATGAGTTTAGTTATAGAAGGCCAACGTGACAAATCTTTGTGATTATAGAACTTATCAGTATCTTGATTGTCACTGTGGATCCCTAAGCCTACCATTGTGATGAGATTATTTAGAATTAAATATAAACATGCCCATACACATATACACATACAAAACATGACTTATCCTTGTGCTACAGATCCATATAAGGTAAACTGAAAGTTGCCATATATGACTTCTGATTGTTACCTTGCTCCTCTAGGCCTCTGCAATTCGTTGGCTCAATGTTTATTCCAAAAAGTGAATAGTAATTTAAAATTAAATTCTGATAAGTGCCAAAAGTTGAATTGTGTGCAATTTGAGAGTATGCCTAAGTTTCAGTAATGTGTCTAACGGATGTAGGGATGTAAAATTTATGAAATTTTATAAAAATATTTCATAAGTCACCAGCTTACCTTAAGAATTTCTGTTGATATATTCATGTTACTGTAAAGTATATAAACGTAATATTCTGACATTGTCAAAAATCTGCTATTCTTTATGCCTTACCTCATAATTCTATTTTCTAAAAACCATGTTGATTACTTTTAATAAACTTTATTTTGTTGTTTTGTTGTTGTGTTGTTGCTTTTCTATTTTTTTTCTTATTTTTATTTTCACATTCATTTGTACCTATTTGTGGGGTACAGTGTGTTCAATAAATGTGTATACTGTACATTGATTCCCTGAGGGTAGATACCATAGCTTTATGCTCATTAATCCACCACTTCCCCTCTGACCTTCCCTCTCAGCCTCTGGTAAGCCTTATTCTACTCCTACTTTCTACTTCTGTAAGAACCACTTTGTTGTTGTTGTTGTTGTTGTTGTTAATTTAGCTTCCACATATGTGTGAGATCATGTAGTATTTGTTTTTCTGAGCCTGACTTATTTCACTTAACATGGTAGTCTCCAGTTCCATCTAAGTTGTTGCATATGCAGTATTTCATTTTTTTAAATACCTAAATAGTGTTCTGTTGTATATATATAGATATATACATATACCACATTTTTCTTATCCATTCTTCCATTGATGGGCATTTAGGTTGATTCTATCTTTTGGCTATTGTGAATAGTGTTGTGATGAACATGGGAGTGCAAGTATCTTTGACAGATTGATTTCACTTCCTTTGGGGGTATGCCCCGTAGTGGGATTGCTGGATCATCAGACAGTTCAATTTTTAGTTCTCTAAGGAACCTCCATACTGTTTTCCACAATGGCTGTGCAAATGTACATTACCACCAACAATGTAGGACAGTCCCCTTTTCTCTGCATCCTTGCCAGCAATTTGTTATTTTCTGCTTTTTTGGTAATAGCCATTCTAACAAACTGGGATGAGATGATATTTCATTGTGATTTTAATTTGCATTTCCCTGATAAGTAGTGATGTTGAGCATTTTCTCATGTGCCTGTTGGCCATTTGTCTTCTGTTGGGAAATGTCTGTTCGGGTACTTTGTCCATTTTTAAAATTGGGTTATTTCTTTTTTTTGCTGTTGAGTTGTTTGAGTTCCTTATACATTCTGGATATTAGCCCCGTGTGTGGTGTGTGTGCAGCTTGCAAACACTTTCTCCTATCCTGTAGATTGTCTCTTCACTCTGTTGATTATGTCCTTTACTGTACAAAGGCTTTTCAGTTTGATGAACTAATAACATCTGTCTATTTTTGCTTTAGTTGCCTGTTCCTTTGTAGTCTTGTTCAAAAAATGCACTGCCCACTCCCATTTCATATAGCATTACCCCTATTTTCTTATTCTTTTTTTTTGTGAGAAAATATCAGGTATGTTTTATTTTTGTTTTCACACATTTTTAAAATGAGACAGTTTAAAATTCATTTTAACTGGCTTCCTGAATTTTTTCTTTTTTTATCAAAACATAATTGGTTTTACATATTTGTGGGGTACACAATTGACTATCAGTATTTGTGTACAATATGTGATGATCAAATCACATTTATTAGCATATTCATTTTTAAACAATGTAATTAATCTTTATGTTCATTCCACAATTTCTCCTTAGCCTCCCTCCCCCTCCCACTTTCCCACCACTAGTAATTGTAGGTCTGTTCTCTCCTTCTGAAAGTTCAATGTATTGTCTTTATTTCTGTTTTCCTTCCTTCCTTCCTTCCTTTCTTCCATCCATACATCTTTCTATATTTTAGTGCCGATGTGTGTGAAGACATGCAGTACTTCTCTTTCTGTGCCTAGCTTATTTCGCTTAACATAATTTTCTCCAAGCTCATCCATGTTACTGTGAATGGCAGAATTTCATTCTTTCTTGTGGCTGAGTAGTATTCCACTGTGTATATTACCACATGTTCTTTATTCAGTCATCCACTGGTGGACATGGGTTGGTTTCATAACTTGGCTATTGTAAATAGAGCTAAACATCGGAGTGCAGGTATCCCTTTGAAATAATAATTTCCATTCTTTTGGGTATATACCCAGCAGTGGGATTGCTAGATTGTATGGCAGTTCTATCTGTAGTGTTTGAGAAAACTCCATACTGTTTTCCATAACAGCTGTACTAATTTACAATCCTGTAAACAGTGCAAAAGAATTCCCTCTTCTTCACATTCTCACCAGCATTTATTATTCTTTGTCTTTTTGATAATACCCAGCCTAATTGGGGTAGATGGTATCTCCATGTGATTTTGACTTGCATTTCTCTAATGATTACATATGTTGAACATTTTTTTATGTACCTGTTGGCCGTTCCTTTGAAAAAGGATGTCTTCCTTTGAAAAATGTCTATTCAGCTCCTTTGCCCATTTTTAAATTGGATTATTTGATTTTTTACTGTTAAGTTGTTTGAGTTTCTTATATATTCTGGATATTAATCCCTTGTCAGGTGTATAGTTTTCAAATATTTTCTCCCATTATGTAGGATGTCTTTTCACTCTGTTGATTGTTTCCTTTGCTGTGGAAAAGATTTTTAGTTTGATATAATCGCATTTGTTTATTTTTCCTTTCGTTGCTTGTGCTTTTGGGATCTTATTCATAAAGTCTTTTCCAAGTCCTACATCCCGAAGTGTTTTCCCTATGTTTTCTTCTTGGAGTTTTATTGTTTCAGGTCTTGTACTTAAGTCTTAATCCATTTTGAGTTGATTTTGTTATATGGCAAGATATATGGGTATAGTTTCACTCTTCTACACGTGAATATCCAGTTTTCCCACACCATTTACTGAAGAGGCTGTCTTTTACCCAGCGTATCTTCTTTGCACCATTGTCAAACTTCAGTTGGCTTTAAGTATGTGGGTTGATTTTTGGGTTGTCTATTTTATTTCATTTGTCCATGTACCTGTTTTTATGCCAGTAATGTTGTTTTGATTGCTATAGCTTTGAAGTACAGTTTGAAGTCAGGTAGTGTAATGCATTGAATCTGTTGTTTGCTTTGGGTATTATGGACATTTTTACAAAGTTAATTCTTCCAGTCCATGAACATGGAATATCTTTCAATGGACATCTTTTAGTGCCCTCTTTAATTTTTTTCAGTAATGTTTTCTTGTTGTCATTGTAGAGAGCTTCCACCTCTTTGGTCAAATTTATTCCTAGGTATTTTATTGTTTTGGTAGATATCATATTTGGGCTTTCTTGATTGCTTTTTCTTCTTGTTCATTGTTGGTGTATAAGAATGATACTGACTTTCGTGTATTGATTTTGTACCCTGAAACTTTACTGAATTTGTTTATCAGCTCTAGGAATTTTTTGGTAGCCATTACAGGTTTTACTACATATAGGATCATGTCATCTGTGAACAGAGACAATTTGACTTTGTCTTTTCCAATCTGGATGCCCTTTATTTCTTTCTCTTGCCTGATTGCTCTGGCTGATTCTTCCAATATTATGTTGAATGGGAGTGGTGAGAGTGGGCATCCTGTCTTGTTCCTGTTCTTAAAGGGAAAGCTTTCAGCTTTTCCCCTTCATGATGATGTTTGTAGGTTTGTAGGTTTGTCATATATGGTTTTATTGTGTTGAGATACTTCCCTTATATATCTAACTTGTTGGGAGTCTTTATCATGAAGTGATGCTGAATTTTGTCAGATGCTTTTTCTGCATCTATTGAGTTAATCATACATTTTTTGTCCTTTTTTTTTTTTTTTGGTATAGTGCACTGTATTGTGTATGTCATATGTGCATTGTATTAGTGCAAGTCATTGTGTATGATGAGCCATCCTTGCATCCCTGGGATGAATCCCACTTGATCATGTTGTATAATCTTTTGATGTGCTGTTATTCTTTTTGTGTTGAGGATTTTTGCATCTATGTTCATCAAAGATATTGGCCTGTAGCTTTCTTTATTTGTTGTATATTTGTCTGATTTTGGCATCAAGTTGATGCTGGCCTCACTGAATGAGTTTGGAAAAGGGCATCTATCTTAATTTGTTGAAATAGTTCGATAGAACTGTTAATTCTTCTTTAAAGGTTTGGTGGAATTCAGCAGTGGAGCCATCTGGTCCTGGGTTTTTCTTTGTTGGGAGACTGCTGATTGCTGCATCAATCTTACTGCTCATTCTTGGTCTGTGCAGATTTTGTGTTTCTTCATCATTCAGTCTTGGCAGTTTGTATGTGTCCAAAAATTTATCCATTTCTTCCATATTTCCAATTTGTTGGTGTATAGTTTTTCATAAAAGTCTCTAATGATTATTTGTATTTCTGTGAGTCTTTTTGAGACTGTGTGTGTGTGTGTGTGTGTGTGTGTGTGTGTGTGTGTGTGTGTGTGTGTGTGTGTGTGTGTGTGTGTTTGGCCAGTCAGGGATCCGAACCCATGACTGTGGCATTATAAGGCTACATTCTAGCCAACTGAGCTAACTGGCCAGCCCTGTATTTCTGTGGTATTAATGATAATGTTAATTTCTGATTTTTGTTATTTGGGCCTTCTCTCTTCTTTTTTTTAGTCTTGCCAGTGGATTTTCTATTTTGTTTATTTTCTCAAAAAAAACAGCTTTCTGTTTTGTTGATTCTTGGTATCATTCTTTTGGTCTCCACTTCATTTAATTCTGCTCTGATCTTAATTATTTCTGTCTTCTAGTTTTGGGATTAGATTGTTCTTGTCTGTATAGTTCTTTGAGATTTAAAGTTAGGTTGTTTATTTGAACTCTCTATTCTTTTGTTGTAAGCACTTATTGCAATAAACTTCCCTATTAGTACTGCTTTTGCAGTATTCTATAGGTTTTGGTAAGTTTGCTTGTATATTCACTTGTTTCAAGGAATTTTTTTTTTAATTTTCTGCTTTATTTCTTCTCTGAACCATTGGCTGTTCAGTAGCATGTTGTTTAATTTCCCAGAACTTGTATAGGTTCCAGCGTTTTGCTTGTTGTTAATTTCTAATTATATTCCATCGTGGTCTGAAAATATACTTAATATGATTTCAGTCTTTTTAAATTTGTTGAGACTTAATTTGTGGCCTAACATGTGACTTATCCTGGAGAATGATCCGTGTGCTGATGAGAAGAATGTATATTCTGTCATTGGATGAAATGTTCTGTATGTGTCTGTCAAGTCCAGTTGATCTGAAGTGCTGTTTAAATCCAGCTAATTTATCTCTGCTAACTCATTGTCTAGATGATCTGTACAATGCTGAGAGTATTGTGTTAAAGTCCCTGACTGTTATTGTGTTCGGGTCTACCTCTCCCCTTAGATCCAATAACAACTGCTTTATATATCTGGGTGCTCCAATGTTGGGTGCATATATATTTATGATTATTATATCTTCTTGTTGCATTGATTTTTTTATCATTATATAGTGTCCTTCTTTGTCTCTTTTTATAGTTCTTGGTTTGAAGTCTATTTGATCTGATACAAATATAGCAACTCCTCATCTTTTTTGGTCTTTGTTTTCATGAAATGTCTTTTTCCATCCCTTCATTATTAGTCTATATGTGTCTCTAATGGTGAAGTGAGTTTCTTGTAGGCAGCATACAGTTGTGTCTTGTTTTATAATCTGTTCTACCAGTTTATATCTTTTAAGTGGAGAATTTAATCCATTTACGTGCAGGGTTGTTACTGAAAAGTATTGCCATATTCTTGTCATTTTATTAATTTCTTTATGGTTGTTTTATATTTCTTTTGTTCCTTTCCATTTTATTGATTATCTTTGATGTTGGGTATTTTTTTTTTGTAGTGATAAGACACATTCCTTTATCTTTCTCATTTTCATATCTGTTCTACTAGCAGTGTTTATTCTTTTTTGTGTGTTTATGGTGACATACATCTCTCTTTTGATTCCAGATGTAGGATGCCTTTGAAGATTTGTTGAAGGGCTAGATTTGTAGTGGTGAATTCCCACAGCTTTTGTTTGTGTGGAAAAGATACTACTTTTCCTTCATTTCTGAAGGAAAGCTTTGCTGGATATAGTATTTGGCTGGCATTTTTTGTTTGTTTGTTTTAGCACTTTTAACATGTCATTCCAATCTCTCCTGGCCTGTAGGGTTTCCATTGAAAAGTCTGCTGTTGACCTGATGGGGATTTCCTTACAGGTGATTTTATGCTTTTCTCTTGCTTTTTTAGAATTCTTTCTTTGTCTTTAACTTTTGATAATTTGATTATAATGTGTTTTGAGGAGGTTCTTTTTGGGAATAATTAGGCTTCTTGGATCTGCAAGAATATATCTATCCCAATATTAGGGAAGTTTTCAGCTATTATTTTATTAAATAGGCTTTCAATGTGTTTTCCCTTCTCTTACCCTTCTGATACAACCATAATGTGGATGTTTGTACACCTAAGGTTATCAGAAAGATTCTGTAGGTTTTCCTTACTTTTTAAAAATTCTTTTTTCTTTTCTTTTCTTTCTTTCTTTCTTTCTTTTTTTTTTTTTTTTTGGACATCTGTGTTAATTCAAAAAATTCAAAAAGGCTGTCTTCTACTTCAGAGATTCTTTCTTCTATTCATTATAACCTGCTGCGTATGCTATTGTTGTATTTTTTATTTCATTAAATGAATTCCTTAGTTCCAGAATTTCTGCTTGATTTTCAAAAATTGTTCCTATTGCTTTGTGGAATTTTTCATGTACTACCTTGGTTTTCTTTTTTACTTCATTATCATTTCTACTTAACTTTTCATCGATCGTTTTAGGTTTCCTTAGTGTTACCATTTGGGATGCCTCTTAAGGCGATTCATCAATTGCCTATTGCTTGGGGTCTGGAATTGGGGAATTGTAGTCTTCTTTTGGGGGAGTCATGTTTTCCTCTTTTTCATGCTTCTCATATCTCTGCATTGACGTCTGAGCATCTGGTAGTGTAGTCACCTTTTTAATTCTAGGAGTAGCTTTTAAAAGGGGAGACTCCTTTAGAAGTGTTCTGTATTGACAGTCAGATTGGGCATTTTAAGTTTGGATCTGGGTGAGTGTGGTAGTGCAGACTTCATACAACTTCTTCAACTGCATTCAATCTTAGAATTGTCTGTGGGTTACTTTGTGGCCTAGATGGTGGGGCCTTTGGCATTTTCTTGTTGGGGTGGGTTTCTTTTGGGGGTGGGTGATCTGCTGTCAGTCACCGATGTATACTGTTGCAACAGGTCCTGGCAACTCTGTAAAGGGTCAGCTGTTGAGCTTGGAGCAAGCATTTTGGATGTTGCAGGACCCTGTGGTTTTCTAGAGGCTGGCTGTAGGGAGAAAAAGCTGCTACCCTGTCAGATGCTGGTTCAGGAGTAGGTGTACACAACTGTCACAGGTACTGATCAGCTGTTGAGCCTTATGCAAGACGGCAAGAGTGCAGCCTAGGCCTGCAGCTCTACAGGGGCCTGTCTTGGGGTGTCAAAGCTGCTACCTGGTCTGCTGTCAGACTGAAAGCAGATATACACTGGCATAAAGGGTCCTGGGAATCCTGCATGTATGTTGCAGGATACAGTGGCTCTCTAAAGGCATGCTGTAGAGAGGAAAAGCTGTTACCCAATCAGCTGTTGGTCCAGGAGTAGGTGTACACAGCTGTCACAGGGCCTGGAATCTCTGTAGGTGGCTGTCTGTTCAGCTGTTGAGCCTGATGCAAAACTGCAAGGGAGCAGCTCTGTAGAGGCCTGTCTTGGGGTATCAAATCCCCTGCGTGTTTTGCTCTTGGTCAGTGAGTAGGTGTATACTGACAGTGGATCTTGGCAGCTCTGTAGAGGGCCACTGTATCAGCTATTGAGTCTTGGGCAATCCTGCACAGATGATGCAGAACCCAGCAGCTCCCTGGAGCTATGGAAGGCTGGGGGGGGTTGGGGGGGGGAGGAAGAGCCACTTCATTGTTAGCTGTCAGCACAGGCACTAGTGGACTCAGCAGGACCAAGAGTTGTGCAGGGCTGATGCATGCAAACATGGATAATAACTGCTTCCTAGCAACTTTTCTGCCCAGCCGGTCAGCCTGAAAGTCACATGGGCTCAGACGCCGGGATCTCGGTCTCTCTGTCTGGTTTAGGCTACAGGCAGCCGGAGTTGTGGTTCTGCGAGAACCCCTGAAAATTTGTGGATAATTGTGAGGGGAGACAGGGTTACCTCCAGGCTAGCTGTGATCTAAGCAGACACTGTGGGCTCAGCCCCCATGGGTCGTGCAGGACAGGCTACATATGTGGGGAATCACCATACCACGGCAATTTTTCCACTCAGAAAGACAGTCTGCTCTCCTTTGGGGGTGGGGATGCTGCATGGATTCAGAGGCTGGGGTTTCGGTCTTTCAATTTGTCCTAGGCTGCAGGCAGTCTGGGCCGTGGTCCTACCAGCTCCTGAGTGAGCTCACTAGAATGCAGGCAGGGCCCCCAGACAAAGGGAGTCAGACTCGCTGGGTCCAGGACAGGGCAAACTGCTGCCAAAGTTTTGGCTTCCAGAGGTTGCTACATCTCAGCTGTTCAGAGCAGGAGAGGTTTTAATCTCTTCGGGCTTTCACGATGAGACTGCAGCTACACTAACTCCCAGTTACTCCCCAACTGGGCCTGCTCCTGAAAAGACTGGGGAACTCTTCAGGCAGGGATCGCTGACATTTGTGGTGGCAGTGGAAGCAGCTGGGGTCTTTTCCAGCTCGCCTTCTCTCCGCCTGATTCAGGGCTAGTCCTTGTGGTGGGGCAGAGGCTGGGTGCCTTGCTTTGCTCTCTTTGGTGCCGTTGCCGCCTTCTGTACTTCATAAGGATCTCACCACTCCACTGGTGCTCTGCAGCGGGTTTCCTCAGTCATTCCAGTCAAAATGTATTTGTCTGTCTGTTTTGTTCTCTTTTGATGGGGAGGGGTCTAGTGCCAGACCTCTGTAGTCAGCCGTCTTGGGAAACTCTATTTCCAATTAAAAAAATGTTTTTGTTTGTTTTAAATTTTAACTTCTCAATATACATAGTAGTTGATTTTCATGACGCTTTACCCATTCCTCTTCCCCCCCTTCCCTCCCCCCCCACATCATATCTGCTCACTTGCCTTAACAAGTTCAAAAAATTGTTGTGATTGTTGCGTCTTCTTCCCCGCCACCCTTTATTTGTTTGTGTTTTTATTTATTTATTTATTTTTAGCTCCCACAAATAAGTGAGAACATGTGGAATTTCTCTTTCTGTGCCTGACTTGTTTCACTTAATAAAACTTTCTCTAAGAAGTCCATCCATGTTGTTGCAAATGACAGTATTTCATTCTTTTTACAGCAGAATAGTATTCCACTGTGTAGATATACTACAGTTTCCTTATCCACTCATCTGATAATGGACATTTGGGCTGTTTCCAACTCTTGGCTATGTTAATTCTATAGTTAAATGCATTTAAGGCTCTCCACCTGTCTTTTCACTTTTTTTCCCCCATTATTCCCTTTGTTGGATAAAATGCATGCTCTAGTGATTTCTTCAATAAGGTCTTAAAGTAAAAATTTTTCAGTTTTTGTACATTCCAAACCTATTATGTTTCCTTTATGTTTGAATGACTGTATATACAATTCTTGAGTCATATTTTTTTTCCCCCTGAGGATTTATAAGTGTTCAACTGTCTTCTAGCTCTGAATGTGACTGTGGAGAAATCCGAAGCCAACCTTATTTTTTTGGCTTCTATGTGACCTGATCTTTATGAAGATTCCCAAAGGTAAATCTAATGAGACAATTCTTTAATCTGTATCAGGTTTCCCTAGGACACAAAATAAATTCCAGTCTCTATACTAAGACTTGGATTCTAGAAAGTTGAACAATATCTTTCAGGATAGATTCTATTCTTTTTTTTCCTTTTTCTTTTGTTATCCATTATATGCATTTTTTGAATCTTCTTTGCCTGTCCTTTATTTTTCTTTTCTGTAATCTTTTTAAGAACCCTTATTTATATCCATCTTATTTTGCTTGACTTTTTAAATCCTGTCAGAAAGGTTGGTGATTAGTGAAGACTGGTACGTAGATGAGAAATCAGGCTTGGAAGGCTTTATTTGCACAGGCAGCAGCACGGGGCCATGCACAGGCAGCACATGGGAGGCTTAGGCACAAGACCAAGCCTGCCCTCCCCCACCAGGGGTTGGACTTATATTTCTTCTTATGGTGAGTTGTATTGTACTGATTGGCCATAGCTTACGTTAATGAGGAGTTCACTTAAATATCCAATGGGAGTTGCTGAGGCCTTATGTTAATTAGGTGATTTTTAGGTTTGCAATTATTGGTTCCCTTAGTATGCAAAGCAGGGTTTTGGAAGGGACAAATAGCATGGAGTTCTGTTGCAGTTATGAGTTCCTTTGTCTTTGTATTTTATGGAAAAGTCCCATAGGGCAGTAACTGCCATTTTGAGTATCTTTGGATGGTGCCATCTTAAGTGATCCTCCCCAAACCTAAAACTGTCCTTGTGACTCTTATAGAATATTAAGCACTGTGTGTCCTCCTGTTGTCATTAACAATTTTGCCTTCATTTCTGGGGTTTTTTTGTGTGTTTTCATTTCTTAGCTCTTCTATTCACATTTGATCATATTCTAGTTTTATCATCTTGTACCAAATTCATGTCTCTTTGCCTATATCCTCCTGTGTTTATTTATTATTTAATAATATTTAAAAACTCATGGTGAGATACTTGTTTATTACTTCTTATGCTGTTTTTATTATTATTTTTTATACTGAGTATGCTTCCTGTGCACTTTGTTTTATGTATTGTTTGTTTCTCATGCCATTTTTTAGCCTGTGGCTGTTCCTTTTTCATTATATATTTCTGAAGGAGATAATCTGTTTTTTAAAGTATAGTTTTAAGAATTTCATTGAAGGAGGGGCTATGTCTATGCTTTGTGTTAACAGGAATGTTCCTAAAGAATCAAGATACTACACGTGACAACTTTTGGCTTTTGCATGCCATCAGAAAATGGATATAAGCGGGAGGTTGAAGTACTCATTCTCAAACGTCCATTTCTTTTGACAACATTTCCCTAAATATGAAAAATTTTGGAAGATAGTATTGAATTGCTATTTCTCATTAAACTTGTTTTTGCATGATTTCCATTTGACAATGAAGGAAAGATAAATTTTACATGTTAGAAATTTGCAAAAATCATTTTACAAGTCTGGGAAAGATTATCTTGTATTATTATGAGCATTCTTTTCTTAAACCTACACCATAGGTTTTGCAATGTCATATTTTAATATTGTGGTCATCTGGATTTTCTGAATATCTTGCCTAAAAGAAGAAGGAAAATGGCCCACTGGCCAATGGGTAAAAAGCAAGTGTGATATCAGGTAAACATATTTGTTTATATCATAAAAGAATTTTCCCACATGTTCTACAATTACTTCTTCAAGAAGCGAGGAGCAAGAAAATTGAGGAGAAGCTATTTATCCAGGCCTGACCTCAGGCAGAAAGAATATCAGATTGGCTGCTAACATTTAAACATTGCTTGACAACACCCAAAGAAGAAATTCAGAAAATTAAAACTTGTGATAAAGGCCCCAGAAAATGGTGCATTATGCTTTACCTTCTATTGATTGATCTTACCAAGTTTTCTTTTGGCTTGGAGATCCAAGGCCTCTTCTGTGGCTACAAAGATCAAATTGCCGGAACGAATAGCTGAATGTGTCATATTAGGCACTCACAATGGAAGACTTTGCCTGTGCATGCATGTGTATGAGTGCATGGGATGATCCTACTAAATAGGTCTTGAGGCATATTATGATAGACTCAAAAGAATGTGATGACTGATAAGATGTGATGAAGACGGAAACTGTGAGAAAGATGTCTAGATTTCTTGTTTGGGCAGCTGAGTGGACAGTTGTACCTTTCAATGAAATAAAAAATACAGAAGCAGCAGAAGGTCTGAGCATACAAAAAAATGAATACTGCTTTGGATAAGTTAAGTTTCAGGTGTCTGAGGGACATCACTGTGCTGTCCTGTCAGCAGTTGAATATACGGTCTAGTGCTCAGGAGGAAGGTGTGAGCTGGAACAGAGACTTGGTCATCAACACCATGTCAAGGGCCTATCAAGTAGAAGCACAAGTGAAGGCCCCAAGATCCCTTCCATATCTAACAGACCAAATAAAATACCAGGAAATTCTTTGTGCAAACAGTGCCTTTCTGTTTGAAGAATGGCATTCTAACAGTGGGAAACTTTAGTGTTTGAAAACTCATTGCAGTCCCCCTGTGAAATGCAGCTTTTGATAAGTGATAATACTATGTCTGTGCCTGTGCCATAAAAATCTATATTTAACCAAGTAAAGTCATAATGGAGATAATGAAAAGAAAACAGTGCATGATATTTTAACTTTAATGAAACCAGCTTAGGTATTTCATCCTGGCCTCTGTAATTATTGATATAACCTTTAAGAAAAGGGAGTTATGAGAAAAAGTGGGAAGTGAAAGATTGTTTAAATTTGTATGTATGTGTTTGTTTTATTGTGGTAAAATAAAAATAACCTAAAATATCTCATTTTAACTATTTTAAAATGTACATTCAGTGACATTAAGTGTATTCACAATGTTGTGCAACTGTCACCATTATGGGAAGTGACTACTTACTAAATGGGTAGAAAGTTTCCATTTGGCATGGGGAAAATAATCTGAAAGTAGAGAGTTGTGTATGTGTTTCAGGTAAAGTAAAGTTTTTGTCTTGAAAAGGAGCAAGTTAAAGTAGAAAAATATAGGCTTGGAAATGGAGTGACTTGAGATCTAATCCTGCCTTTCCAGGATGGAGATCTGCATCTTTGTGTAAGGCATCTCTCAAGGCTTATTCTTATCATCTGTAAAATGGAATGATAATATCAAAAGCATAGGGTTGTGATGATAAAATCAAATTGTGTATGTCATTTATCACAAAACAGAAATTCAGTACATGCCAGTTTATTTCAACTCCTGGTCTCTGCACTTGAAACCTAAAGGGAAGTTGGTGTGTGTTCAGTCTTAGCATCCAGGACCTGTCTCCTGGTAGTTGCCTCCACTTGAGAGTTGGGCATCTCACAGGAAAATGAAAACAGTTGGATGACAATAAGCAATCACATAAATGGCAAATGTTTACTGTGCTCTAATGGCTGAAAAGCAAGTTAATTTGTAACACAGAGTATTCTGTGAATAAATTTTGAAAGGTTGCAAAGGGACTTAGCAGATCCAGAGAATTCAGGGAGAAGTTGCTAAAGAGGTGTGAGGTTTAATCAGTAAGAGGTAATGAGGCTAAGATGAAAATCTAAAAGAAAGATTAGATATCTTATTGTGGAATTAGGAGAAATGCAGAAGGGAGAGGAAGGGATGGAGAGAGAGAGAGAGAGAGAGAGAGAGATTTAGTCATATTTAGTCATGAACCATGTCTGTTTCTCTAGAGAAAGTTGCAACATCATATTTATCCAAAAGTCAGTAATGCAAGGAAGCAGGGGACTGTTAAATCAGGAAGTTGTCCTGGCTTTTCAATTTCCTGGAGAAAAATAAAAATGCTTTAAGAAAGGAGTCCTGGAGGTTGGAGGAGTGGGGGCTGTGGAATTTCAAAGAGAGGAAGGGAGAAGAAATGTCACCCACTGACCATAATAGCAGCATGTTATGATGCTGCTCCACTGAATGTTATGTTCAAAATACTAAAATAAAAAAATTGCCAGCCAAGAGAATTCTATACCCAGCAAGGCTCTCCTTCAGAAATGAGGGAGAAATAGTGTATTTCTCAGACAAACAAAAGTTGTGGGAGTTCACCACCACAAAACCAGCCCTGCAAGAAATTCTCAAGGGAGTCCTGCATCTGGAATCTGAATAATGATGATGACTATCACAGATACACAAGAAAGAGCAAAACCCACTGTTAAAACAAATCTCCCAATGAGAAAGAGAAAGACGCTAAATCATGCCATATTAAATATCCAACTAACATTGAAGAAGAGAAATAAATGGGAAGTCATGATCAAAATATATTTAAATCATCTAAACAAAAGGCAATTAAATGACAGGAATTAAACAATACTTGTAAATAACCACCCTAAATGTGAATGGATTAGACTCTCCATTCAAAAGACACAGAGGGACTGATTGGATTAAAAAGCTAGACCCAAGTATATGCTGTCTTCAAGAGACCTATCTCAACTATAGAGACACACACAGACCAAAAGTGAAGGGATGGAAAATAACACACCATACGAATGGAAACCAAAACCAAGCAGGAGTAGTTATTCTCATATTGGACAAAATAGACTTTAAAACAAAAAACATAAAAAGAGACAAAGAAGGCCACATATAATGATAAAAGGATCTATCCAGCTAGAAGACATAACAATCATAAATACATATCCACCCAATACTGGAGCACCCAGGTATATAAAGCAAACACTCTTAGACCTAAAGAAAGAAATAGGCCCTAATACATTAATAGTGGGTGATCTGAACACCCCTTTCTCAGTATGGGACAGATCTTCCAGCAACAAATCAACAAAGAGACACAGGATTTAATCTACACCTTAGACCAACTGGACCTGGCAAATATATATATAACATTTCACCCAACGACTAAAGAATATGCTTTCTTCTCATCAGCTCATGGAACATTCTCCAAGATAGACTGCATATTAGGTCACAAATCTAGTTTCATCAAATTTTTTAAAAATTGAAATCATTCCAAGTATCTTTTCAGACTGCAATGGACTAAAACTGAATCTGTTTTCAAATACACCTGAATGAGGTCAGTAGACACACATAAGCTTCCTAAGTATACTATTCACACCCAAGCAGAACTTACTTTAAAAAGAGGATCAACTATAAAACTTGGTTATAAGTTCTTTGAAACTTATGTCATATATCTTAAAAACCACAGTGCTACGTATAGTAGACAGTTTCAATGTCTTCACTATAAATATCTCATTAATCCCCAATGTGGCAGAAATAAAACTCCCAGTGGTTCCACAAGAATGCAATGAATCTTTTTGTGATGTCCTCCCGGCTCTGGTTTAGAAATACTGTCTTAACTGGATTACAGTGAAGTTGCATTTAACTTTGGAACTTCAACTAAACAACACAAGGTAAAAAGTGAAAGAGTGGGGCAGAAGGAGAGAGAAAAATCTTAAATAGCAAACATTGATCCCCTCTGACATTTTACTCAAAGAAATTACGTCCAACAGTGAGCAAGAGTGAGGTGGGAGTACAAGATTGTCGTGCATCTCCTGCTTCTGAAAGTGGTTCCTCACTTAAAGATTTAGGGGAGGTTTCAGAGATGGGAGTGTAGGGGGAGTTCTCCAGTGTGTGGAAGTAAATCACTGTCCCATCTTCAAGAAGCTGCTTTAGTGTTTAGAATATGTCTCTTAAACATAGTTGGATTCCTCTTCAGTTGTAAAGGGTTTTCCAATGAAAACATTTCTTTGCTTCTCCCTGAAAACTCCCAGTTTCCTCCTTGATGTCCCAAATTTCCCAACCCTATCTCTGGATATTCAGTCCAACTATAGTTCTACTACAACTCTTTGAGTGGTCATGCCACATTGTCCTCCATCAGTGACAGGAGGCAACAGCGGTATTGTCCACTTATTTCCTCTGAGCTTTCTTTTACCACGTAAGCTCAAATTGATATTATTTCAATACTAGAGATTTGATCTTAGCCCTGCATCTATGTTATGACTTGGTAGATATCTAAGGACGAGATGAAGTCTGTAATTCATCATAAGTAGCATCTCTTCCGTGAGTGAATGCATTCTTCTTTAGGAATCAGCACCTCTATATCAGTGGCACAGTCCACTTGTAAACGGACTCTGGTTTAATCATTGAGTCCCTTTGCTCGTCATAGCAAAAAAGGTGTGGGGATTGCAAGAAAAAGTGCAGCCACTGCAGATGATAGTGGAGAGACATCTTTATTTTAGATATACTGAAATAGGAAAGGCTTTGACCTCTAATGGAAGAAAATACTACCTACCAGTAAGCCTGACACAGGCTACATTGTCAGTAGATCGTACTGTACTAGAGGATCGTTGGCTGGACTAAAGCACAAAACCCTGACAGTGAAGGGGCCAACATATTTCTTTATGTGAATTACTCTGTTTATTTGAATTTAAGTTCTCATTTACTCTAGTACAATGATTTTATGTTTTACCAAGCAAGAAAAAAAATGTTGACAGCTTCTGACACTGTGCTTTCTTATGGGGAAATGTTATTTTCGGTATATTTAGATATTAGAGACCATGCTGCTCTGTTCCATAACTTTCTGAATACACAATATCTTTTGTTTCACTGCTTGATCACAGTTTATTCTTTCTGAGGTTATTTTAAGTGGCAGCTCAACACATCTAGTCCCAACAATGCATGCAATACACAAAGTAATGATAAGAGTAATGATACTATGGATACCTATGACCAAGCTTGCCCATACAGAGCAGTGACTTTAAAACATACACAAGTGACTCCTTGCCTGCTGCCTGGCTGACGTAGATTGAAATACTCCATCAACTCTATGGAATATCAGATTTCAGGAATGTGTGCTATGTAAAAAGAATGTGCATCTTAAAATTTTTGAAATAGTATATATGAAATAGAACAAGCTTTCTTCTTTGATTCTGATGAACTTAATAAACTCAAGTGTAGCTTGCTCCAGTCAAATAATGTGCAGATAAGCAGAACAAGAATTAATGCTGAGGAAATTGATTTAACATTTAGGAATTTGTCACCATGACAGGAAAATCATTACCCCAGGGGATGTGCTGTCTGTGCCCGGTAACAGATACCAAGCTTACTATTAGAGAAAGAATACAGTGACATGGTGAGATCTTGAGCACTGAGAATATGAGCTCCCTTCTCATTACACTGGTAGCTAACACTTGCTTAGGCAGAGTGCACTGTCCATGCCAGTCTTTGTCATGCATTTTTTCTATTAAACTTCATAGCAATCTTATGAGTTAAGAACCTTGTTAGCACATTTCATCAATGAGGAACTGAGACACAGAAAGGATAGATGACCCCTCTATTATTCCACAGCTGGTAAATAGAGAGGCAGAATTCAAAATCAAGCAGTCTGCAAAGCTCAAGAGTATTTCCCACTCTGCTCTGCTGTCTCCAGGCACGTGAGTTTGGCCAGTAGCCTTTTTCTTTATGTGCCAGGTGTTCATAAATTAGGCATTCATGAGTTGGAAGGTAGCTTTTCAACTTTAGCTTCATATCAGAAGTCATTACAATTCTGTACTGGCCCCTCTATGGAATGAGTCAATGCAGGTGCACTTAGTATCAGAATGTTTGAGTAGTTGTAAAGCACGGGTTTGGTTTTCTTTATGCATTTTTCCTAGTAGGTTTTAGTCTATCAGCTTTTAAAATTATTTTTCAATGAAGAAATTAATAGAGCACATTGTCAAAATTTTACACAATACAGAAGTAAACAATATAAATGTGAAATATTTCCCCCTCCCCTTCATCACTACTGCAAAGTAAACCATTGTTAACATTTTGTGCTGTGTATCTTTCATGATGGTTTTTGTATTCATATACATGTAAGCTTTGACTTTTATAAAAATTCTATGAAACTATTCATATTATTATAAAACTTGCCTTTTTACTAACAAATGTGTCATCAAAACAGAATCTCAATTTGATGTATTTCAGCTAAAAGGGGAAATTATGGGTTCATGTATTCCAAGGAAGGATTGAATGAATGAACTATAAGCAGAGAAGGGTGGAGCTGAGCCTCAGTATCTCCTGAAACCAAAGACTTAAACACTCTTTTCTAGTCTCAGATTCTCACAAATTGTCAGTTTGATTGATCTCTCTCATTGCAAAGCAAATAATCTCTACAAGACAGGAAATGTGGCTGCCAACAATTCCTGGGTAGCACGCTAGAGAGAGACGGGCACTCTTTCTCAGTTCCAATTTTAAAAAATAGTGACATGACTCAGATTTATTCAATTTGGGTTAGGTATGCATCTCTGTATCAATTAATTATATACAGGAGACTGCGATGCCATGACTGGCACACTTTGTTCAGGTACCCAATCCTGGTACATTCAATAGTAGCCAAAGGGATAGGATCATTGCAAATATGTTAGCCTCCCCTCAGCATCTATAAATGTGCTCTGCTTAGAGATTTGTTTCTAGTGTCCATGTGTCCATCTGTCTTCCCCATGGTACTAAATAATCCTTATGAGACAATAAAGTATATTATCTTGTGTTTTGCATTTCTTCATCATGTTAACTATACTGTATGCTTCTTTCTCACCTCTGAACCCTGCCCCCCAAGAATGACAGTAATAAGAAAAAGTAAATAATTTTGTAATTAATTTATTTAATTACTTGTTTGCCTGTGTATTCATTTTAGAATAAAATAAATGATAACAAGCAGGATGAGTTGCAAGGCTTCCCGCCCCCTCTTTCTCCATTACTTCAAGACTTACGCATTAATTTGTTGTTCAGGTTGCAAGCTGTCCAAAAGCATTGACATGTACAGAGATTTCGTTTTATCTGTAAGTAGCTGTCATTCAGCTCTTTCCAGTCAAAGGAAGAAAATCAATTTGCTTGATTTTCTGTTATTTATTTTTATTTGTCTAAGAATTTATTTTATCCACAAATATATTTTAAAACTCCTTACATACCAGGTCTTGTGCTAGATGTGAAAATGTAGAAGTACACCTAAAATGGGACTTTCCTTCAGTGAGCTCACAAGCTGGTTGAAGAGACCAAGGGACATGATGATGCCACAGCAGAGGCGTGTACAAAGCTGGGTGGGGCACAAAATAGCTAATGTTCCTCCCAGTTTGAGGGGAGCCTTTCAGTGTATTCTTTAAAAAAATTATTTATTTATTTATTTTTTTGGCAGCTGGCCAGTCCAGGGATTGAACCCCAGACCTTGATGTTATCAGCACCACACTCTAAACAACTGAGCTAACCAACCATCCTTAAAAATTTATGTATGATCACGAAATGTACTTTCTTAAAATATGCTAATGCTCTTAAGAAAAATTAACTCATGTTGCCAGGTCCTGGCTATCTCACTTCAATCCCCACATTCTACTTTCTATACTGTAGATGTATTAATCTTCATTTAGTACACTCATAAGTCACTGCTTTTGCATGGTACGTTGCCTTGTCTCAAAAGCTTGTTCTATGTTATACGTCCTTCACTTAATGCCTCCTCCTCTACATCTCTCTGTATACTTCTATCTAATATTTACATTAGTGTCACTTCCTCAGGGAGGTCTTTAATCCATACTAATAAGTTAATTCATCTTCTTGTAATAGTATTTATTGTATGATTTGATTATTTGCTCAAAGTCTGTCTTTATCACCAGGTCACAAGTTCTTCGATGAGAAGACAACGTTCTTTCCATTCACCACAGTATATCCAGTGTCAATCACGGTGATTAAAACATAGTAGAATTTCAATATATAGTTAATTTTTTTTAAAAAAATCACAAATAAATAAACTTGATAATGGCAAACAACCAGGTGTAAGAAAGGCAGATTAAAAATGGGTGGGGCACTAAAGGGAGAAAAAGGAATATCATGTGCAATGTCTTGGAAAAATATTCCATGTTCTAGAGATTCTATGTAACTTGGTATGTCTTAAATGTAGAGTGTGAAAGTAGGACCAAGAGGAGACAAGGCTGGAATGGAGTTTATCATTAAGATTTTTGAACGACAAACTAAAGAGTTTGCAGTTTTTCTGTTGACAGAGGGTAGCTACTGAAGAATTTTAAACAGGACTGCTGTGAAATCATGTGGGATTATGAAATAATACCTTTGTCAAATGTAAAGAAATTGGAGGAAGGAAAGGAAACTAGGAGGCTGGTACAATTACGCATACAGTGAAGGTGGACACTGAGGTATCTGAATATCCATGCAGATGAAGAGAAGTGATGTAAATATTAAGGAATGATAAGGCTCTCTGTTTTATGACTTGAATAACCCACAGCCAAATTACTTTAAAAAGATAGAATACTAGCCAGAGTAATCATAGAAGAGAAGGAAATAAAGGGCATCCAGACTGGAAAAGATGAAGTCAAACTGTCCCTGTTTGCAGATGACATGATCCTATATATTGAGCAGCCTAAAGCCTCTACAAAAAAACTCTTGGAGTTGATAAATGATTTCAGCAAAGTAGCAGGATACAAAATCAACACACAAAAATCAGTAGCATTTCTATTCTCCAATAGTGAACATGCAGAAAGAGAAATCAAGAAAGCTTGCCCATTTACAATAGCCATCAAAAAAAAAAAAAAACCTTAGGAATTGAGTTAACCAAGGAGGTGAAAAATCTCTATAATGAGAACTACAAACCACTGCTGAGAGAAATTAGAGAGGATACAAGAAGATGGAAACATATCCCATGCTTTTGGATTGGAAGAATCAACATTGTGAAAATGTCCATATTACCCAAAGTGATATACAAATTCAATGCAATCCCCATCAAAATTCCAATGACATTTTTCTCAGAAATGGAAAGAACTATCCAGACATTTACATGGAATAACAAAAGACCACACATAGCCAAAGCAATGCTGAGCAAAAATAAATAAATAAATAAAGCTGGAGGTATAACACTACCTGACTTTAAACCATACTACAAAGCTATAATAACCAAAACAGCATGGTACTGGCATTAAAAACAGACACACTGATCAATGGAATAGAATACAGAACCCAGAAATCAACCCACACACCTACAGCCATCTGATCTTTGACAAAGGCACCAAGCCCATACACTGGGGAAGAAACTGCCTCTTCAGCAAATGATGCTCGGGTAACTGGATATCAATATGCAGGAGAATGAAACTAGACCCATTCCTTTCACCATATACTAAAGTCAACTCAAAATGGATTAAAGAATTAAATATACACCCTGAAACAATAAAACTTCTTAAAGAAAACATAGGAGAAACACTTCAGAAAGTAGGACTGGACACAGACTTCATGAATACGACCCCAAAAGCATGGGCAACCAAAGGAAAAATAAACAAATGGGATTATATCAAACTAAAAAGCTTCTGCACAGCAAAAGAAACAATTAACAGAGTTAAAAGACAACCAACAGGGTGGGAGAAAATATTTGCAAAATATACATCTGACAAAGGATTAATATCCAGGATATACAAGGAACTCAAACAATTTTACAAGAAAAAAACAAGCAACCCCATTAAAAAATGAGCAAAAGAGCTAACTAGGCATTTATCAAAGGAAAATATATGAATGGCCAACAGACATATGAAAAAATGCTCAACATCAGTCAGCATTTTGGAAATGCAAATCAAAACTACACTGAGATACCATCTCACCCCAGTTAGGATTGCTAATATCCAAAAGACTGTGAACGACAAATGCTGGCGAGGTTGCGGAGAAAAAGGAACTGTCATACACTGTTGATAGGACTGCAAAATGGTGCAGGCTTTATGGAAAATGGTATGGAGGTTCCTCAAACAATTGCAGATAGATCTACCATATGACCCAGCTATCCACTGCTCGGAATATACCCAGAGGAATGGAAATCATCAAGTTGAAGGTATACCTGTTCTCCAATGTTCACCGCAGCACTCTTTACAATAGCCAAGAGTTGGAACCAGCCCAACTGTCCATCATCAGATGAATGGATACAGAAAATGTGGTATATCTACACAATGGAATATTACTCAGCTATAAAAACGAATGAAATACTGCCATTTGCAACAACATGGATGGACCTAGAGAAAATTCTGTTAAGTGAAACGAGTCTGGCACCAAAAGAGAAATATCACATGTTCTCACTTATTTGTGGAAGCTAAAAATAAATAAATAAATACACAAATAAACTGGGGAGGGGGGGAGAAGACACACCAATTACAATTCCTTGAAGTTGATATGACAAGCAAACAGATATGAGGTTGTTGGGAGCTGGGGGGAGAGGAAGGAGGGAGGGAGGTTTTGGTAACGGGCGCCCATAATCAACCACATTGTATATTGACAAAATTAAATTAAATTTTAAAAAAATAGAAAAAAAAATACAATTCCAGCACACAAAATCCTAAACCCCCAAACAGGACTATAGAAAGAAAAAAAAAAAAAGAATAGAGATTGTCACCTCAAAGACAATAGTGTTGGTTTTTCCTCCAGTATGTGGAAAAATATATCTTTGTGTCTTTAATTTACATGAGAAACCTGGGTCCACAAGACATTATGTTAAAATATATTTGTGGGATTGGCTTCTGCAGAGAGCATGAGGAATTCTGCTGACCCAGTCCCCAGGGAATCTAGTAGATATTAAAAAAAAAAAAAAAGTTTCTGGAAATGGTCCCAAGAACAAACAACAAACGAAGAAACATGTATTGTAGAAAATCTATGAAAATTCAGTAAGAAAGGTGAGAATCTTACCACTCTCCCTCTTCTCCTTCCCCACTCAGTGAGATGAAGACTCCACTCCAGAACTTTGTAGCCAAGAACATAGGACTGTCTTCTGTCTGAGCTCCTAATCAAACTTTCGTCTCAGAAGGAGCAGAAAGTCAGCATTTCCCATCTTGCCCCCAGCTGCCTGTTGATGAGTCAAAGTCCCAAGTAAGTGTAGTTTTCCACCCACCACTTGTGGAATGGTGGTTCTACCTGGAGTGCAGGACGCTGAGATATTGGGGCCCTGATCACTCTTGATGCACCATATTAGGTGATGGCTCCATGCCAGGACAGGAAACCAAGAAGACCTCAGGCTGTTTCCCTCATCCCTGCATAAACCTTCAGCTCCTGAAATAGGGATGTCAGATAAAAGTGTGCCATTGCACCCACCCAGCTCCAGAGCCCTAGCTAACAGATTTTGCCTAGAAGGATAATCAGACCTTAAAACAGATAGCTCTCAATCTCTTCCCCAAGAAGTGATTTCATTTGCAATAGAGTGTAGAGAAAGTTACTCTTAATAACAGTTCTTTGGTGAGAAGACAGTGCTCTTTTCATTCACCACCATAGAGGTGGGGAAAGGCAACTGGGAAGAGATTCAAGATACAGGCTAAACTGTGGACTGGCTAGTTTTCAGGAGACAACTAGGAAATGTAACTTTGAGGTGTCCTCCTGGGATCAGGACAAATATCAGTCTCTTCAGAACCAATTCATTCACAGGACCCTTAATTTAATAGTATTCGTTTGCAGAGGATTTAGGCTCCAAGGCATTCTTGAAAACAACAGAGTGATCATCTGACAATTAGTGGAGATTAACAAGACACGGTCAGGAAGAGAGAGGAATGGAACACTACCAAGACCACTTTCATTCCAGAGTAACTGTGTGCATAGCTGAAGCTAAGCCAGGAGGAGCAGCGTAGGAGTCCTAATACTGTAGGAGGGATAAAACATACTTTACTGACAGAAGTCACCCAGTAGGAAACAAATAAATGAGCAAATAATAATAACAAGTTCCTGAGTTGGATGATGGAGCACTATCTAGAGTTACTACAACATATTAGGTAAAACGTCCCATTTCCAAAAAGACTTTTTGAGGCAGGCAAAGAAATAGGAAAGTGTAACCCTTATATTGGGAAAAAGGCAGTGAGCAAAAATTGCCTATAAGAGTGGCCAGATGTTAATATTATCAAAAGACTAATCATGCTCACAGAACTAAAGGAAACTGTGATTACAGAAGTATGATGACAATGCTGCATCAAATAGAGAATATCAATAAGAGAAACTATGAAAAGAATGAAATGGAAATTCAGGAGTTGAAAAGTACAATAACTGAAATAAAAAACTCACTTGAGGGGCTCAGTGGCAGATTTGAACTGGAGCAGAAGAAAAACAAACAAACCTGAAGATAGATTAATACAGATTATACAAGCAGAAGAACAGAGAGAAAAAAAAATAAAGAAAAAATGGAGAGCCTTAGAGAAATGTGGAACACCATTAAGCATACCAATATACACATAAGAGAGTACCAGAGGAAGAGGAGAGAGAGAAACAGAAAATATTGAAACAAATAACAGCTGAAAATTTCCCAATTCTATGGAAAAACAACAACCTGCACATCCAAGAAGCACAAAAAATTATAAATAAAATAGGCACAATGAGATTCACAAGCAGACACATCACAGTAAATATGAAAAGTCAAAGACAAGGAGAAAAACATTGAAAGAAACAAGCGAAAAATGATTCATTACTTACAAAGATACCACGGTAATATTTACAGCTACATTTTAGCAGTAGTAATAGAGGTCAGAAGGCTGTGGGATAACATATTCAAAGTGCTCAAAGAAAACTTCATTAGCTGAGAGTACTCTTATCCAGCAAAGTTTTCTTTTAAAATTAAAGGAAAAATAAAAACTTTCCCAGATAAAAAAAATACAGAAAATTTGTGGCTAACAGGTCAGCCTTAGAAAAAATTCTAAAAAGAGTTCTTTATACTAAAAATAAGCAATACTAACCCACATTAAAAAAATAAATAAATAAGGAGTATTGGTCCAGGTAATTAGGTAATTACAAAGGAGAGTATAATGTGCATATTTTCTCCATTCTTATGTTAACTTATTTTAAAAGTAATTGAAGAAAATAATATGTATATAATATATATCTGGACTACAATATATAGAAATGTAACATAATGTGTAATATGTTTGTCAATAACAGCACAAAGTAGGAGTATGAGAGCAAAGCTGTATTGGGATCATGAAGTAAATAGAGATGGTGAAGTATGATCATAACAATGTACAAGTGGGTTGGTAACATTAAGAGGTGCAATGTGTATAATAATAATAATACCACAAAAAAAGTGGGGGAATGAAATAAAGATATAAAAAGTAATGTTTGTATATATCACTAGAATTAAGCTCATATAAATCTGAAGATGAGTTGAATAGATTAATATTTATACGGTAAACCCTAGAACAACCCCCCAAAATAAACTCAAAATATATAAAGTCAGCACTTCATATTTGTTGGTTTTGCATTTATGGATTCAACCGACCACAAATCAAAAATATTCAGAAAAAAAAGTTCAACAAAGTTACAAAAAGCAAAACTTAAATTTGCCATCCCCTGAGTACTATGTTGAATACATGCAAATAAAGTGATATGTAGGGACTGTATTAGATATAAGTAATAAAGATAATTTAAAATATACAGGAGGATGATATGCAAATACTATGCCATTTTATATAAGGGACTGGAGCATCCACAAATTTTGCTTTCTGTGCCCATTACCCCACAGATACTGAATGACAACTGTACTAAAAAATCATTAAAGAAATTAAAAGAATTCATTAGAAAATATTTACTTAATTTAAAAGAAAGTGGTAAAGGAAGAATAGATGTGCAACAAAGACATGAGACAGAAAACAAAAAGAATGGGACATGTAAATCCAACTATATTAGTAATAGCATTAAACGTGAGTGGATTAAACAATCCAATAAAAGGAGCAGAGATTGTCAGAACAAATTTAAAAAACACGATATAACTGTATGCCATCTACAAAAAACACTATATTCAAAGGTAAAGAATGGAGAAAGGTATATCATGCAGACAACAATAACAGGTATAGTATTTGCATATCATATTCCTGTATACTTTAAATTATCTCTCGATTACTTATACCTAATACAATCCCTACATAACACTTTATTTGCATGTATTCAATATAGTACTCAATGCACGACAAATTCAAATTTTGCTCTTTGGAACATTGTGGAACTTTTTTTTTCTGAATATTTTTGATGTGTGGTCGGTTGAATCCATAAACGCAAAACCAACAAACATGGAGGACTGACTTTATATATGTTGAGTTTAGTTTTTGTGGTTGTTCTAGGGTTTACCATATATATCTTAACCTATTCAACTCTTCTTCAGATTTATGTTAGCTTAATTCCAGTGATATATAGAAACATAAGCTAGGCCATAAAACCAACTTTAATAAATTTGAAATGACAGAAATAATACAAAGAATTTTCTCCAATTGCAATGATATAAAAGTAGAAACTAATAGAATGAAAATATTTGGAAAATGCACAAATGTGTAAATTAAACAACACACTTCTAAACAGTCAGTGACAACTATCAGCTTCTCATGACATCACAAAGGGTAACTTGGCCATGGTGAAGTTGGCCTGGCACATCCTCACTGGAAAAGAGGGAGCTGAGACTATCAGCCTCTAAAAATACATCCTGTGACATGGGAATATGAAAGCGTTGAATCATTTCAACATAATTAAACTATTTGAAGTGATCAAGACTAAGAAAACACTCTATCTTGCCATGGAGTACACTAGAGGAAGGGAGGTTTTTGATTAGCTTCTAGCTCAAGGCATTATAGAAGGAAGAGTCCCACAGCAAATTCTGCCAGTAAGGATCTGCTGTTCAGTATTGCCACCAAAGCTGGATTGTTCCTCAAGACCTAGAGGCAGAAACTCTGCTCTTAGATGCTGACATGACCATTAAGATTGCAGACTTTGGCTTCAGCAGTGAATTAACCTTCCATGGCAGTCCTTTGGGAGTTTGTCCCTGAACTCTTACAGGGCAAAACTTAAGATGGACTTCAATGATGTGTGGACTCAGGGAGTCGTCCTATATACACTGATCTTTTTGATCTCCCACCTTTGCATGCAAGAAACGCAAGGAGCAATGGGAGCCACTATTGAGCAGAATATAACATATTCCCTTCTCTTTGTCCATGGAATGTGAAAACCTGCTGAAGAAGGTTCTCATTGTCAATATCACCAAAAGAGGCACTTTGTAGAAAATCATGAAAAATTTAGTCAGGCTCTCTCAACATTTCCTGTAAACAAGTTGTGTGTGGGTGGAGTTAGGGCGCATGTGCATAAATGTATCTTTTTAGTTAATTGCTATTGTGTGTTCTTGAGTTTGTGAAGCTGAGCTGGTGGCAGAGCTCGCATCTAAAAATAGCACATGTTTACTCTGCTGGCAGCTGCTCAGTTTCAGTTTTTCTTTGGACTTTGCTGGTAGTAGTTAAGTTTCTGAGTTTCTCTGTAGACTTCTTAGCTCGTAGGGTTGTGTGTGCTGAATAAAGACTATTCCTTCTCCAAAAAAAAAAAAAAGAAAATCATGAAAAAGCCATGGATGAATGGGGGCCAAAAAAATGAGTTAAGCCTTATGTGGTGACACTCCCTGACTACAAGGATGCCCAGAGGACTGAGGTGACAGTATCAGCGGGCTACGCGCTGGAAGAGATCAAGGACTCGCTGATGGGGCAGAAGTACAATGAGGCAATGGCCACCTGTCTTCTCCTGTGATACGAGATCCAAGCTGGAGGCTCCCCATCACCCTGAATCCCCAGCCTTCAGCTGATCTGACCAGCAGCCAGCATTCCTACCCCATCCCACAAGGTACAGAACAGCGTTTCTGCTAACCCCATGCAGTGGAGTTTCAGAGTTTATGCTGATTCTGCCATTTTCACCTCTAATTCTCAGAATTCTTATAGTAACAATGCAGAAAATCAACAGCTTGAGGAGAAGCAGGAATCAGAACGGAATGCCAGCAGCATGGTCAACATGCCAGCCTGCTCCCTATTTGTTCTAGAGAAGAAGAGGGTAACTCTTTTCCTCGCCACAAATAGCAATCTCTCCACCAGACCAAATCAAAGCAGAAATCCCCCACTTTTAGAGAAGGCCAGCTTCTGCTAGTTCTTCATCCAAAGAGCAAAGAGTGTAATCGTGCCAAGGTCTGGGGTCTCCACGGCTCCTGCTTCTGCTGTAGTTTGCCCACCCTCACCCTGTCTGCACTAGAAACTCATGGTGCGGTCCAACCAGGACTCTGGGCTGGGTCCCAAAGTAATGTGAGATGCCTCAGCACAGCCCCCTTGGTATGTCCCTGTGGTCTCTTCCTCTTTTGACATCAGCAGCAATGGTGGAGCCCCAGACAGAACCAATGACCACCCAGGTGTGTCCAAAAGGAAACTCATTCTACACCAAGCAGATCCAATAAGGACACAACCAGCAGATTTTGCCCTACAGGGAGACCTCAGCCTTTTCTTCTGGCCACATCCAAGACTGGCAGAGAGCCACTGGGAGCTTCTTTGGCCAAGTCCAGATTCAAGTTTATATGGAGAAGTTTGTGTTTCAAGTTTTTCAGAATGAACCTGAATGAACTTGAAAGCAAAGACCTAGTGCAGACATTCAAATCTTACATGACAAGCAACAGAGGCAGTGATAAAAGAATTGAGAGGTTTGCAAAGTGACAAGGAGGTCTGAGTTGTATAGATAGGTGAAAGGGTACTTATTAGGGGAATTGGCTCATGCAGTTATGGAGGCTGAGAAGTCCCATCAGTCTGTCTGCAAGCTGGAGACCCAAGGATGCCAGTAGCATGGCTCAATTCCTGTCCCAAAGCCTTAGAACCAAGGAAGCCAGTGAGGTAATTCTCAGTCTGAGGCCAAAGGCTTGAGAACCTCGGGGGTGCAGGGGGCAGGGGTGCTGGTGCAAGTCCTAGAATCCAAAGGCCAGAGAGCCCGGAGTTCTGATGTACAAGGGCAAGAGAAAAAGGGTGTACCAGTCCAGGAGAGAGAGAGAGCAGATTCACCTTTCCTCTGCCTTTTTTTTCTATCCAGGCCCCCAGCTGACTGGATGGATGGTGTTCACCCACATTGAAGACAGATCTTCCCCACTCAGTACTCTGGCTCATATGCCAATTTCCTTCAGAAACACCCTCACAGATAAAACCAGAAATAATGCTTTACCAGATATCTAGGTATTCCCTAACCCCTTAGTCAGGTTGGCACCTAAAATTGATCATCCCAAGTTTTCTCAATGGGGTTCAATTTAAGTGGATATCTAGCATCTCCATAGCCTTCAAAGCATGGCCTCAAAAACATCACGGAGCTTAAACTTTTAAAGGCTATCAGCATCCCCTGAGGAGATAAGAGGAGGGACTGGCGGCCCATTTGCAGAGACCTGACTGGTGAGTTTCCCCTGAGGCACTTCTCTCCTCCCTAAACCTTTTGTGTCATTTCTCCTGTCTTTGTGTGGGAGGGGAGATGGTTCTATAGAAATAAAGACAAACCATCCAAATGGAAACATACACACATCAAATAAATAAACAAACAAACAAATTAATTAATTAATTAATTAATTAAAAATAAATAAATAAATAAAGATGACTATGGGCCGAGCCCGTGGCGCACTCGGGAGAGTGCGGCGCTGGGAGCGCAGCGACGCTCCCGCCGCGGGTTCGGATCCTATATAGGAATAGCCCGTGCACTCACTGGCTGAGTGCCGGTCATGGAAAAGAAAAAAAAAAAAAGAAAAGAAACATACACACATCTATATCCTTGTGTCCTGCTTTTTTTAGTTTATAATGTCTATCAGCATTTCTTCAAGCTGACAGAATAACTCTTTGTAACAGACTGCATATTGCAGAGTAAATGCATTTACACCATGTCCTCTTGTCCAAAACAGAAAGCATATAGATTTAAAAATCTCTGGGTCTGATGGTTTAAACTGCAGTCACTTAAATTCAGAGAAGACATGAGAAGACAGAAAAGCACTTTTTTGCAAAGAAAAATAAATTTCTTTTCTCTGGAATAAATCTAAGACACTAAATCTCAACCAAATGACCTCATGATTATAAATGTTTTCCAGGTAAACACTATAAAGTGCCAAGACAAACATATCTAACCTGTTGCAATAAAGCTGTTCAGTGGTAAAAGCCCCTGGATCCCAAACTTCTAGGACGGATTAAATATTTTATCTTCTAAGGAACAATAAACAGATAAGAAGGATAAAAGAACTGGCTTTATTTGTTATTTGACTTACTTTCCCTGCCGTTTCAACAAGTCACCTTTTGGTGCTGATTTACAATGCAGCTGCTTTTGTAGCACCAGAATCCAGAGTGATAAAAATGAAAGGGTGGTTTTCTTTAGAAGAAGTAAATATTACAGCAGCTGTGAACTCAGGGTTTAAAAATCATTCCAACTTGCTGAGAGCAAACAGAATCATAGAATCATATGAGAAGCAAGTGACAGACATATTTGTGGGAGCCCAGTCACTGCATATATATGTGTGGCCTGTCTGTGAGTACCTCTTATCCGCATGTTTCTTTCCCCACTTTCCCTTGGACTCCCCCAACCATTGCCTCTGCAACTCTGCCCCTACGGACCAAACGATTCCTTCTTTCTATTCTTTAATTCATTTAACAGATATTTACGGAGTGGCTACTGTGTACAAATTATTCTGCCCATCCATGGAAATACAATATTTTAATTTGTTTATAGTAGGCAAATGCATAAACAAACTGTGCTAAGTGCTGTTTTAGGGTATCTACTGATAGCTGTTGGAACCAAGAAAATGGTATAATTAATTGTGAGTGGAATTACCAATGGATGAGCAAAACTGTGAGCTGCAAATACATAGGGAAACATGTTCCGGGAAGAGAAAGTTAGGGCAAAATCAGAGTCTTGGAAGTTCCCTGAGTTAGGTAATGGCAAATAATCAGGTATGACATCGGAAACGTGGCAGGAATGATGGGAGATGATGTAGAAAAAGATAAGTTGAGATTAGATTCCAAAGAACCCTGAAGAGCTAAACGGCATGGTCTTTATTCTGGAGGTGAATCAGTGGTGATTGGGATCAAATGAAGTGAGCATTCAAGCATACTCCCTCCAGTTGCAGGGTGGAGAAGAAAGAATTGACCTCAAAACCACAGTTTTAAAATTTTCCCACAGTATAGAGAAAAACAATTTTGAGACCAAAGTTTTTGCTTACACATCTCTGAATTGCCAAGTTTGTTGCTTTTAAAAGAGAGACACATTTTTTGGTGAAATTACTGGTGAGTGCAATTGTCTCCATTACCCAATAGGCTACAGGCAAATGAAGTTATTTCCGTGTATCTTGCAATTAAAGCAGGAGGTAATGTGATAGGGAGGCTCTGAGTGTCTGATGTTCTTCTGGTCCTCAGTGGTGAAACTCACCAGTAGAGAAAGAGGCTGAACTAAAACCAGTATTCAATGGAAAGTGACTGTAAATAGGAGGCATAATTTAGAGTGCCAGTCCAATCTCTGTTCCTTCTCTGGTGAACTTCCACTTTTACAGACCCTGTGGAAAAATCTATATCTGACACATTAAGGACCCTGTATCCAAACCCTGGTCCCAAGTGATTGGATCAATGACAGACAGGTGACCTAAGGACGGTCAAGCCATTACACTGGCCTAGTACACCTGCTGCATCCAAACCATGATCTGTGGCCAAGCATCTCTGGCATCACCAGGTAACTTATCAAAAATGCAATATCTCAGGCACTATCCATGCCCTTCTGAATCAATCTGCATTTTACCAAGATTTCTAGATGATTCATATTCATATTAAGTTTTGAGAAGATGGAAACACACGAGTTATTAGCAGACTAGGAACACACAGACATAAATATGAAAACTGCATTAATGTTCATGGCTAATTACTGTACTGGAAACCCATGATTTTTCTACTTCTACTGAGGTACTTGGAGCTATCGGGTCTCAACTGCCTTCTAGTTCCAGGTGTTCAGATTCCTCCTGTAATGTGTCTGTTCTTAGATTTCCATGAGAGCTCCATATTTCATGTGGATATTTGTAATACGCTTCCCTCCTCTTGGAACCAGGTTGAGATTCTTTGTTTTCTACAACAAAAATTGCCAAAATAAAAGCACTTCTTGTAAGCAATCACTGAGGAATTAATGTGAGCACATCTCTAATTCAACCTAGTAATTTTAGCAAGAGCTATAACTTCTTTTGTGCATAACATTGGCAGGAATTTATTTCCCCAGCCAGAGCTGGTCAGTGAGGGAAAAGCGGATCACTACCATGCAGAAAAGGCATTAATCCCCTAAGGTGAGAAGAACGCCATTCCTTGTACAGAAAAGGACCATTTACTCATGACCTGAAGAAGGAAAGAAGCCATGTTGAGAGAAGATTATTCTCCCTTTTCACGGGCAGAATTGGCAATATTTGCTCAGTTTCCCCTGGGGAGGAAAAGAGAGGGTCTGATGTAGGTATTACAATTTTAAATTCAAGATATTTGGCTTTTCCCCAAGAACCTTGCCAGGAGAGTCTGCCTCTATATTTACATGTCCCCTTTTGTTTTCATAAACGTTTTCAAAGAAAGTAGTATCCACCATGAACATTCTGTCCTGCCCCATTGCAAGATATTTGAAATTGAGCAATTATTTAAACTTCTGCTTCATCATTACTTCATCTGTATAAGGACGGACATAAAAGTCTTGTCATTTCTCATATATGATATTATATAATAAGTAAATTCAATTATATATATTAGTTGTAAATATATATATATATATCAGTAATATTCAACATCGGTTATATAAATGAAAGATATTCTTAAAATTTTCCTTAGTGTCTTAGTATTTTAGCAGTGGAATATTTTGTTCCAAGAGAATATCGCATGTTAAGTAAATAAAAGAGCTAGTGGTCTGGTTGAAACAGCTGGGTGGTGATGAAGATGCCTGGTGGTCTGAGGAAGTGACTCTTCAAACATTGCAACTAAATGCAGGGTTTCACTAAAAAATGGTGTGAAAATCAGGTTTCTACATAACATGAGCTATCATCTATTCATCTCAACAACTATTTATGGAGTGTCTGAACTCTATGTCCAGAACATGTGAAAATATAACCATGGCAGTTTAGCTGGGAGGCAGATTAAAGAAAAACGTCATGTCTCGGGCACAGGTGCTGACGGTCAGCCTATGCCCCATGAATAATCAATTTAAAAAACGAATAAAGATAGTTTTGTACAATATGCCATGGTCAAAAAAAAGAAAAGAAAAATAAACATATATAACAGTACATGGTATGTATTGCTAACTGATTTTTAAGTAAGTGTTACTGAAGCACAGATCTCTCATCAGTTATCTCAGCTTAATGATTGAGGGCAAAACTTTACTTGGCTAATGAAGGTTGGGGAGAAAGAAGTGAGGTTATACTTGACCTAGGCCTGTAAGAATTTGTGAAAAATTTTGTGTGAAATAAATGAGGAAAGAGTGTTCCAAGCAAGGAAAAACACAGGTAGGTATAGCCAGAGTGCTATAAGCGAGCGGCTTCAGAAACAGCACGTGTTCTGCTACGATTGGCAATTAGTCTATGAACGTGGGCCAGAGAGAGTGGTAGAGTAGAGCTAGAAAAGATCGATTGGGACCAAGTTCATTTTTCAAAGAACTGTGACTTTCATGAAGCCCTGTCTTTTGGACAAAAGATGTCTAATAAGCATCTGGTAAAGTCTCTGAAAAGGGAGGCAGCACCAGGAGACAGCAGGGGTGGAGGGGAGAGATGCTGAGCTGTTCTGTCTTGCTTCCAGCTTCCTCCCTCTGGGTCATTTCCAGAAAGCTGCATCGTATAGCAAAGGCCACAGCTCCTGTTGTGTGGCTTTCTTCAGGTTCCAGTAATCATTTTTTCTCATTTTCCCCTTATTCCCCACTTATTTATTTATTTATTCTTTATTTACATCAGTCTAGCCTCAGGCATTCTTCTTTTATTCATTGGGGTTATAATCTGTTACTATCATTATTTACTTTCCAATCAAATTGTCCCAATCTTGGTCACTGAGGTCCCTGCAAACTGGTTCTAATGTCCTCTTGATGTGTCTCACCATTCTATGAGCACTTCCTTATCTTGAGGCACAACAAAATGTTCCAGGCTCATCTTGTACTTGTGGTGTCCCGGACCTGCAATGAGCCATTTTTCCATGGAGCTCTGGTTCCCCTTGGCGACACAAGAGGTACTCGTTGCAATTGGGGTGCTGCTTCTAGACCTGCTAAGCAAGCAGACAAAGGGAAGGTCCATAAATTTACAGTGATAACTTCACATCTCATTTAACACTATAGGATTCATTTTATTCTTCCCCTTTCCATATGTTTAAATCCCTTTTTCAACCACCAGAAATTCTGGTTGCCATTATCCTTAGTATATGTTTATTTATTTGTCCAGTCCTTGAGTACATGGAAATTAGTTTCAGAATTACTAATTCAGGTGACTGAGAAGAAACCCCCTCAGGGTAAGAGACTCCAGTAGGTCTTCTGTCACTAGCCCTGGGACATTGTACTATTCCTTATTGGTTTTCCTAAAATTCCATGACACCTTTGCTAACAGTCTTTTTATTAAACACTCTTTATGTATCCAGTTTGACTCTGCCATCTGGTCTCTACTGGGACAATAACTGATAAAATGGGCTAGAGAATGACTACTTACAAGGAGGTTACACTATGTATCAAAAGCCAATTTGCCCTAGCTCTATCTGCAGGCACTGAGCATTTTGCATCAGCACCAATGGATTTATCCAGTTCCTGAATTAATTATGAGCAAAACTGCAGTGGGCCATAGAAGAAAAACCTTATATTATGAGATGTATGTAGACAGAGACCTAGGAAAAGGCATTCACCATTTATACCCTTTAGAGAAATAAATACATGATGTTTTAGACCAGCCAGTAATTCCCACTCTGATAAATGGCACTCTGTTATTTTGGCTGCTCTCCAGGTGTCTAACCCGGGGACCACATAGTTTCAAAACAATTTCAAAGGGGAAGGAGTAGGTAGGGATTGGGAAGAAACACAATTTGCCATAAATTGGTAATTACAAAATCTAGGTGGTGGATACATGGAGGTTTATCATACCAGCCTAACTAATTTTGTGATTGAAATTTTCTATAATAAAACATAAAAATAAGCAAATAACAAATGTGCAGGGTGAATATAATACGGAATTCTAATTTAGTAGATGCACTGAAAAGGGAAAAAAGCCTCATGTTTTCCTCAAAGTGGATAAAAGTTGCTACTTTGTTTTCCACACGTTTAAAAAATTTCCTCCTTTTGTCTGACTCTGGAATTTTCAGCAGCCAAAACTTCAGTTGCATTTGCTTCCCCCCTTTCCTCTATTAGAAATGTAGGAAAACCAGTAAACCCAGAAAAATTATATTTATTATGAGCAAGCTCAAATATCAAGATATCTGCTTCTCTGCATCATAATTTCTGACTGGTTAATGTTGATAGACAAAAAGGCTGGCAAAGTTTTAAAATCAAATTTTAACCTATCAATTTATTGAATTTTCTTATGTAAGTTAAAATTGATTCTCTTTAATTTCTAAGATATGTATTAGTAGCATCTGCTTTAATGAAAAATGTTTATCTTTTTTAGTTTTACATTGTCCATTTCATACGTTTTTCTGCTTGAAATGGAAACTGATTTCAGATTAACATGAAATGTCACTGAAAATAATAACCATTCTTGTTTGTAATGAACTTGATTACTAGTGTTTGCTTTCAGAAATTATACCATTTATATTTTAAAATAATATTTGATATTTGAAAAATACTTAATTTTTTAGTTTTCATAATACTTTTAAGCACTTTTTTACTTTTGGAAGAGGTTTTTTCATATGAGAAAAGAATGATGACTTTTATGAAATAACTTTTTCCCAAAAATATAATAAATTATTTCAAACATACAAAAAAATACATGTAAATTGTACAAATTATCACCACAGTAAAAGAAACACCTAAGTACTGGTCATACAATTAAGAAATAAAATATTACCTTGGAGGCTCACTCAAATGCCATTTTAATACAGGAGGTGCTCAGTTTCCCTGGGTTCAGGTTTCAGGGCAGCCTATGGGTTTCCAGCCATTCCCTGAGGTCTCAGGCAACCTCCTTCGGGCTCTCTCCTGGAGGAAAGTTACTATTGCTGTTATGGAAAGAACTCGGTGAGGAAACAATTCCAGTCACTTGGAGAGATGGAGAGTCAGGAAGTTTATTATGCTAGTCAGACAGGAATACTAGTGGGACCCAAGTGGACTCATGTCCTGAGATCCTGGGACCCGGAGTGCAGGGAGAGCTGTGGTTATATTGCTTTTCTTGAACAGGCATGCAAGCCTTTCATAGGCCCTGTCTGTATCCAGGCAGAGTCACACAAACTGGGTGCTTCAAACAGCTTTAGAGAAGCAGGAAATGTGGTTGAGTGGGTGCTGCTAGTTTCAATTTCTAAACATGTCTTAGGCAAGCAGCTTCTGCAAATTCAGGTGGTTCAATCAAGCAAGTGGCACAGAAACCCAAGAGACAGACTACTGTTCAACCAACTCTTAGGAGTCCTTTGCAAACAAGCACATTCCAGCTGCAAGGTTACTCAAGCAAAGGGCCTTAGTTAAAAGAACTTTCAGACCCCATGTAGGGCTATGGTCTGGAGCTAACAGACCCCTCGAGCCCATTCACAAACCCTTCACATGCAGGTCTATGAGCTAGGTATCTGGCAAAAAGGTCCTTGGAGCCTTGGTTGAAGAAGAAATAGTCTTTATTCAGCACACACACGTCTAAGAGCTAAACAGTCCAAAGGAGAAACCCAGAAAGTCAACTGCTACCGGCAAAGTCCAAAGAAAAAGTGAGCAGCAGCCACCAGAGTAAACATGCTCTATTTTTAGATGCAAGCTCTCTGCCAACCTGCCTGCTTCACAAACTGAAGAACACACAATAGCAACAAACTAAAAAGTTACATGGGTGCACACGTGCACTAACCCCACCCACACACAACTTGTTTACAAGAAATGTGCTGCTGGACTCCCAACCAGACCTGAGCCAGGGAGCCTGACTACAACATTCTATTTTCCCCACACCCCAACATTCTCCCCCATCATTGCCAGTTAGACCTATTTTTAGCACCAACATGGAAAATGAGACCACAAGGGGCTGGCTTATGCAAATGCAGTGACTGGGCAGCTCAGTAGGGAGCACAGAATATTATTGAATATGCGTGCTGCATATAACTGCGAACCACCCCCTTAACTGAATTTTCATTAGATAGAGAAACTATCAAAGCTGAATCCCAGCCAAAGGTGGGGATTTTGCTCACTTTCATGGAGGCAGCCCACACTTCGCCGGCTGCAATGTGTATACTTTATGTTGTATCTAACTTACTTTCAGCAAGCAGCTGTCACTCTCCTGAGCCAGCCTGCACTCACTACTGAGCTTTAAGTTTGTGTTTTCTTGCATTTCTGTTAGACTTGAACTTACTTTTGTGTTACACTTGGTGTGGGCCCTGCTCAGTCTCTGGAGCTGTGCCACACTCTCTCTGTGGAACCTGTGTTTCTTATCTGTTATATTAAACTTGTTCTCACTTTCTACTGCGACTCTGCCCTCGAATTCTTTCCTGAGGTGGAATAAAGAACCTGGTAATAAGAGGACTGGGTGGGTTGAAGTCGACTATCAGCCCCCCAGACCCTACCTCCAACATCAATTTCAATCACACATTTTTTTGTGTGTATATTTAATCTTATCTTCTTTTTTAAATTTTAACATTTACTTGTAAATATCTGTGAGGTACAGTGTGTTGTTTCAATACATGCATATGCTGCACAATGATTCACATAGGGTAGATAGCATAGTTTGTACCCATTTGCCTACCATGTTTCTCCCTTCCTCCCTCCCCACCCCCTTGCCACCCCCTAGCCTCTGGTAGCCATTATTCTACTCTCTACTTCTATGAGAATCACTTCTTTTCTTTTTCTTTTCCTTTTTTTAAAGATACCACTTGAGTGATATCGTGCCATATTTGTCTTTCTGTGACTGACTGACTTCACTTAACATGATGGTTTCCAGTTCCATCCGTGTTGCTGCAAATGATAGGATATCATTTTTTATAGCTGAGTAATATTCCATTGTGTATATATGCCACAGTTTTTTAATTCATTCATTTTTTGATGGAAATTTAGGCTGATTCCATCTCTTGGCTTTTGTGAATAGTACTGCAATGAACATGAGAATGCAGATATCTTTTCAATATATTGATTTCATTTCCTTTGAATATATACCCAGTAGTGGAATAGCTGGGTGGTAAGGTAGATCTATTTTTAGTCCTCTGGTGAAACTTTACACTATTTTCCACAGTAGCTGTACCAATTTACACTCCCACCAGCAACGTAGAAGAGTCGCTTTTTATCCACATCCTCCCCAGGATTTGTTATGTTTTGTCTCATTGATAATAGACATTCTAACTGGAGATGATATCTCATTGTGGTTTTAATTTGCAGTTCCCTGCTGGTTAGTGATGTTGACAATTTTTTCACGTATTTGTTGGCCATTTGTATGACTTCTTTTGAAAAATGTCTGTTCAGATCCTTTGACCATTTTTAAATTGTATTGTTTGTTTTGGGGTATTGAGTTGTTTAAGTTCCTTATATACTCTGGATATTAGCACCTTGTCTAATGTGCAGTTTGCAAACACTTTCTCCCATTCTGTAGGGTGTCTACTCACTTTGTTGATAGTGTCCCTTGCTGTGCAGAAGCTTTTCAGTTTGATGTAGTCCCATTTGTCTATTTTCCTTATGTTCGCTTTGCCTTTGTGGTCTTGTTCAGGAAAGCACTGCCCACCCCTGTGTCGTGTATAGTTTGCCCTAGGATTTCTTCTAGTAGATTCATAGTTTCGGGCTTTAAAATCTTAGATCTTTGATCTATTTTGAGCTGATTTTCATGTATGGTGGGAGATAGGAGTCTAGTTTCAGTCTTCTGCATGTGACATCCAGTGTTTCTAGAACCATTTAATGAAGAGGTTGCCATTTCCCCATTGTGTATTTTTGGCACCTTTGTTAAAAATCAGTTGACTGTAAATGCGTGGGTTTATTTCAGACTCTCTATCTAAACAGTGCCATGCTGTTTTGGTTACTATAGCTTCATAGTATATTTTGAAGTATGATTCTTCCAACTTTTTTCTTTTTATTCAACATTGCTTTAGCTATAAGGTATCTTTTGTGCTTCCATACAAATTTCTTGATCTTTTTTTCTATTTCTGTGAAGAATGCCATTGGTATTTTGATAGGGATTGTGTTGGATGTGTTGACTGCATTGGGTAATATGGATATTTTGATGATGTTAATTCTTCTAATCCAAGAAAATGGGATATCTTTTCATTTTTTTGTGTGTTCTTCAATTTTTTTCACCAATATTTCACCAAGTTTTTATTGTAAAGGACTTTTCACCTCCTTGGTTAAATTTACTCCTAGGTATTTCATTATTTAGGTAGCTATTGTGAATGGGATAACTTTTTTGATTTCTTCTTATGCTATTGCAATACTGGCATATAAAAAGGCTTTCAATTTTTGTGTTGATTTTTTATTCTGCCACTATACTGAATTCATTTATTAGTGCTACTCATTTTTGGTGGAGTCTTTAGGGCTTTCTCTGTATAGGATCATGTCATCTTCAAATATGGATAGTTTGTCTTCCTCCTTTCTGATTTCAATGCCTTTTATTGCTTTCTCTTGCCTTATTGTGCTACTAGAACTTCTAATTCTATGTTGAATAAGACGGAGGAAAGTGGGCATCCTGGTCTTGTTCCACATCTTAGAAGAAAAGATTCCAATTTTAATCTATTCAGTATGATATTAGCTGTGGACTTGTATATGGCCTTTATTATGCTGAAGTACATTTCTTCCATCCCAAATTTTTTAGTGTTCTGATCATGAAAGGGTGTTGGATTTTGTCAAATGTTTTTTCTCCAACTATTAAAATCACATGGGTTTCCTTTTTTTTTCATTTGGTTGATGTGATGTATCACATTTATAGGTTTGCATATCCTTGCATCCCTGAAAGGATCCCACTTGTTCATGGTTTATGCTTTTTTTCAATATGTTATTGGACTCTGTTTGCTAATATTTTGTTGAGGATCTTTGTCTGTGTTCATTAGGGATATTGGTTCATAGTTTTCTTTTATGTTATGTCTTTTTCTGGTTTGGGTATGAGGGTAATGCTGGCATTGTATCATGAGTTTGGAAGTATTCCCTTCTTTTCAATTTTTTGGAAGAGTTTGGTGGAATTAGTATTAATTCTTTAAATGTTTGGTAGAATTAGGCAGTGAAACCATCTGGTCCTGTTATCTTCTTTGTTGGAAGACCTTTTATTACTGCTCCAATATCATGACTCATATTGCTCTATTTAAGTTTTCTAGTTCTTCACAATTCAACTTTGGTATGCTGTATGTGTTCAGGAATTCATCCATTTCTTCTAGGTTTTCCTAGAAAGAAATGGGTGCTCCAGAGATGGGTGTGTATATATTTAGAATTGTTCCTTTTATTATTATATAATGACTTTCCTTATCTTATTTTTACTTTCCTTGGCTTGAAGGCTATTTTATCTGATAAAAGTATAGGTACTCCTGCTCTTTTTTGGTTTCCATTTCATCAAATATCTATTTTCCATCCCATCACTTTCAGATGGTGTGTGTCTTTATAGGTGAAGTGAGTTTCCTGTAGGCAGCCTATTTTTTTCTCATTTCATTGCATTGTCTAACTGAGTTTTCTTGAATCTCATTTAGTTTCCTTAGAATTGTTGCTCTAAATTCCGTGTAAGTCATTTCAAGGACTTCCTATTCTATAGGATCTAGAGATTGAGAGTTATTATTGCCCTTTGGTGGTGGTGTACTTTCTTGATTTTTCGTATTTCTGGTATCTTTCCTTTGGGGTTTAGTCATTGTGCCAGGGGATTTCACGGTCCACTCGTTCAACCCTAATGTCTGGCTAGGATCCTGCAGGGATTGCCAATTTGGCATGGCTGCCTTGGTGCCTATTGGTGGGAGGCTTGGGCCTCTCAGGGCTGTGGGGACTGGCCTGGGGTGGGAGTCCTACAGCAGCACCTACCTGTTCTGATGCGGGTGGCTTGGGGCCCTGTGGGCTTGGTGGCCTTAGAGCCTCTCTGGGCAGTGTGCACTGGTTGGGCTGGGAATTTCGCAGTGGCCTGTCTGCTCTGGCATGGGTGCCTCATGGCACATGGATCTGGCAGCTCTCAGGCCTCTCTGGGTGGCTCACACTGGCCTGGGCTGGGAATCCCACAGTGGTACCTACCTGCTCCAGTGCAGGTGCCTTAGGGCACCTGTGCCTGGCAGCTCTCTCTAGAACATTTTTCAACACAGAGAGCGGCAATTTTAAAGGGATCCACCTATACCTTAAACCTAGCAAGAAATCCTTACAAAATCCTATTTTGTCATTAATTTACTCAATAAGTATCCAAAATACACTACTTTTGGAGATAATTACAATGCAATATGAACAATTGGTCCTCAGTCTTTCTAGAATCTAGACGGTCATTTTGGATTCTATTAGAGAATTAAAGAGAAAAATTATATTTGGAGCTAGCTAGATTTAATGGGAGGTGTCAGAACTGGGTTCGTGTGTTCATCTATGTCATATTTTTGATCAGATATTAAACACATGTAGGCATTATTTAAACACTAAATTGCTATATAAGTACTAGTTACTTATATTATTCATAAGTCTTAAGATATTTAGGAATCACTTCCAGTCTACACATAAACAAACCTAAGTGCAGAGTAAGTTTTCCTCCCAATACCATGAGAAATTTTGTGTTTAAACTGCACTTACATGCATTTAATCTCTGATCAAGTATATAAAAATGCAATTCCATTATCCAAATTTTAAAAATGAATAAATTGTACAGATGTCCAACTTAAGGAAACACACATATCCAATACTATGGGAATGTTATTTTAAAATAATGTATAATGTATTGATTTCTTTGATAGGAGGATCCTAAACTACATGGAAGATTTTTTTCTCCTTCCTGATATCCACTAAACCAACTGATAAAGTAATAGCGATCATTCAATGATTGTTTATTATATGCTAGCTGCTATGAAAATGCTTACTTACATGATGCCACTTAAAATAAAGCTTGCATATGTCACAAGTATCAAATTGGTTTTGCCTGAAGTACTGTTACTGGGGCAATATGATGGGATAGATAACAGGGTTTGTTCATTCCTCGCCCCCCCCCCCCCCCAGAGAAAGTAGACAGAGAATATCCTGAAAACCACTGATTCTCAAGCAACGCCCAATTTAAATGTAAGGCACAAGGAGAAGCATGACTCAAATATAGGGAAAGCTCTTCACTGAATGGCTTAATTCCTATGTATACTGATAAAAATGCATAATATTAAGAAAAAGTTATTCTAGAACTCCATGAATCAATTCATTTATTCAACAAGTATTTCTTAAGACCTCCAAACATCACATTTGTTTTAGGTATTCTTGTGGATCCTTTGGATACGGAGTTGAATAGAGGGAAAAAAATTACTTGTATGGAAGATGTATATATTAGCCTGCTGTTGCTTATAACAGAGTAACTGAAACTGAGTAAGTATAAAGAAATACAATTTATTTCTTACAGTTTTGGAGACTGGAAGTCCAACATCCAGGGGCACATGTGGGGAGAGCCTTCTTCTTAGGGGGACTCTACAGAGTTCTCTGAGAATTCTACAGTTTCACAGCACAGGGTAACACATGGCAAGGAGGGGAAAGTGCTTGTGATGTGCTTACTTGCTCTCCTTATAAAGCCGCACCCATGGTAACTCATTATACCATTAACCCATTAATTCACTCATGGAAGCATAGGCTACACAATCCAAACACCTCTTAAAGGACCCCCCTTTCAAATACTGTAATCACGTTTCCCACCTTTTAACACTATTATGATGAGGTTCAAGTTTCCAACATGTGAACTTCTGGGGAACACATTCAACCCATAGCGATGAATTTTAGTAAAAAGGTTAGAATGGAGTGAAAATAATATTTAAAACACTATGTAAATTTGAAATACGTAACATACCAAAATTTTCTTAAGAAAAAGTAGAAAATATGGACAGAGTAATAGCAGTGAAAAAAAAATCTCTTTGATGAATAGCATTAAGGATAATACTTTATTTATTTATACATTAAAGAGGGTACTTTATTTCACATGATTAACAAAATTGTGCCATCAATGTGCCTGGTGGTAAAATATTCTATAATTTCTGAATATCTCTGTGATTTATTGTGATAAAGCTAGAATAAAAATGCATTTTATATTTATGGGAGGAAATGGATTTGCGTAGGCACTTAGATTAATGGTACTGTTTAATAAACCTTTAAAAGAGCGATTTAATAATTTTATATAACATTATTTTTTTAAAAATACGGTTAGCAATCTAAAAGAACATTTTCAAAATATTTAAATCACTCAGAAATTAATTCAGAAGTTTTAAAGCACAGTAAATTCCAAATAATAGCACTGCAGAAATTGATAAATGTTTCCTTTTTTATCTTTGTATCTTAAAATTTTTTAATTAAATAAACAGAACATTGCAGATAAATCTGAAGCTTCTTTGTTATCTTCTCTAGTTCTATTCCTTTCCTGCTCTTCTGCAAAAGCAAATACTGCTGGGTACCATATAATTTGGTCCACGTTTTAAAATGTTACTATATATTTTTATTCATAATTAATGTGCTGTGTGTTTTAATTTATGCAATTTTTATTACTTCCCTTTTTCATTTTATATTGTTTTTGAGGTGAATTTAAGTTGATATAATAGATCTATTTTAATTATTTACATTATGTTCATTTATTTTATTAATACTTACTTATTTTTAAAAGTTCATGGAAAAGTAGAATTAAAAGATAACATGCAACCACACTGATCTTACACAGAGTGATCCACTCCAGCTGAACAGCTGCAGAGGACCCCCCTGCATCTCTCTTGGGGGCAAAAGCTCCTGCCCCCAACCCCAGCGACTTGACCCAGAGTGGCCTACTGCACCTGAAGAGTTGCAGAGCTACCCAGTATTCATCTTAGGGGAACAAGGTTCTACCCACAACTGCAATGACCTTGCTCAGAGTGGTCCACTTCAATAATGGAGCTTCAGGACAACCCAGTGTCTCTCTTGAGGGTGCAAGGCCCCACTCATGACCACAGGGACCTCACCCAAAGTGGCCCACTTAAACGGTAAAACTACAGAGCCCTCAAGCATCTCTCTTGAGGGCACAGAGTTTTGCTTGGAACCGTGGTATCTTCACCCAGAGTGGCCCCTCCAGCTGAAGAGCTGCAGGGCACCCCAACATCATTCTTAGGAGAACAGGATCCAGCCCACAGCCCCAGCAACCTCTCCCAGTGTCCCCCACTTCAGCTGAGGAGCTGCAGAACACCTCAGTGTCACTCTTTGGAGTTCAAGATTCCAGCAATGGCCCCAGCAACCCCACCTAGGGTTGCTAACTCCAGTTGAGAAACTGCAGAACACCCCAGTACCTCTTTTGGGAGAACAGGGCCCAGACCAAAGCCCCTGTGACTCCACCTAGAGTTGCCCACTTAGCTGAGAAGCTGCAAACCATCCCAGTGCCTCTCTCATGGGTATAGGATCCTGGACAGGGCACCAGAGAATTTGCCCAGGGTCATCCACTCAAGTTGAGGAGCTTCAGAGCATCCCAGTGCTTCTCCCAGGAGCCAAAGACCTTGTCCACGACTCCTGTGACCAGCTCATCAAGTAGTTGCTGAATGCCCCAGTGCCAAGGCTATGGAGGCACTCACAGACAACTTTGATGTCAAATACAGTAGAAGAAACCACATGGAGACTACACTACTGAGCTCATGCAGAACCAAACCCAAAATACCCTGACTGACTGACACTATAGAACACATCTACAAAACAGAGTCTCTTCCTTCAAAAGCTACTTCACAGTGTTAAAAGAAATGATTGTTTCACCAGATGCCCAGACATCAATGTAGAGATACAAGAAACATGAGAAAACAAAGACACATAACCACATGTTAGTCCACAAATCAAGTCTTAACACATTTTTAAAAACGAAAATCATATCAAGTATCTTTTAAAACCACAGTTGAATAAAACTAGAAATCAATAAGATGAAACTTTGGAAACTGTACAAATACATGGAAATTAAAAACCATGCTTCTGAATGACCTATGGGTCAAAGAAGAAATTAAGCAGGAAGTCAAAAAATTCCTTGAAACAAATGAAGGTAGATGCACATCATACCAAAATCTATCAGATACTTCAAAAGCAGTACTAAGAGGAAAGTTTATTGTAGTAAGTGCTTACATCAAAAAAATAAAACTAATTCAAATCAACAACCTAATGTTGCACCTCAAGGAACTACAAAACCAAGAACAATCTAATCCCCAAATTAGCAGACAAAAAGAAATAATGAAGATCAGAGAAGAACTAAATGAAATAAAGACCAAACAACAACAACAACAACAACAAAATTCAAAAGATCAATGGAACACAGAGTTGGTTTTATGAAAAGATACATAAAATTGACAAACCACATCAATAAAAGGAAGGTTGAAAACCATATGATCATCTCAATAAATGCATAAAGAGCATTTGGTATAATTTAACATCGCTTTATGATAAAAACTCTCAACAAATTTGGTATAGAAGAAAACTATCACATCACAGTAAAGGCCATATATGACAAAACCACAGCTAACATCATCCAAAATGGGGAAAAGTTGAAAGAACAGGACAAGACAAGAATACTCATTCTGACCAGCCCTATTTAACATAGTATGGAAGTTCTAGACAGAGCAATTAGGCAAAAGAAAGAAAGGGCAGGCATCAAAATTGGAAAAGAGGCAGTCAAATGTCCCTGTCTGCAGGCAACATGATCTTATATATAGAAGAACCTAAAAACTCCACTAAAAAGCTCTTATAACTGATGAATGAAGATAAATGAATTCAATAATTTTGCAGCATACAAAAATCTATAGTTTGTTTTTCTTTTTTTTTTGATGAAATAAATTAAAGAGGACACAAAAAGATGCAAAGACATTTCATGTTGATGGATTGGAAGAATTAGTTTTGTAAAAATGACCATACTACCCAAAGCAATCTACAGATTCACTGCAATCCCTAGCAAAATACCAATGACATTCTTCACAGAAATAGAAATGACAATCCTAAAATTCAAATGGATTCACAAAAGACCCTGAATAGCCAAAACAATCCTGAGCAAAAATAAAATTAAATAAAATAAATCTGGAAGCATTACACTACCTGACTTCAAAGTTACTATGCTACAGAGCTATAGTAACCAAAGCAGCATGGCACTGGCATAAAAACAGAAACCTGGGCCAATGGAACAGAACAGAAAAAGCAGAAATAAATCCACATATTTAAAGCCAAGATATTGGACAAAGGCATAAGAACATACATTGGAGAAAGGACAGCCTCTTCAACAAATAGTGCTGGGAAAACTGAATATCCATATGCAGAAGAATGAAACTAGACCTTATCTCTTACCATATACAAAAATCAATTCAAAATAAATTAAAGACTTAAATGTAAGCTCTGTAACTATAAAACTATGAGAAGAAAAAGTAAGGAAAATACTCCAAGACATAGGTCTTAGCAAAAAATTTATGGAGAAGATTTCTAAAGCTCAGGCAGCAAAAGCAAAAATAGACAAATGGGAATTACATTAAATTAAAAGCTTCTACAGCAAAAGAAAAAAATCAACATAGTGAAGAGGCAACCAGCAGAATGGGAGAAAATATCTGCAAACTATCCAACTGATAAGGGATTAATATCCAGAATATACAAGGAATTTAAACAACTCAACAACAACAACAACAACAAAAAAACATAATTTGATTTTTTAAAAAATGGGAGAATGACTTGAATAGATATTTCTCAAAAGAAGACACAATTTTCCAACTGGTGCGTGTGTATGTGTGTATGTATAAATGCTCAACATCACTAATCATCAGGGAAAAGCAAACCAAAGCCACAATGAGGTATCATCTCACCCCATTTAGAACGACTGTTATCAAAAAGATAAAAAATAACGAAAGCTTGCGAGGATGCAGAGAAAAGGGAACTCTTATACATTGTTGGTGGAAATATAAATTAGCACAATCATTATGGAAAATTTTATGGAGATTCCTCAGAAAACTAAAAATAGAACTACCATGTTATCCAGCCATCCCACCAATTGGTATTTATCCAAAGGAAAGGAAATTAGTATACCCTCATGTTTATTGTAGCACTATTCACAATAGCCAAAGTACGGAATCAACCTAGGTGTCCATTGAATGATAAATGGATAAAGGAAATGTGGTATTTTTACAAAATAGAATACCACTCAGCCATGAAAAATATGAAATTTTGTCATTTGTGGCAACATGGATAAGCCTAGAAGACATTATGTTAAATGAAATAAGCCAGGTGCAGAAAGGTAAATACTACATATTCTCACTCATATGTGGGAGCTAAATAATAATAAGTTGAACTTTTAGAAGTAGGGAGTAGAATTGTGGTTACTAGAGGCTGGGAAGAAGAGGGTGATGGGGGATAGTAAGACGTTGGTTTATGAACACAAAATTACAGCTAGATAGGAAAAATAAGTTCTATTGGTGTAGGGTAATGCTAAACATCTATAATTAACAAAAATTTATTGTACTCAAATGGCTAGGAGCAGCTTAAATGTTCTTATCATGAAGAAATTGTACATTTTTTTACAATAATAGATATGCTAATTAACCTGATTTGATTATCACACACTGTACAGATGTATTGAAATATAACTCTGTAACCCATAAAAAAGAATTTGAATCTTTTCATGAACGTTATGAGGTCCCCACATATAAATAGTACCTTGATGTATTCCTCCATTGATATTCTTTTGCCAATTGGAATGAAGTTTACAATGTGTTTTGCAGGATTTATTTTATCAGGTTGAAGTATTTCTGCTTTATTCCTATTTTGCTGAGAATACAAGAATATTTTCAAATCATCAGTGGATATTACATCTTACCAGGGGGGGGAAAAACATATATATATATATATGTCTTGGGCTTCTTTAAATACATTAATTTTATTATTGTAACGAAGAGAACCAGAAGTTAGGTCAAATAAAATTGTCATTCATGGTCATTTTCATAGATAGCAAAGGTAATTAATATGTACTGTCATTGTATAACAAGTTTCCCTAAATAAATCTTAATTAAATAAAATAACAGCTTTCTTGAGATATAATTTACATATCCTAAAATTTTGCTCATTTAAAGTGGTTGTTATAATTACAGAGTAAATGGTTCAACGGTGATAATCTAAGTTCAGATCATTTTTATCATCCCCAAAGTAACCTTGCATTAACCTTTACTTCCCCTTCCCTATTCTTTCTCTCCCACCTACACAATTCCCACCCAGACCTAAGCAACCACTAATTTACTTTTTGTTTCTATAGATTGGCCTATTCTGAACATTTCATATAAATGGTAAGAGTTATATGGTATATGTGCATTATATGTAACGTGATGTTTTATTACTGGCTTCTTTCACGTAGTAAAGTATTTTATGTTTTTGAAACCCATCCATGTTGCAGCATGTATCAGTACTTCATTCTCTGTTATTGCCGAATACATTCCATTGTATAGACACGCCACATGTTGAATATCCATTTCTTCACTCCTGGACATCTGGATCATTTCCACATTCTGGATATTGTGGTTAAAGCTACTATGAACATTTATGTATAAGTTTTTGTGTGAACGTGTTTTTTATTTCCCTCAGGTAGAGACCTAGGAGTGAAATTGGTGGGTCATATGGCAATTCTATGTTTAACACTTTGAGGAATAGTCAAACTGTCTCCCAAACAGCCTTACCATTTTACATTCCCACTAACAGCGTATGAGACTTCAGCTTTCTCTACATCCTTGTCAATATGTGTTATTGTCTGACTTTTTTATTATAGACATCCTGGTGTTTGTGAAACGGCATCTCATTTAGGTTGTGATTTACACTTCCCTAATAACTGATGGTATTAAGCATCTTTTCATGTGCTTACTTGCCATATTTTATTTTTCTTGCAGAACACCTATTCAAATATTTTTCCCACTTTTAATTTAAAAAATTTGCCCTTTTTATTATTGAATTATAAGGGTTTTTAAAAAAATACACATAATCTGAATGCAATTATGTTACATTACATATAATTTGCAAATAGTTGTCCCATTCTATGGGTTTTTTCCACTTTCTTGATAGTATTCTTGGAAGCACAAATGTATCTAATTTTGATTAAGTCCAACTTAATATTTTCTTTTACCACTTTTACTTTTGGTGTCATAGCTAAGACATTATTGCATAATTTGAGATCAATATTTACTCCTGCGTTTTCTTCAAAAATTTCTATTGTCTTACTAATTTTTTCTGCGTCTTATCATTCTTTTCTTCTGTGATCATCATATTTATTTTCATTATTTATTTATTTTTTTTAACTGGTAAGGGGTTCGCAACCCTCAGCACAGTATGGTCCACACCACGCTCAGCCAGTGAGTGCACCGGCCATCCTTGTATAGGACCTGAACCCGCGGCCTTGGAGCTACCAGCACGGCACTCTCCCGAGTGAGCCACAGGGCCGGCCCATATTTTCATTAAATCTTAATGGAATGAAATATATCAATGTTTTCTGGTATTACACCATCTTTCCACTTCTGTTATAAATCCAACTTGGTCATAATATTTTATTTTAACACACTGCTGAATGTCATTTGTTTTTATTTTACTTAAGACATTTGTTAATATTTTCATATATGCTAACAAGAAAGATCATTCTGCTATTATAAAACTATTCATTATATTTATAGTACTATACTCTTCTGACATCCCTTGAAGCAGTTTATTTATTGATATTCAATAAGGTATTATTGAGTGTAGTGACTTTTCTCCCTCTATGTGTGTGGATGTGCATACACACAAACATGCACAGGAACATTGGGTTACAGAAGGGTGATGTCGAGCTAGGGCTGGGTCTGGAGCTCAAAGAGCCCTCGAGCCCATTCAAAAACCCTCACACGCAGGTCTATGAGCTAGGTATCTGGCATAAAGGTCCTTGGAGCCTTGGTTGAAGAAAGAATAGTCTTTATTCAGCACACACATGTCTGAGAGCTAGGCAGTACAAAGAGAAACTCAGAAACTCAAGTGCTACTGGCAAAGTCCACTGGAAAACTGAGCAGCTGCCAGCAGAGTAAACATGCTCTGTTTTTAGACACGCTCTCTATGGCCAGCCTTCTTCACAAACTAAAGAACACACCATAGCAACAAACTAAAATGATACATGGGTGCACATGCACACTAACTCCACCCACACACAATTTGTTTACAAGAAATATGCTGTACGACCCCCAACCAGACCTGAGCCAAGGGAGCCTGACTTTATTCTATTTTCCCCAAAGGTGAGAAAAAATTTTTGAAAATAAAAAACTATTAAAAACAATCATTCACATTGTTATTCTCTTAATTCAATTTTTGTTATTTATGTTCTCCTCAAAACTATACTCCTTTCTCTTTTCAAATTTATTGAAATGTAAACATTTTTATCATTATAGATGATGTTCTTTCAGTATTGTTTTAGATCTTTTCTTCATTCATAATATTGTTTATTTCAATTCTGTCTCTTTGGTCTTGCTAGATGTCTGTATATTTTCGGAGTCTTTCTCAAGATCCAGCTTTCAGTTTTGTGTACCACTGCTATTATTTGATATGTTACTTTGTATTATTGCACTCCAAACACTTCAGTCTCGCTCATTTTTAAATTAAGATATTTTATTTAATCCAATATATCAAAAATTTTATCATTTCTACATGTAATCATTATAAGTATTATGGATGACATATTTTATATTTTTTTCTTTATACTAAGTCTTCAAAATCTGACTGGTATTTTTTTTTGTTACTATTATTCTTTGCCTCTCAGAAATATTGGAGTATACTTTTCAAATTGATTTACATCACAAATGATGAATCAGTTTTAGTTTTTTGTTAATTTTGTGAAGCTGGACAAGTCATTTAATTTATAGCCTCAGCTTTTCTCATCTGTAAAATAAGGGTGTTCGACCAGACCAACAATTCTCAGCCGATGTTTTGGAGACCTACCTCGACATTCAGGGAAGGGGTAGAATACATTAGAATCTTCATTAGAGTATTTGTGGTTTAAAATAACTTATTCAATATCACTGTGTAATTTTACAGTTGGAATACAAAAAGAAAGGCACTATTTCTGTGAAATTAAAGAGTAGAAAGAAGAGTCCTGGGTTTGCCGCTGGGTTTCTCAGAGGTTGAAAGCCAACCCTTCCCAGGAGGTTGTGTAAAAACCTGGGGTAGCTGGTGGACGTGTTATGTTCTTCAGTGAGTTAAGTAAAGGTGAGAATCCCAAGAAGCTTCTATTGCCTAGGATTTCATTATGGCTCATATAAACTTTGTTTTCCTTTTGATTTGTTAGAAGAGCTCATAACCTTTTTTTTTTTTTTAATTCATCTTATTTTGAAGAAAGGCAAAACTATAGATCATGTTGATACTTGGTTCAGAATATAAAGACCATAAGCAAACCAGACAGACTAGGAGTTATCTAAGGGTTGAGGTACAGAACTATTACTTCATTGATCCAAGGGCAGGTTGATAGTTTTGCTTAACTGTGGCTCAGAAGACTGTGTAAGAGAATTAAAAGTCAGCCTAGCATGTCTGACTGGGTGCTACATTTGTAAGGAACTAGAGGCTGTGTTTTCACGAGCTGCAGGGGCTTTACCTGAAGGAGGTTTTCTTTTCTTTTTTTTTCTTTTTAAAGAGTTAATTAACTACTTGCAATTTGGCATCTAGATACATTTCCCATACAATACAATGTTTCCAGGTCACAACCTTCATGATTTTTGCATATCTTTCTGGTTATGAGTATCCATAAACATAACATAAGTACAAAATGGTTTGAAATGACTAATGAAAATTTAAAAATAAAACAGAAATGGAAAGGTTACCCCCTTTCAGGGATTAATACAGAAGCTAATTCTTCCCACTGTGTTCTCTTCCCTGTGGCTCTGCTCAGCTGTCTAGTAAGGGAGACAGCTGTGTTACTTATGCTGTGTGAGTGTGTGAGGGCTGGTACATGTTCCACAACCTATGTGGTCCCTTGACAACTTGTCACAAGAGTCAACAGCAGCCGGACATTCCTCACACTAGTTATGGGCCAACCTGGGCTCCTTTTACCCTTCCATTTTGCCTGTGTGTACTTCAGATATGCAGAGCAGAGCCCATCTGTTCTGTCTTACGGTATTATAAGCTTTAATATTTTTCTTTTTTTTATTTTACCTATTTCTTTTTACTTTTTTTTATTGAATCATAATTGACTATACATATTTTTTGGTTCGATGTTGACGTATGTTGATCAAATCAATATTATTAGCATATATATCATTACAGATCATACTTAATCCTTATGCCCCTTGTCCAATCTCTCCTGATCCCCCTTTCCCTCCCCCCTCCCACCTCTGATAACCCTAGATTTCTTCTCTCCTTCTGAAAGAGTAATGGTTACTCTGTAGATTTGTTGCTTAGATGGTCTGTCCAGTGCTGAGAGAGGTGTGTTCAGGTCTTCCACTACTATTGTAGACCAGATGCTTCTTCTATCACTCTGGAATGGGCTTTGTGGAGTGAGACCTCCTCTTCTTTTCTTTGGTCTGCTCATGACTCTCCTTGTGGCAATGCACTTGAGTGGCTGGCGGGCCATCTGCATGGTGGTTGTGTCATCTAGCCACTTTTGAAGCAGCCATGGCTAGTGTGGTGGCTGTGGTGGGCCACCCACATGGACGTGGTGTTTCTGGGGTGCTCCTGGCCTGGTTGTGAGAGGAGTCGTCATCCCCAGCTTCATAGCTCAGGACCCTGGGAGGGCCTCAAGACAGAAGCAGCATGCCTGGTTGCAGAAGAAAGGGTCGGTCCCTGGCTCCATCTATCTTTACATTCTAAGATTTTGGTGCAGAGCAGTTGGGTGGGAGGGGGAAAGGGCTAGGTGGAAGAAATAGGGTGGGAGAAGGAGGAAGGAGGGGAGCATGGTTGAGGCCTGTAGTATAGCCCTCATTCCTGAAGGGGAGACCTGGGGGCTTCCAGTGGTGGCTCGGTCATTGCTGGGTTGAATGCAGATATCAGGGCAGTGTGGCTGAGGCCCTCAGGTCCCCACCACCCTGGCTCAGAACAGGGGATTCCAGTGGTGGTTTGGTGGTCATCACTGGGCTGGTTGTAGATGTCAAGGGGATGTGGCTGAAGCCCTTGGCCCCCCACTCCCCTGGCTCAGGAGCCCAGCATGTTTCCTGCAGTGGCTTGGTGGTCATTACTGGGTTGGCTGTGGTTGTCAAGGGGCATGGCCAAGGCCCTTGGTCCCCCACTGAAAGCTCAAGAGCCCAGGGCATTTCCTGCAGTGGCTCAATGGTTGTCACTGGGCTGGTTATGGATGTCAGGGGCCGTGGCTGAGGCCACCAGCCCTCCCACCTCCTTGGGGGCCAAGAGGGCTTCTGGTCCTTCTAGGTTTTATAGGTGTTCTTTGGTGAAGTGAAACCTTTACTAGTTAATATCAAATTTTGTCTCCGGTCTGTGGGTAATATGTTTTTTTCTTTCAGTTCTGTGTTGGATTATTAATTGTTTCCACTACTTACACTCTACACTGGAACTAATTTGTTGTCCTTTGCTTACTTCTAAAATGGGCGAACTTCCTGTGGGGACCAGCTCCTGAGCCCCGTGGTTGAGCCAAATTGCTGCGTTGCTGCTGATTCCCTGGAGAAGGCTTTTTGTGCAGCTCAGTTTCAATTGTTGACTTTGTAGGTACTTCCAGGTCTCATGAGGTCTGGTAAACGTGGGTTGTGTGGAAACTCTGGTCTGGGCCTGAGTCTTTTCAGCAAACTGCTCCCCCCTGCAGTTCTATATTCCTGACCAGTTTACACAGAGGGGTCCTGTTCTGATTGGGGTGCAGATCAGCTTTCTATGCTGTACCCCAGTGACCTCTCGTGGGCACGTCTCCCCTACCGCCCGCACTCCAAACACTTCCCATGGGACAGGCTGTGTGCTGGTCCCGTGCAATGACTCACTGGCCTCTGAGTGGCTCCTTTTTTTTCAGTTGTTGTGGCCCCTCACTCTTATGTGGGTCCACAGGAACCCTGTTAGTGGTCTCGCTGGCCTGAGGGCCACCAAGGCCCTCTTCTCCCCTGCCACCTCCAAGCAACTTTACAGGAAGGGCACAGCCCTGGGTTTTGCCTGTTCTTGCTCTGTGTGCTCACCAGCTCCAGTCTTGAAATAGGCAGGATTCAAAATGGTAGGCACTGTCCTTTCTTTTTCCCATGTGGCTTCTCCTGCCTTCATGCACTCTGTAGGCCTCTGCTCCTCTTCCTCTGAGCTCTAGTGGACCCAGCTTGGCTGTTGTTGATTTTTAATAGTTGTAAATTTGTTGATTTGTGGGAGAAAGCGATGCTGGGGACCATCTATTCTGCCATCTTGACTGCAAGCCCTGACTTGCATTTTACACCTGTGGCACATCTAAGTTCAGACAAACCACTTCTCAAATATTAAAGAGCTACATGTGGCTAGGAGCTACCACACTTGGCAGCATAGGTCTAGCAGATCTAAGTTAAAACCCTTTCCAAAAATCCTATTAGGAAGCCAAACTTCTGCCATTTGAGTTATGACGAATTTTCTCTTTTCAAGAGCTCATTTTTTAATTAGTTCATTTCTATTTTTTGAAGTAGCAATAAGGTGAGTGATAAAAGTAATTCTTTTTCAGTCTTCTTGAGTTGATTGTTTCAAATGCTCTGCTATTGTATTTTTACTTATTTTTAACTATATTTAATGCTGGAATTTTTCTCTATGTATTGCTTTGGCTGCATGTCACACATTTTTAAATATATTACTTAGGCTACTCTTTAGTACTGAATATTTTATCATTTTTATTACATTTTCTTCTTTAAACCATGGAATAATTAAGGATATTATTTTTCCATTCCATAATTGTAGGGTTTAGATTACCATTTAATTGTTGATTTCTAATTTATTTCATTGTGACAAAACATGTAGTCTGGATAGCGTTGATTCTTTGAAATTGGTTGAAAATTCAAAATAGCTTACTCTGTGGTCAGTTTTTTTAAATGTTATATTTGTCTTTGAAAAACGTGCTTATTAATTATTTTAGGATTGTTAATTATCTAACTCTGTTTAATTTTCCTTTGTAAATTTCTGAGCCAAGCTTCTACAGCTCACAAATTTTTAAGCCTGTGAGCCGTTCTTGTTCAGCGTCTGATCTGTGCCCTGATGTTGGGTATTTCCATCTTTTAACCATTAATGCTACTATGTGTACCAAAATACTTTTAATATATTTATCTAGAATTATTTTATGTTTGGAAAGAGAAGGGTGAACAATCAGCTTTCCCCTTCTCCTCTTCTTCAATCTTTATCTTCTACTAAATGTACCAGGAGCCCATGAAAGTAATTTTTAAACATTTCAAAATATTACTTTTCTTTTTAAAAATTTCCCACTTCAAATAGTTATTTCAAGCAAACATTCCTTATAACTTTGAAGAACAGAGATTTTGATACTTTTAAAGACACTGAAAATTGCATAAGAAGGAGTGCTTTTCAATTCTTTTTAAGGAACAAGTGTACCACTAAAAAAACAGCCAAGTTAGCACAAAATAGAAAAGTATAACTATGCTCTCACTATTTAGAGGCCACATTTCCATATAAAAATGAGCCAAATGATTTAATAATGAATTTGAGCAACAAAACACCGCATTGAAGGAGTGTTTATCCAATAATTTAAGAATGGCTGAACTTTGGAAATCTGGTACTATCTAAAGATATTTTAAGGGATCTAGGAGAGACAAATGTGGCTATCTGATTTTACAATTAAAAGGCATTGAACAAAACACAAAGTAGAATATCCATTTCTATTTGGATTACTAAGACTAGAATGATATTTCTTTTACATGTAGATATCACTCTAAAACCACAATAATAATAAAAATAATAATTATAAAAATATCATAATCATCACTTTAATGCTTGAACATTCCCATTGAATAAATACAACACATATAAACTGAACTTCAAGAATTTTCTGGAAATTTTAACCCATACAGTTTGCAAAGTATGATGAAAGAAAAGCATATATTTGGAAAGGGGGATGAGGAGTTCATTATTTGTAGAGAGTACTAACATTAATAAAGCACATGGATCTCACAGGGCCTTAACCTTTAGCCTAGAAGGACCACAGTCCTTAGATCAGGCTGTAGCTTAGTAGGATCTTTATCTTAGTAGGACAACAGTCGTTAGCTGTTAGAAGGGCCAAAGCCCTTTGGTTTAGGCTGCAGCATAGTGGGGCCATAGCCCCGTAGTTTTAGCAAGGCCAAAGCCTTGTAGTTTATAGAATAACCTAACTTTTTAGTATTTCATATAGAAATGCTAAGCCTGGGAAAAAAGCAGAAAACTTTCACAGGACTAAAAAGTCTCTGGTGTGGATATGAGAATTGTAACACAGCACAAGTGCTTGTTCTAAGAACAGATGCCCTTGGTGCCACCACCTAATTATGGGAAAATATGTGTAGTGAAAGCTTCAAGGCTACTCTACCAATTAGAGGCTGGTTCCACATTTCACCTTCAGCTGCTTCTCTAAGTTTCCTAGGAACTAAGTGTTGCCATAACGATTATCTCATTGTTTTATTTTTGTACACATAGATTAGTTTTATGACTTCTTTGATGGTAAATTGCTTGAACTATTTTTAAATCGCACCTGCTTTAATGAAAATTGTTATGTAGCCAGTTTGTTTATGTTTTCACTGTGACTGATTAACCACCGGGGTTCTTTTCTGTACCTTTTTGCCTGGAAAATAAAAAACCAAGAAAAGCCCTGATTAGAGGTCATTTCCCAGGAATTCCTTCTGTCTTGAAGAAGTCTTCCTTGGATTTAACCCCTTTGGGCCTCTCACTGCTCAGAAGAAATGGGCTTTGAGTAATCCTTTTCATCTCCATCTGTCACCCTGGAGGAGAGGTGACAATTATTTGTAGATTATATGACCCTGCATGGGAACCAAACAGTATAAACTGACAAAAATTATTACACCACAGTAAAAAATTTCACTAAACTGTCAGGTGCAAATAAAGTCCACAAAAAATAACCACTGAATAACATGTAATAAATAGTCATAAATTCAGAAAACATAATTTAAGATTTATATTTTCATCAAACTTATCTATGGAATTTATATCAGCATTCTTTTTTAGAAATAGTTCTAAAAGTCATTTTGAAAAATAAATGCTCTAGAGTAATCAGATTTCAAAATAATCATAGAATAATGAGGTATGACCTATGCTCACAGATAAGCTGTATTGGGATTTTGCTGTCTTGTGTTCTTTTGGCACATTTATTCTACACACAATGTCACTCTTAAAATGCACCTCAAGGGACAAATCCACACTTTCCTGTAAGAGTGGTCTAACTAACTCTATGATCTGTCATGCAGAGATATTCTCCGCAGTGCTTCTATCAACTCTAGCAGTACTGACATTTTTGTTAAGAAGTGTTTGTGCAGAGATTAGGGTAACTTATTTGCTTTCTTGTATTATTATTATTTTTTTAAATTAGTGCAGAGCAAAAAATCTATATCTCAAAACCTTACTGTTGTTAAGGAGATGAGGAAAATCACTGGATGTAGAAAAAATAAATGATCTTGGTCTTACACCACTGAATTTAGCTTGATGTCCTGCTTTTTATAAAAATCCAAATTCAAGAACAAACGGCTGGAATAGGCCTTTGCATGTACTGAGCCCTCAAAGTTAGAGTAAAACTGGGCTTGTGAATCTTCCACTTTTTATGCTTTTGCACTTTCTCATCTTTTGCAATAAGAATAGGGACCTTGTTTATAGATTTCATCTTTCTATTCCCTGCTGTTGGAACAACGCCAAGCACAGTATCTTCTTACTGAACACATGCAGGGACAGAGGAAGGTAAACCCACTTCTTAGGTGTCTTTCATGGCAGCATCGTGGTCAAAGAGCCAGCAATGGCGTGAGGATGGCTTGAAAGGTGAGAGGCTAGTGAGTGGGCAAAAGGAAGGTGTGTCGAAGTCCTGGTCTATGGAAGGGGCCATGTCAGCTCTCTCCGTCTTATGTGCTTTGCTGAGATCGAGGACAGGAAAGCAGGTCTGCAGAAAAAGCCACAAATTGGGCACGAGGCTGCTCACTAGCACAGAGCATCACGGTTGGAACGCAATGCCCAGATCCAATCCTGGAACTGTCATAACAGGAACCAGTATCCATTTTTGCTAGCACTGGTGGTGGCCACATAAAGACTGCAGGGGAAGATACTTTGCCCACGGTTTCGTGATTGCTGCTGACAGCGATTATGCCAGTGTGCTTTTCTGAGTTCACACTAGAGTTCTGCTATGACTGGGGAGGGGTGAGAAGAGAAAGTGAGCATTTTATCAACCTGGCTGAAGGAGTAGCGTGTAGAAATGTTTAGTTTTTAACGTTTTTATGAACCCATTCTATCTCCCATTGCTCTAGCCTGGGAAAACAGCTGTTATGCTTCCACAGCACTGGCCAATTTTTCCTGCTTTATAAGTGAAAGCACAATTCCCTCCAGGCTCCAGAGTCTACATTTGTAGGAAAATATCCTGCTTGGTTTCCTCGTCTCAGTTTCCATTTCAAAATATCTCAGCAAGTTTTTCTCCAAGCAAGCTGTGCATAAATGCACGTGTAGGAGCATTTGCTACACGTTAGAGTCCAGAGTATTGGGATACACATCTCAGAAGTATGTAGAGGAAATCCTCTAGGGTGAAGGCAAGAGCAGACTAAGGCAGGCTCTGAAGATTATGACCTCCAGGTATGTCATTCTCACACTCAGGCTGACCCTGCTGAGACCCATTCAAGAACTAAACATATATTCAAATGTGTAGAAAAGCTTTCCCACTAGGAAGAAATTTCAGACTGGTGGGGGCGGTTACAGACTGGGTTTGTATATCTTGTCACACTTCAGCAGGGCAGGAAATAGTTGCAGCAGCACTCTCTCCTTAACAAACTGGGGCAGGAGTGAGGAGCTGGAGGGAGATTGGCATACCTTCTTTTGAAGTGTAAGTAAAATAAGCCAATGAAAATAAACGGATTTGTAGAATATTAGAGGAGAATGAAATGTTTTTTTAATTTATTTTTATAATATATGATATAACACTTTCCAAGTCATTTTGGTAATGGCAAATAGGGAGGAACGATTGTTGCTACTCTAGTACCAATATCCGACTTTTCTCACATCTTGGTGAATTTTATTCTGTGGTTATACTCTACTTATTTTCTTCATCAAAAATGTAAGCGTAATTTATATGCAACTTATACCCCCTCCTTTTTCTTTTAACAGGCTTTTTTCTAATAAATAGTCTGTTACTTGAGAAATAGTCTTCATATCCACTGTTTTACTGGATGTGAATGCTAAAAAGGGTAGTAGAGAGTCTACCCCTCTTATTTGGCAAATGGAGAAACTGGGGCATCTCAAAGAGCGGTGATGGTGTAAGATTCTGCAGGTAATGAAAAAATGATGACTGCATGGCTGAAGACACTGAAGAGTCCTCCATCCAGGCATTCTCTGAAGCAGGCAGGAGGGGAATGGAAAACAGGTGGAACAGTGGCTCCACCAAGCTTCCTTGTGTATCTAAACCACGGTGTGATCAGGGTAAAAATGGTGGCTACATATTGCAAAACCTGAAGACACTCAGAAGAATTCAGTCGACGGATACACTGAAATGAGTTTTTTAAAGTACTCAGTAAAATGACAACTCTATTCTTGAGCCAGATCAAAGGTGACTTTTTGAGAGAAGCCCCACTGAGCAGAATAATTTTCTTCTTCATTTGCATTTCTTTATCACTTTGTGCATAACTATATTATGACATTTACTACATTTATTTTAATTACCTGTTTAAATGTCACCCTCCAACTGGATGGGGAGTATATTAAGAAGAGTATTACTTTTTAATTAGTTTTTCTAATTCTCATATTTAACTCTAGCGTATAGTAGATGATCAATGTATATTTAGTGATTTAAATTGCTACATATCATTAAAACAGGTAGTTTTAAGCCTACAGATTTTGCTCAAGTTTTACAAAAGCATGAATTGGTTAATTTTCTTCCAAGAGAGCCATTTAATATACATTTACTCAATGCTGGCTCTTTGTCAGGCACTGTGGTAAGATTAAGGATTGAAAGATGAACCAATGCTATCATCCTTGTTTTCAACAGGTTTTCATTTTAATAAATATAGGAAAAATCAATAAGCAAAATATAGTAAAGTTATAGTAGAAAAACATATAAAGGACGAACACTTTCTACACTGGGGAGCTCTACCAGCAAGCTTTTAAGAAAATGATAAAATATGAGCTGAGTCTCGGTAGACACAACTTTATTAGGGAAGAATCTTCTATTCAGGAAAAAAAGTGTATTTCAAAGGGACAGACCTTGGTGTGGGTGGTAAGGGAGTGGAACAAGGACAGAGTGGCTAGCACAAAAGTTGATCTGGAAACTGAGAGTTCATGGGTAAGCAGGTGAAGTGTTAGCACAACATGGAAAGAGAGAGCACGGAGCGGAGATAAGCTTCCAGATTTTTTGTAGGAGTGTTGATTTCTGATCCCCTATAACTAGCTAGAAATTTTACTTCACAGGACTTTTTCCTACTACCCTCATTTTAATATATGACACCATTATCTACTTAGTTCTGATCAAAACCAATCAGGATCACTAATATCTCACTTTCTCTCACCCACTTAGCCAAGTACCTTGAAACTTTGATTTCTCAGCATCCCCTCTGTCACCATCCAAGTCTGAGGACCCTGCCTCTAACCTAGACTGCTCTGCTCTTATCTTATCTTCCTGTTTCCACTCCTACTCTCCTTTAATGAAATTCTTACACAGTAGCCACAGTAATTTCCTAAAACTGTTAATAAGAAAATGTTTATCATTTCAACTCTTTAATGGTCTCTTATTTCATGTAGAATAAAAACCCAAGCTCCTTCTTTGACCTGTAAGTCTCTGCCTGGTGTGGCTCCTGCTTTCATCACCAACTCAATTTCACGGCATTATCCTTCAGCTTCATCCTGCTGCAGTCACAGTGGCCTGCTTTCAGTTTTCCCACATGCATTTATCTTTATTCATATTTTTCATAGAGCCAACTCCTTTTCATCCTTCAATTCTCATCTTAAATATCACACTTTTGGAGCTTTCTTTAAACATGGTATGTAAAGAAGGTTTTTAAAATTTTTGACTGATTTATTTCCTCTTACTTATTTTAAAATAACAGATAGACCCAGCAAACATCTATAAAATGCACATAAAGCTTAATTATCATGAGGCCAACACCTGTTAAAAGAAAACAACTTTTAGGCAAATTAAATTTACCAGAGTTATTTAAACAAAGAACAATTCATGAACTGGGCAGCACTCCAGGGCCAGAAGAGGTTCAGAGAGCTCTGCTTGGGCAGTGTGAGCAGTGCGATTTCGTAGGCTGAACACTAAGCTAAGTAAAGAAATTACTTGATTGGTTACAGGTAGGCATTTGCCTTATTTGAGGATGATTCAGTGGAAAGTCTCCAGTTAGACATTAGTTGGCAGTTTCCGATTGGTTAAAGTTTCATCTACTGTTTATATTGTCTTTAGTTTCCCTGTGTCTGAACCCAAGGCATTGGAGCCATCTTAGCTTAATGGATTACCACTTAAATGTTTTTTTAAACATATCATTATTAACATTTGACCAATCAGGACAATAAATATTGCCAGCCACTCCAGCTGCCCCTTGAAATGCCTTGTTCCCAACAAAAACCCTTCCATCATCCTTAAGCAAATATTCTCCTGATATTCAGTAATCACTTCCGTGGATTTCTTTAGTTTTATTACACAAGTAATTTTTACTTTTTATTACTCTAAAACCCTATGCTTTAGCCATGTCTATTTTGGGTTTTTGTTTGTTTGTTTTGATATATCTTTCCAGTGCATTTTGATTTATAGGTTCTAATTCTGTCCTTTTTCCCATATGTTTTAATGTTTTTAATTGATGTATAATTTACATAAAATAGAAGACTCAGATTTTAAGTGTGTATTTTAGTAAGTTGTTTCGAATGCATATACTCCTGTAACCACCTGGTCATCTGCTCAGAACGTTTCTTCACCCCTCTTTCTTATCAATCCCATCACCCAGAGACAACCATTATTATGATATTTATCACCATAGTTTTCCTTGTTCTTGAATGTCGTATAAAGGGAATCATACAATATATACTCTAGTTTCTAGGTTGTTTCTCTCAGCATAATGCTGTTTCATGTATTATTAACCTGTTTTCTTGTTTCTCTAAAATATACAATGTTATTTTAAAATCCATTTTTTTTGTTCTTGGACATATAAGTTGATTTCAGCTTTGGGAAAGTATCAGTAAAACATGGACATACTTACCGAGAGTTTTCTGTGTGTGTGAATGTATTTTCATTTCTCTTGGGAAAATTTTTAATGGTAGAATTGCTGAATTGTGTAGTAAGCACATATTACATGTGTAAGAAACCACCAACTGTTTTCTAAAATATTTGTACCATTTTGCATTCAAACCAGTAATGCATGAGCATATCAATTGCTTTCCATTTTTGCCAACAATTGGAGTTGTCAGTAATAGCCATTCTAGAGTGCGTTGTGGTATCACATTGTGGTTTAGTTTGTATTTGTTTGATGACCAATTTGTTCTCCTTTTGGCGAACCTTTGATGTTTAGTGCTTTTTCTCCGTTCAAAATGCCATTGCCTATTCCAAGGTCACAAAAGTATGTATACATGCTTTCATCTAGAATCTACTGTTTTAGTGTTTGTGTTTATTTATAATGTAAGTCTTAAATTAATTATTGCATATGGTATAATGTACAAGTCGTTTATTTTTTATTTATACAGATATCTAGCAGTTTCATCGCCATATTTCGAAAGGCATCTTTTCCTTACTGAATTACTTGGCAACTTTGTCAAAAATCAATTGACCCCATATATGCATATACATAAAATTATATTATTCTATTTAACCCTTAATCCAATACAGCTCTGTCTTGAGTCTTCTAATTTTCTTCTTCTTTTGCAATTTTTTTTTTTTTTTTTACTATTCTAAGGTTTTCAAATTTTCATACAAATTTTAGACTTACCTAGTCAAATCATCAAAAGTGTGTAAGAATTTTGATTGCTATGTTCTCGAATTTTTAGATCACTCTTTCTCAACCTTGTGTTGTTATTATTGTTTTTGTTATTATTTGTTATTATTTCTCCTTCAGGAGAAAAAATCAGTTCTGCTTAAATTCTTTCTAACCAGATGAATTAAAAAATAAGAAATAAGATTTTCTCAGGCATGGTTGAGCTTTGGAAGGTGACAAGCCATTGTAATAACTAAGGTTATTTTGCCCCCTAAGAACCAATTTTTGCTGCCTTGTGGGATAATGTTGCTACTGTTAGGAAGATGTGCTTTAGATCCATGTAGGAAAAGTCTGAGCAATATTCAGTCTTCCATTTTATGAACTTGCTGTCTCACTCCATTTATTCAGATCTTTTTTGATTTCTCTGGGCAATGTTCTTTTAGTTTTCAGTGTACAGATATTTTACATTTCTTGTCAAATTTATTTCTAAGCAAGAGTCTTAGTTTTCTTATACATTTAAAAAAGTGGTGTGTTGATTCTATTTTCCAATTGTTTATTGTTAGTACATAGAAATACAACTCATCTTATATTAACATTGTAACTTTTGTAATTTAAATTTTTAATTCTAGTAATAGCATTATTCCTTTTTCATGATTTTTCTAGAATTCTATACCTAAACCATTCACTTGTTGGGAACTAAAGAAAACCTCCCTTCCAGTCTTTATGTGTTTTATTTCTGTGTTCTTCTAGCAGCGCCTTTCTGAGGGGAAGGTTATAAAAATTGAAGTGAAAAAGCTCTTTCTAAAGTGGAAGCAAGTGTTTTGGGGTGTTTTCCATTTTGGGTTACTTCTCAGTATCAGCCAGTCTGCCGTCAGCCAGTGTGTCTGTTGTTGCTGCTTACCTCTCTGGAAACAAGCTCTCTGCCGGAGTGGATAGGCTGATTTCCTGGAACGCCAATGGTAGGATCACAAGCAAAGGTTTTCCTTCAGTAGAGGCAAACTGAGAAAGGAAGAGCCTACCCAGCTGGCCTCCAAACAGAACACAACAGAAGGATTTGGCAAGTGACTGCAAGTTTGTGCAAACGGTGCTTTCTTTCTGGTCTGCCTCTGTGCGAATCCCTGAAGTGTAAGTTTACCACTGGGGTTCATAGCCAGAGTTTTTCTCTTGGGGCCAACTAACTTTGATATCCCAAGTGGTAAGTGGAAAATCTGTGGTCCTGGCTGAGCTAAGGTCAGGAGAAATTTTTTAAATGCAATTAAAGTGGAGACTCATTCTGTTTTCTTATCATCTTGTTTTTGTGTATGGCTCTGTTAGCTTCTATATTGAGCAAACTTGATAATTAGTTCCTTGGAGATTTCTGGTACAGTCTCCAATTAAATTAAGGAAAAGACTTTAATCAAACACTGTCAGATCTAGATATAGAGGAATGAATGTGTATTACAAAGGGAATAAAGAAAAACAGAAATAAATGCATAAGAGACTGGGAAAAGAAAGTGAAGTTAAAGAGAATACAGATTTTTTTTAAAAAAAGAAAAAAGTAAAGAAAGAGCTAAAAGAAAGTTCCAAAACATATCCCAAAAATCTACAGTGTGTCAGATTTACATAAGTACTCTATTTTTTGAAAAACTTTGCGTTAAGACTGGTATTATGTCTTCTATCTTCCTTAAATGCTTAATATAATTAATTAGTGAAACCATCTGGGCCTGGAGCTTTGTTTTCTGTGTGTGTGCAAAAATTTTTGATTATGATTTCTTTAATAAATATAAACATATTATGATTTTCTGTTGCTTCTTGTGTTACTATTGGTAAGTGGCATTATTTTTCCAAGGAATTCATTTTAATGTCATAAAACTTTCAAATTTTTAATTGATATTCTTTATTATCCTATTGTTAATATTTCTAGGATCTGGAGTAATATTTCTCCTTTTATTTATTTATTTATTTTGGGGGTCTTGGTAGTTTGTATTTCTTCTTTTTTTCTTAATTAGTTCTAGATTTTCATCAATTTTATTGTTTTTTTTAAAATTGGAGTTTTGTCCATTTTTTTTCTTTTTCTTGTCTGTTTTCTATTTCATCAATTTATGCTGTAACCATTATTAATACTTTCCTTCTTTTATCTTGGATTTAATTAAGTTTTTTCCCCATTAGCTTCTTAATAAGGTTATTGATTTTAAATCTAAGAATTTTATTTAAATTTTAAAATTAAGATTTGCCTTTGCTGTATCAAACAAAATTTGAAATGCTTTATTTATAGTATCATTTTTAAAAATTTTGCTAATTGCCATTGAAATTTATTTTATGACCCCACTCATTTTTACGTCTGTATTAATACATTTACCAATATTTTGTGATTTTATATATTTGTTATTATTTTGGTTTCTAATGAAATTTAATTATGGAAATAAAACACAGTCTATTATTAAGTGCAAGCAAAGTTAGGGTTGTTACATATTTCTGATGATTTGTGCCTTTTATCATTATGAAACGTTTTTCTTTAGCTCGTGTATCTCTCTTTGCCCTGACGTCTAATTTGTCTAACATTTATATAATCATACCAACTTCCTTAGGTGTACTGTTTACATGGTATATCTTTTACTCTCCTACTTTCAGACTATTTATCTTTAAATTTTAAGGGTTTTTGTTTGTTTGTTTGTTTGTTTGTTTGTTTGTTTTGTAGACAGCAAAATGTTGGGTCTTGCTTTTTTATCTCTGTATTTTAGTTAACGCTTAAACTTGATGTAATTATCGATATGGTTGGGTTTATGTCTAACATCTTGATAAGTGTTTCCAAGGGTCCTTTTTCACTTTTGTTTCTCTATTGCTTTTTCTGACTTACTTTGTGTTAATTGAATACATTTCCATTTTATTTTCTTTATGAGATTCCTAGCCATATCAATTTTTATGGTTTCTTCATGACTTCTCAAGGGTTAAATTATGCATCCTTAACTTATAAAAGTTTAGAGTCAATACTGCACAAATTCATACCTTACTCTCACACTTTTTACATTCCAATTCACAACAAAATGATTTTACTGCATTATTTTTGCATTTGTCCACTTCTTTCATTTGTTATCGTTGTCACATCTTTCGTGTTATATACATTATATTTTCCAACCTAAAATGTTATTATTTTTGCTTTACATAGTCAGTGGTCCTTTCATAAAATTAGGAGATAAAAAATACTTCGTATTTACACTCTCATTTATCATTTCTGGTTGTCTTTATTTCTTCCTACAGGTCAAAGTTTCAATCTGGTGTCATTCACCTAAACCCTTTAGAATTTTTTATTCTGTAAATCTGCTCATACTTATATAAAAGTAGCTCTTACTTATTTAATATATAGCTTGATGTCTTTCTCTCTTTTTGAGGGATACTTTTACAACATAGAGAATTATTCTTACTTTTAGCACCTGTGAATTGTTGTTCCACTGTCTTCTGGGTTCCACTGTTTGTGATAAGTCAGCATTTATTTTCATCATTGATTTATGCATATAATGTTTATTTTCTACTGACTCCTGTCAAGATTTTTGTTTTATGTTTGGTTTTAACCTCTGTGAATTTGATGTGCCTAAGTGTGTTTTTTGTTTGCTTTCTTTTTGCATTTATCCTTTATGTATTCTGAGATTCTAGATTATGTAAATAAATAATTTTCATCACCTTTAGGGATGCTCCACCATTATTCAAATCTCTTTTCTGCCCCTTTTTTACTTCCTTTTTTCCCTAAAATTTCTATTATATACATGTAAGACCATTTGATGTTGTGTCTCGGTTCCCTGATACTTTATATTTCTTCAATAATTTTTTCTTTGTTTTTCAGATTTGATAATTTTATTGATTTATTTTCAAGTTCACTGCTTCTTCTGCCATACATATCGAAACAGTTCTTAAGGTCATTTACTGAGTTTTTAATTTTTGTTATTGCAGTTATTTATTTATTTATTTATTTATTTATTTATTTATTTTTAAGTCTTTTTTAGTGTTTGATCTCCCCAGTTGCAAGTTTTATGATCAGGAACTGCATTCTTTTGTATCTCCTGCTCCAGTGCCCGTAATTTTTTTTTTTTTCACTGTAAATTGAATTCTGTTGTATCTTTTTATTTTATTTTATTTTATTTATTTATTTTTTATTTTTTTTAATTTTATTTTCTCGATATACATTGTGGCTGATTATTGCTCCCCATCACCAAAACCTCCCTCCCTTCTCCCTCCCCCCATCCCCCCCAACAATGTCCTTTCTGTTTGCTTGTCGTATCAACTTCAAGTAATTGTGGTTGTTGTATCTTCTCCCCCCCCCAGTTTTGTGTGTGTGTGTGTGTGTGTGTGTGTGTGTGTGTGTGTGTGAATTTATATATTAATTTTTAGCTCCCACCAATAAGTGAGAACATGTGGTATTTCTCTTTCTGTGCCTGACTTGTTTCACTTAATATAATTCTCTCGAGGTCCATCCATGTTGTTGCAAATGGCAGTATTTCATTCGTTTTTATAGCTGAGTAGTATTCCATTGTGTAGATGTACCACATTTTCCGTATCCACTCATCTGATGATGGGCATTTGGGCTGGTTCCAACTCTTGGCTATTGTAAAGAGTGCTGCGATGAACATTGGGGAACAGGTATACCTTCGACTTGATGATTTCCATTCCTCTGGGTATATTCCCAACAGTGGGATAGCTGGGTCTTATGGTAGATCTATATGCAGTTGTTTGAGGAATCTCCATACCATTTTCCATAGAGGCTGCACCATTTTGCAGTCCCACCAACAATGTATGAGAGTTCCTTTTTCTCCGCAACCTCGCCAGCATTTATCGTTCAGAGTCTTTTGGATTTTAGCCATCCTAACTGGGGTTAGGTGGTATCTCAGTGTGGTTTTGATTTGCATTTCCCGGATGCTGAGTGATGTTGAGCATTTTTTCATATGTCTGTTGGCCATTTGTATATCTTCCTTAGAGAAATGCCTACTTAGCTCTTTTGCCCATTTTTTAATTGGGTTGCTTGTTTTCTTCTTGTAAAGTTGTTTGAGTTCCTTGTATATTCTGGATATTAATCCTTTGTCAGATGTATATTTTGCAAATATTTTCTCCCACTTTGTTGGTTGTCTTTTAACTCTGTTAATTGTTTCTTTTGCTGTGCTGAAGCTTTTTAGTTTGATATAATCCCATTTGTTTATTTTTCCTTTGGTTGCCCGTGCTTTTTGGGTCGTGTTCATGAAGTCTCTGTCCAGTCCTATTTCCTGAAGTGTTTCTCCTATGTTTTCTTTAAGAAGTTTTATTGTTTCAGGGTGTATATTTAAATCCTTAATCCATTTTGAGTTGATTTTAGTATAAGGTGAGAGGTATGGATCTAGTTTCATTCTCCTGCATATGGATATCCAGTTATCCCAGCACCATTTGCTGAATAGGCAGTCCCTTCCCCAGTGAATAGGCTTGGTGCCTTTGTCAAAGATCAGATGGCAGTAAGTGTGTGGGTTGATTTCTGGATTCTCTATTCTATTCCATTGGTCAGTGTGTCTGTTTTTATGCCAGTACCATACTGTTTTGGTTATTATAGCTTTGTAGTATAGCTTAAAGTCCGGTAGTGTTATGCCTCCAGCTTTATTTTTTAGTTCTATAATTTCTATGTGGTTTTTTTTTTTTAATACAGGTATATTTAGGTTTTTTTTGTGTGTGTAGTCTTTATTTGTTCGGTCATTACATTTTTGAACATATATACTTTTTAAGAAAGAGCTGTAAAAAGCCCAAGTTGTTTTTGAAGTATATCTGAGTTGACAGAGTTAATTAACCTCAATAAATCTTGTCAAGACTTGGCTTAGGCTTTATTAGGACAGGTTTACAGTAGACTTTCGTTTAGGCTATGTTTCTTTGGAGATGGATGCCTGGAATGTTGATGAGGTATTTTTACTCTGGCTAGACTGGACGTTTAATGTCCCCCAGAACTACTCAATCACTCCTTTCTCAGTTACATTTTCAACACCACACCTTTTGGTATGCACAGCCCATGCCTCAGACAAAAAGTCACAGGGAATCACTACACAGTGTTCTAGTGATCCATCCCTCGTGACCTGCTAGACTCCAGCCACCCTGATCAACGCATGCCTTTCTGATCACTGAGTTGCATTAGGAAAATGTCATCAGGTAGCAAGCTAGGGCTCAGCTCTTGAGTTTGCCTTTGTTCAGGACTGAATTTCTGTGCTACTTTTCATCTAACGTCTGCAAATGGTTGTCTCATATTTTTTGTTTGGCTTTATGTTTGGTTGCCATGGTTGTTTAATTGGTATCCTCCCATCTTGAGACAGAAATCATAATATTTTACTTTGAATGCAAAACTTATTCTACCTGTATTAAAGGGGGAAAAGCAGAGAAATATAGAGTCAAGGGAAAAAACGTACAGTAGAAATCAGCTTCAAATAGCCAGGTGTTGAATTAGCAAATAAAATGTTAAAGTGGCTATTAGAAATCTATTCAAAGAACTAACAAAAAGATATGGTCAAAGAACAAAAACAAAAAAAAGGTAAAAAATGTAATGAATGAGCAAATAGGGACTCCACCAAAAAACAAAACAAAACAAAACAAAAAACCCACAAAAAAAACTATATATAAAAAAGAACTTACAATTTATTTTATTATGACTTATTGCCCCCAATTTTAATTTATTTCACCCTTTTCACTATTTTATAGAATATGCATGCTCACATGTCTTTATCTGAAGCATTGATTATTTCCTCTGGACTGAGTATAATAATTAGAAGTATTAGGTCAAATATTTGAAAATACATTAATATATCTTTCCACTTGGCCTTCAGGAAAGGTGTAGCATCTTGTTTACCACTACAAATATATGAAAGTGTCAATATTCTCCCTTGGTGGAAAATGCTCAGTATTTTTTAACATTTTTTTTTCGTGTGAGGGAAAGTGATATATTGTTGGTGTTTGAATTTGCTTAAAAGTAATTATAAGTGAGTTTGAGTAATTTTAAAAGTATTTACTTACCAATTTTTAATTCTTATTTTGCATACTTAGATTGGGCTTTTCAGTCTTATTTTTTTTATTGGTTATGAATATTCATGGGGTACAAAGCTGATTGTCACCACTTGTGCCCAAGATGTGATGGCCAGATGCATAGTGACAACATGCCCATCATCACAAATTGCAATTATACCCCGTGACCCCCATCGAGTTATCCCCATCCCCCTTTCCCTCACTCCGCTTTGTATCCCTAGGTATGCTTTCTCCCTCTACAAGACCAACACACCGCTGTGGTCTTTCTTTCCTTCCTTCTTTCTCTTGTAGCTCCCACTTATGAGTGAGCACACGTGGTATTTTCCCTCTGTGCTTTGCTTCTGTCACTCAACGTAAGTTTCTCCAAGCTCATCCATGTTGTGGCAAATGGCAGAATTTCATTCTTTTTAATGGCAGAGTAGTATTCCCATGGTGTACATAAACCACATTTTCCATATCCAATCGTCCATTGATGGACAGTTAGGTTGGTTCCATATCTTGGCTATTGTAAACACATTTTTAAAGATTTGTAATGACAGTTATATAGTTTGGATGAATACTCTGTTTCTGTCATCTCTCTTTTGTAATTTCCCATTTGGTTAGTTGATATTAATTTTTCTTATAGCTATAATCACCAGAAAGCTTTAAGAGAGCAAATCAACCACTAGCATGGTGAACTCAGCAATTTCTCAGATATCATATTTTGACGAATTTTTGTGCTTTCCTGTTTCTATGCAATATTTCTCACATGATATTCCATGGTAGAGAAGTGTACTTTGAGAAGTTAATTAATTTTTATTCAAAAAAAGATCACCAGTATTATATTTCCGTGTATTTTTCAGTTTTTATATAACTTATAGAATTGTTTGGAATCTGTAAGTTTATATTTACTTATAGTATTAAGTTTTTCCCTAGCTCCATAATAAGCCATACATCATGAAAAAGAATGCTTACATCAAAACCTTAGAGTAAGTCCCTAAATTTTTCTCAGAGTACCTCATTGGATGCTCCCTCTATGTATTGATATGTACTATTCTTATACAGTCACTACTTTGGAAATAATAAATGAGTGCACTTTGGATTCTTGATTCAGGAGAATTATGAAAATATATATTTTTTTTATTTTCAAGGGCTGAAGAGTTTTTATTTTGTTTTTGTTTATTTTGAATTCTACTTCTATTGCAATATAGATAATGGTCTGTATAGTTTTGTCTCTCTGCATTGAATGGAGTCTGAACAATAGGAGAAAATTGGTGTAATAGCAAGATCAATGCTGGACAGAGAGCAGAATTTGCCTGTGAGAATTCTTCTTTCCCCTTCTTCTTTTTGTTTCAAAATCCTAAACCTTCAGAGAAGATTATGTCCAACATGCAGGGGTGATTCAGAACAGAGTTAAGTGTCTGTAAGGGAAAGGATATATAGAGAAATTCCTGGATGAAAGAGATAATTGGGGCCTGTGGAAGAGAAGTCCAAGGATTTCTCAAATACATGGGAGTGTTTCCTGCTGTCTAATTAATGCTGAAGAAGAGGAAAAGACCTAAGGAAAAGTATAGCTGTAAGCTTTCTGGCTTTGACTGAATATCCTCTTGTTTCAACCAGAGAGCCTGCAGGCTTAAATAAAAAATTAGGACTGGGGAAATTTTACTTACACCTGCCAGGCTGACTGATATCTGAGGATCAGAAAAGTCTTTCCAATTTGAGGATAGGTAAGTTTCCAGAAAACCATAGCCCAAGAGCCAAAACCCCATAGGAGTCAGATGTCCAATGCTTCATTCACCACGTAGACTAGAGCTAGTGATCACAGTTAGTTAATTCACTGAACGTAATACTTCTTGAAAGTTTGAAACTATACACTGAAATTAATAACCATTGTTATCTCATAATCCTCTTTCTCCATATCCTTTTGAGTATTTTTAATACTTGATATGTTAATTTGGAGTCATGGGTTAAAGTCTACCACTTTAATGTGCTTGTGTTCATCTCTCCTTTATTTTCAATGTTTTTTTTTTTCTTTTTCCTTCTCTTTTATTATCTTTTTTGTCAAACAAAAGATTGTGGCTACAATATGTTCACTGTGGATTTTACATTTCACTACATTTACGTTACATTACTACATTTACTAATACAAAATAACTTATCTTCCTTAATGCCTTAAATTTTACCTTGTTTGTTCTTATACCTGCCTTATATCTGTTGCCGATCATTCAGTATGTCTGCACAATTGTTTTCCTAAAGTAACCATTTTATTTAAGTGTATTATAGAAACAAAATAAAATAAATGTTTTTTCATTCAAAGGTTGTCTTCGTCTTAGGAGATTTTATTCATTTTGATCCATCATCATAAGTGATAAACTTGGTTTTTAAACTCTTTTTAAAAATTATTTTTTATTTTGAAGTCTGTGATCTACAATCTGTAGACCAAATTTGGTCTAGCACCTGTTTTTGTATGAGCTAAAAATGTTTTTACATTTTTAAAGTTACCAAAAGAAAAAAAGAAAAATACATGACAGAGACCATATGTGACAGACAAAGCTTAAAATATCTACCATATGGTCCATTACAAAAAAATGTTTGCTGACCCTTGCTCTGTTTTATTTCAAAACATACTTTTAGCAGATGCTGCCTGTTATACAATTGCTGGTACAGGTGACTCATTGGCTTAGGGAGTTGGGTTCCATTCAGCACACTGCATGACTGGAGCAGGCTCCAAGTGCTAAGGGATTAGTGCCTCCTGGCAACAGTCCTGAAGAAATGACTATACAGTATTTGTTAGTGGGTACATATCCAGCACCTTGCTGGGAGAGCTCTGAGGCACTCATTCTACACTACTTTGTGGAGTTCCCCAATACTATCAAGCTCCAGTTGACCCAGTGGTAACACACTTAACAGCACATATTCTATGACTTCCCCATCTCACTTCCTCACACCCCTCTGGGTGCTTCTTGGTATTATGCTCCAAATAAACTACTTTCACTCAATTCATGTGCCTAGAATATTCTTTAAAATTTATATTTTCTATTTTTTCTGCTTCCTTGAATTTTACACCGTTCCTTAATTTCATACAGAATGCATTCTTGAAAACATGTGCAAGTTAAATATGTATAATTTGAAAAGATAGGCTTACATTTATACATTCTCAGAGAGCCAAATATATGATTTAAAATTTCTTGTGACAGCCTTTAGCCACAAATTTCAAAGGCATATTTTAAATATTTTATACCTAATTTTTAAACTCATTTTTCTTCACAGTTTCTCATGAGCTTACTATGTCTATCCAACGACTAATTGAGGCTAAAGACTATCTCTTTAGACCCACAATAGTTTCCATCTTATGTGAGTTTTATTGTATATATTATACTTGTGCTGACTTTAACTGGTAACTTCATTTTTATATTTTTCTTTTTCTACTTTTTTAGTTGATCAGGTCAAAATGAAATTAGGTTTTCAAATAAGTGGAAAAACTATTTTCGGATAAAGAAAACAGTGCTGCGGCTAAAATGTACGTTTGGCAAATAGACAATTTCACCTCGAAATATTTCAATGTGTATTCATCAAATGAAGAATGAAAACCATAATTGACTTGAAAACCATAATTGTATTTCAGAGCTAACAATGTATGATTTTTCTAAAGAATGCCATACATGAAAGTTAAATATTAAAAAAAAAAAAAAATTAAGAACTAGGCTTTGCTCAGTTTTCTCCAGATGTCCCTGTAATTTTGGGTGGTAGTAGCTTTTTAAATTCTGGTAATTTTTCTTCCTCTGCTCTTTCTTGCGGAAGGAGAAATTTATTTAGCAGTGTTTATTTAGGACAGTGGTCCTCAACCATAACTGCCCAGTGGGATCTAGAGTGCTTTAAAGACAGTACAAAGGCCTGGGTTGTCCCCTTCAGAGATTCCAATTTAATTCAACTGGGGTGTGGCCTGGGCACTGGGAATTTTGAAAGCTTCTGAGGTGATTTTAGGTGCACCTAAAGCTGTGAACCATGTAAAGAATCAGCTAAGTATTCAAATGCATTTCATTGGATTTTGATATTTTCTTGTTTGAATCTTTCACATTATAAGACAAAAGTAATGTATATAAATTCAAAGGATAGTCCCAATAAGGAACTATGTTTCTCTTTTGAAGCATTTCTTTATCTTGTGTCTTACTTGGAAGGAGGAAATTTCATGTTCCCAGATCTTTGCGAGTGTGGCCAGGTGCTCACCTGCTGTCACTTTGTCTTCCAGGAGGACATACCTGTACCACCAGTTCATTGTTCAGTGCTCACACCTTGAACACATGAAAGCCAGGGTATTTCTATTGCCACTTCCATAGCTGAAGAACTGGCTCCAAATCCAGACAGATTCCAAATGGCTGTTACTTTAACCACCTTTCTCCCTCAAGCCCATCATCTCTCTCTCTCTCTCTCCCCGTCCCCATCCTCATTAGCCAGAAGCTCTCTCCTGCACAGCATAATGCTTTTGCCAGGCTCACATCCGCTAATTCTTTGATCATTTGAGACAGAAGTGGCTCCAGAGTTTCCTTTTTAGAGAAGTTTAATCCAGCCATGTCACTCAAAAGGCCCCTTTCTTGTGGTTCTTGTGTATAACAAGCACAGTGTCGTTACCAAGCTCAAATTTTTATTTGGGGTTGTTTTAGAGGAGCTGGTGGAGACTGTCCTCGTGGTTTTGGGTACGGTTGCAGAACTTCTTTCAATTTGATCCAATGGTCATTTTCCAGTCAACATTTTTGAAATTGTTGGAACTTGGCTGCCAAGATTCCCTCATTTCTAAAACTATAGTTTCTTCTCTTTCATTCCTATCTTGTTCATTTCAATGGTGATATAGAAGTTGGGAAATAATTGTGGCTGCTCTCCTATATTCTAAGAAAAATATGATTAGTGACTTTTGATGGAGCAGATCGAGTAGTCAGAATACTATACTGGGGCATGGTACTTTGTCAATGAAGCCAGTGGTTATGGGTTTATCCCAAGAGGATAGCTGTTCTAAGATCAGAGGAGCTGCCAACAGTGGCAGCCTTGCCAGGTTACATACATGTACATTGTCAGAGATGAAACCTCCACTCCCATGCTCTGTGATCTGTGCAGTCCCTTTCTACCATCGATGAGCATCTGACTTAAGCAAGCTAGGCCAATTATAATAATTGTCATGATAAGCAGAGTTCATTGGTGGATAGATGGCACCTGATCTAAGCTGGACCAATCAGAAACCTCCCCAAGACATTTACAGAGAGGCAAAGCCTCAATCCCAGTCTCTCCAGTGATAAAGCCTGGATTTGTGAGACAGAGGACGTAGTGTCCTTAATGCCATCTGTGTGGAGGAATTCAGTTGGCAACTGGTGCTGTCAAGCAGAGTGAGAAGGAATGCGACTCAGAACGCCCTGGGCATGGGCAAGCTTTTGTAGCCCAGCTCTCCAGTCAAATCCTGATTTCCATTTCTTGTGTCAGCCAGTAAATTCCCCTACCACCCAAAACGGTTTAGGTTGGGATTTTGTCATTTCCAAACTAAAAGGTGGTGATTAAGAACAGCACTTGAGTTACAATCAGAAGTTTTGAGTTTGAAACTTGGCTCTGACCCTGAGAATTTATAGGCATTCCTGTGAAATAACATCATATTAGAGAAAAGATGAGAGAATTTCTGCCTCTGTGTCTGGTGTATGATAACAACAGAATAGCATGTAGAAATTAGTTACCTGTCCTCATTTTTATCACCACTTCACCATCTAAAAAAGCAGCAAAAGAAGATCCCAGAGACACCAAGCCGAGTGCCTTTTCTTAACTTTTTGTCCTCTGTGAAAGCGTCTGGTGTGTATGTTCTATTTTGGGCTTCAATATAGTTTCACTTGAATCAAGCCCTACACTATTAAATATAAAAGCAAGTATATCTGATAATTTTCCTTCCCAAGAATCCCTACATTTTCCTCTTTCTGAATACTGACATACCTTTTGTTCATGTCTGTCATAATGTGCATAACAGATCTATAAATGACTAGCTGCTCTTCTTGACTAACTGTTTAGAACCAAGAAGTAAACCATGGCAAAGTTTTTAAAATAAACCCAGAGAAGCCAGACAATGTACCAGTCAACAGAAAAATAAAAGAATGTTTCATGTGGTTCAATTTCAGCAATCTCTGTAAACATCTTGAGGAAGCCAAAATCATCTATTGATCAATTTAGTCTGTCATTCTACTCCTGAGGAAAATGGTAATAAAATGAATGTCATTAAGTGTTCAGAGACCACATCACAATACAGTATGTGTGACAAGTCCCTCTGTGCCCAGAATATTCCACATTTATAAATAAAAATCCACTTGTCTGCTTCCCAAAATTGTTCTTTGCTATAAAATTATATCTTTGTAATTTTATATTTCAAATTCTTATTTTGCTCTCATTCGTGCATTTGCCTCCTGCTTCCATGTTGGTGAGGGTGATATATTTACATCCTGACTTTGAGTTCAGAGACAGCAAAGAGAATTGGATAAACACACCAGGGCCATGACAAAGCCACAGAATGCCTCACTCTGTTCCTGTGCACCGTGTTCTTTTGCAGAAATACAATTTGTCCTTGAAAAAGTATCTGTTTATTTCCTACAATTGGAACCTCACTGTCTTTGTGCCACTGTATTACCGACGCTCCATCAGATAAAAATAGAAATTAAGCCAATGACAACAATAAGCTGGACTTGGTGTCTCAGAAAACATGTGTTCTTGTCAATTAACATGAAGCATCATTACTTGCATATGAATGTAAACACCTTTACATATGAATATAAACTGTGCTTTTTGCCCACTGATCTTTGGAAGAGAGTAGGAGCCTGTGGTCAATAGACTGCTTTGTTTAAGTCCAATTTTTGTTGACTTATTATATTTCTCCAACAAAAAGCAATTTATCCCTCTGAGCATTGTGCTCCACCTTTTTAAAAAATAGAAATGATAACAACTTATAGCCAATAGGTGGTTTTAGGTAGAAATGAGATGATGCATGTGAAATAGAATCCAAAGCATTTTTGAAACTATCATAATTTGGAATCAAATCCACCCAAGAAAGCTTTCCAAAGGGGTCATTGATATCGACTTTTGGAAAAAAAAAACCATGATAGGACAAGTGTCAAAGTGTTTATTCGGGGAGGTGGGGAAAGTTAAACCACATGATTAGGTGTCCATTCCTTTTTTCCCACCACTCAGTCTCACTTCCCACTGATGTCTGAATGACGTAAGAACAGTTCTCAGTTGATAACGGAAGGAGAGAGGCATTGAGGTGACTGCAGTAAAAACACCTCTCTTCACCGCATTTTAAGGCTGTGACAGATCTGTTACTCATAATGATCCCAGAATGTAGAAGCTGTGCCCATATATCAGTCAAATAGGATTCTTACTTGGCATGGAATTCACTGAGGGAGCTCTTGAGACTCTGAAGCAACCGTTTTAGAATTGAGTGCACGCAGGATTGACAATCTGCAGCATGGCACGTTAGAAAGGTAGTGTGATGCTTCTAAAACCCAAATGCTAAGCATGCTATTTAGCTGTCTCTTCTCTGCACTGGCTCCCCACATAATGCCCTGATTCTTCCAAATGATATCCAAAGCTTTTCTATGTGGCTCCATGCTTTCTGCTCCTATGCCGCTGGTTCCATACACCTTCACACTAGGCTGGCCTCTCCAAATTTCTATGCACTTCATTGCCTGGGTGGTATGTGGAAAGGGAGACTTTTTTTTTTTTTTTTTTGGTCAGTCCTGTGCATCAGTGTCTCTAACAGTATCTTTTCCCAGATGGAAGTGAATAAGTGCTGATGAAGCAGCATGTAAGAAGTGCATATTCTGTTTCAGTGTGAAAAGAACAATCTCCTGAGACAGCTGAGACTAGCTGGGGCAGCGTTTTTGCTTTTCTTCTGCCATGTGGCTGTCAGGAAGGTCATTTGGGCTGCTCTAGATTTCAGTGGAAAGTAACTCTAGCTTATGCACTACTAGGCAGTTGTCATCGATTTCATGATCTTTTCCTATGTCGTAATTTTAATTATCCTCATGCTGCCAAAGCCGGGGATTTGAGTGTTTAATCATTTCATACCAAACCAAGCCAGGCCGTCGTTTGTAAAATATGTAAAGCAGTGAGTGTGGCAGTATACAATTCAAAAAAACATAAATCTTGGGTTAACATTTAAGAAGATATTAGTTCACTATACACTTATTGAAAATTTCCTTTCTAGTGATGAAAACATAACAGAGAATACCATACATCAAATCAATATTTTGCAAAATAAATAAATATATTCCATTAAGAATGGGAAAAAAACTCCTTGGTAACTTCAGACGTGCTTATGAAAAAAGATTATTTCTTAAACTGTGGTTGTGTTACATTTCTTTCTTTCTTTCTTTCTTTCTTTCTTTGTTTTTGGTTTTCAAAACCCAAGGATTGGCAGTTGGGGTTTTGTGACAAGAGGCAGGAAATATTTTCTCCCCAGTTGCATACTTTTCTAAACAATTGGACACCACAGCCCAGGGATGGGCCCCTGTTTATGGGCCTTGGCAGCAGCCACCCTTTTGGACAACAAACAGTCAAGACCTTCTCAGCCGTAAGGCCAAATCAATCCTCTCCCCCTCCCGCTTACAACTTATTCGCCTTACTTTCATTGAAAATTCCCAGTTCTATTGTAAAGAGTGCTGCGATGAACATTGGGGAACAGGTATACCTTCGACTTGATGATTTCCATTCCTCTGGGTATATTCCCAACAGTGGGATGGCTGGGTCGTATGGTAGATCTATTTTTGCCCAAATGCCCATCATCAGATGAGTGGATACGAAAATGTGGTACATCTACACAATGGAATACTACTCAGCTATAAAAACGAATGAAATACTGCCATTTGCAACAACATGGATGGACCTTGAGAGAATTATATTAAGTGAAACAAGTCAGACACAGAAAGAGAAATACCACATGTTCTCACTTATTGGAGGGAGCTAAAAATTAATATATAAATTCACACACACACACACATACACACACACACACAAACCGGGGGGGGGGGGAAGAAGATATAACAACCACAATTATTTGAAGTTGATACGACAAGCAAACAGAAAGGACATTGTTGGGGGGGAGGGGGGGAGGGAGAAGGGAGGGAGGTTTTGGTGATGGGGAGCAATAATCAGCTACAATGTATATCGACAAAATAAAATAAAATAAAAAAAAAAGAAAAAGAAAAAGAAAAAGAAAAGAAAATTCCCAGTTCTCTTTTAAACCTTGCCCTCCCTTAAATCCAGCCACTCTCATCCCAAAACACTCACGACCCTTAGAACACAATTGCATGGAGGCTTTAGACCTCTTTCTCAATCCCTTTCCACACATCTCCCCATAAGCCCACAGGCCTCAGCCCCTTCTAACTTATGTACACAGACCCTTCACTCACACCTCTCCCTTCCAGCTCATCACCTTTAGGCCAGTGTCTCCCTGCTCTTTCACTCGTTAGGGATCTTCTTAGGGAACAGGCCAACCTTCTATTACCTTTCCCCTCCACCTTTCCCCACTCCCACCCCCACCCCCAGACTTTAATCTGAGCCTGGGACAGCAAGTTAATTAAGACCTGAATCCCAAAGCCCCTCTCACTAGGCTGGGAAAGGCCTTATACAGTAGTTCTCACCACCCCTACAACAATAAAAGTACTAGGAAAGGCCTCTTGGTATCACTTCTTTTTGGTAAAACTAGCACCTGAGACTTTACCCAAAGAATCTGCTAACAACAAGCCAGAGGGGTCCCTCTGCTCAGCCCCCAACCCAACATCTCCTCACGCTTCATCCATTTTAGGACCCACAAAACTAAAAATCTCCAGGACCTCTGCTCTTCCCCCAATCCCAGAAGAAGGATGATCTTGCCCCCGGCGATCATCCTCTCACTCTTGCAGGCCTGCTCCACGTCCTTCACACAGGAGCTGCTCCAAGACTGGTCCTGACCTGCTGTCACGGGTTTGCCATCGTGGGATCGTGGGACATGGTAAGTATATGCCACCCTGTGTCCCTAACCTTTATTATACTATCTGTTCTAGTACCTGCTACAGGATTGGCCAGTGCTGCCCCAGAGGAGTGTAGCATTATAGGAAGATTTCTCCTGGCCTCCTTTACCTTCTATCAGTAGGATGCTTCTTAGCAATGTCACTGTGGCAATGTGCCCTTAAATTCTTTTATCTCCTAACCCTTTGCATCCTTCCCATGTGTTTCCTCCTATCTCAATGCTCCCCCTTACCTGGAACATGGAGGTTCCAGGTCCACAGGGACGATGCAGCCCTCAGCGGATCAGACTGGTCCCCGAGTGACTCATCTGTCTCCCACTTCGCGAGAAACTTTTTGTGGCCAACCCCTCTCTGTCGATGCAGCCCTTGACGTTTCCACAAACATCTCTTCACTTTCCTCTAAACTCACCTCAGTGGGGACTGTCAGCGCTGTGCGGGGCCTGCCCACACCCTGACTCACTAACACCAAACGCCACCACTCACTTACCCCCTCCCCATCGATGCCCTAAAACCGGAATGTATTTCCTTTGTAAAACTATGTTATCCTGTTGCCTGCCCCATAATGCGATTTCTTACATATTCGTTTGGCTCATTCCAACATCACCATCCAGACAGATGGAGAGATGGAGACGGGACTGGGACTAACTTCGGCGCCCCCTCTCAGAAACTGCCCCCGCTCCCATAGGGCACTAATTGTACATTTTCTAATTGGGACAGAGATCCTTCCTGCAACTAGGACTGGCATAGTGGGCCTTGCTACTGCCTCTCAATTCTATCAAAAACTCTCAGAAGAACTAAGTACAGACAGCATCTCCTCCCTCCAGCGACAGGTCATCTCACTCACGACAATCACTTTACAGAACTGTCAGGCCCTTGACCTCCTTACAGCTGAGAAAGGAGTCACCTGCCTCTTCTTGGGGGACAAATGCTGTTATTATGTAAATGAGTCCAGGGTGATCCAAAACAACTTAAACCACTTAAAGGCAAGCATTGATCACCAACGCAAAAGGGTTACAAATCACAAACACACCTTGGGGGTGGCCCCAGTCACTGAACCCTTGAATGCCCTGGTTTATGCCCCTACAAGGACCCCTAACTGTGCTGGGACTCATCCTACCCTTTGGTCCCTGTCTCTTTTGGTGTTTCTCTAGTTTCTTACAGGAAAGTATGCAGGCTCTCACCAACCAAAAGGTCACCGAATTCTTCATGGGAGGAGGACATCAGCCCCTCAGAATCAGCGACCCTTCCCTGGAAGAATACAGCCTCCCCACACGAAACCAATACCCCACCACCTAATTGTTTTACCTGTCAACAGAAATCTTTTATTTTTTTCATATCTTCGCCCATCGCCAGCAGGAAGTAGCTTCAGAAGAATGAGATCTTTGCCCCTTTTCCCTTTTCCCTATACTTAAAAGGTGGGAATGATAGGTTCTGAACATAACTGGTGCCATTTTAGGCGAGGCCAACCAAGCACAAAATGGCCCCAACCCCTCCCGCCTTCCCTTTATGAGAAACCTCATGATTTCTGAGAAACAGAAACCCTTTTGCTTCTGCAAGGGCACATTTCTCCACCCTGGTCGCAGAGCTTCCACATTAGCATAATGCCCCTCCTTGATGGTATCAGCCAGCCCTTGGTGCCCTATATAAGCTCTCTCACCCGCACACGTGGTGCTGTCCTCCATTCTGAGGGCAGCCCAGCAGATTCTTTTCCTTTAATAAAGCTTCATCAGTACCCAGCATTTTGGCTCACTTTCTTTCACGTTCTACCGGCCCTTTTACTGTATCCTTCACTTATTTATTTCTTTTTTCTTTTTATTTGGCTTACTTAGAAGCCTACATCCTTGAATTGTAAGCCCATTTTCATGATGTATGGCAACATCCGTCTAAATGTGCCATAAAATCAGGTAAAATTTTTAAATCAATATTTCTTTATAGGAAGGCAGAGTGCTGAGGTCCCCTCAGTTTGCAGAGCTGAATTCAGTCGCAGACAAACCATCGTTATCTGGCAAATGGTCGGGGAGAGCCGTGGTTCTCTTTTGGCTGTTTTCTGAGGCTTATGATGATATAATTTCTTTAGGAGAAGAAAAACATAACTATTTGATAGAATAATTGTTTCCTGTTAAAAATTCTTCTTGTATTTTTAAACAATTTATTTTTTAAAATGAATTACTTTGGTACACTGTACTTTTATGAAATGTGTTTGTGAAGACCACAGGCCCAACCCAGGAGGGATTTCTCCAGTTCTCCTACTAAGAAAATCCTGGGGCACAAACCATTTTATATTCTGATAGAAAGAGCTTGAGTTGACAGTCTGGATTAATGCAGCTTTCAGCATCCGTCTCAGGAGATTAGAAAATTGTAGGGAAGCTGTGATTGGTGGATAAAACATTGCTATCAGATGTGCTCAAATTGACACTTGGTGGATAAACTTTTTTCCTGTGTCATTGCTTATAAAATTCTTGTAGATAAGAACTCTAATAAATAAATTGCTTTGTTCTTTATTTTTGCTTGAATTTACCAAATTTACTGCAACCAGTCCTCATCTACTTCATTTATCTCCTTACGGCTCAGAATGAATACCCTGAAATTAATCAGCTGATTATTAATTCCTTAATTCTATGCAGCACATTTCTCATTCTTCTCAGTTCTTTTAACAAGAACTGAGAATTAGACTCCTGGGGCTATGCTGTCAGTATTGGCTAGGTGTTAAGTAGACACAGGTCTACATTGCTTTTATGCCTCTTTTTCCAGGGAGGACAAAGTTACATTCATTAAATATCTGAATTACTCAGAAGGCAAATGGGATTCCGTCTGGTCATCCCCTTGAGAAGTTTACAATTGTATTGCCTCAATCTCCATTTAGAGATTCTTTGGGGAATTAGGAAAAAAACAACATATCAACCCTCTTTCCTGGTTATATAATCACAAAGAACATCAGATAATTATCTCATTCATTCATTCAACGAATATTTATGAGTACCTATGATGTGTCAGGCACTGTCACAGGTCCTAGGAATAAGAAAAACAAAACAAAGACTTTACTTCTGGGATTCAGCTGGGAGGGAGAGGGTAAGTGGTTGCCAATTACTATGGAAGAATGTAAAAAGGGCAATGATTGAAGGGAAGGAGAAAGTTTTATTTTATTTCATATTTTAATCTAATGGCTACCTGCAAGGTTTTTTTTTTTTTAATTTTAATTTTTTAAAATCATTATACCCTATAAACATTTTTTTGTGGCCCTTTACCAATTTCTCCCTAACCCCTGCCTCCCTTCCTCTGTCCCACCTCTGGAGTACTCAGTTCCGTTCAGGAGAAAGTTTTATTTCCTATATATATAGTAGTCAGGAAATTCCTCTCTGGTGCATTGACCTTTGAGGAGCACTTGAACGAAATAAAGAGGTCAATCAAGCTGATATCTGGAGGAAAGTTTTCAAGGTAGTGGTAACAGAGAGTGCAAAGACTCTGAGGCAGAAGTGTTCTTGGTATGTTTAGGAAACTACAAGGAAACTGGTACTGTGAATTGAATGTCCGCCCAAAGCTCACTGAAACATCATCCCCATAGTAACAGTGTTAAGAAGGTGGGAAATCAGACTTTGGCAGTATTGAAAGGTGAGGTCCTAAGAGGTGATTGGATCATAAGGACTGCATTCTCACAAATGGGTTAATCCATTCATGGAGTAATGGGTTAATGGTTTAATGGGTTGTTAAGGAGTGGTTCTGATGGCTTTATCAGGAAATCAAGTGAGCATGCTAACACTCTTGCTTATGCCATTTTTTCCATGTTATGTATGCCCTGCATTGCCACAGTACTCTGTAGAGACTCCCTACCAAGAAGGCCCTCCCCAGATGTGGTTTTTGGACCTTGGACATCCCAGCCTCCAAAACTGTAAGAAACAAATCTTACGATCTTCATAAATTACCCAGTTTTAGGTACTCTGTAAAAACCACCAGAAAATTGACTAATACAGTTGGTGTGGCTGAAACAGAATGATGGAGAACCGGGGTTGCAGAAGAGAAGGTCAAATGGTCAATAAGAGGCAGGTCATTAGGGCCCCGTAGGCTATGTTAAGAACTTTGCCTTTCATTCTGAAAACCATTAGAGGTTACTGAATAGACCTCATGCTTATTTTCAAAGGATCAGTCTGGATGCTGTGACGAAAATAAGCTTTGCAAGCAGACTTTGGGGCAGAGAAACCAGTTTGAGGCTTCTCACACAGTCCGGGTAAGAGATAATAATGGTTTGGCTTGGGAAACAGTGATGAAGGTGGTATAAAACTGTCAGGTTCTGAGCTTATTTTGGAAACTGAATTGATAGAATGCACTCATGGTTTGAGTTTGATAGGAGAAAAGAGAAGTTAAGGATGCCTCTCCGTTTTTTCTATAGACTGTTGTCTTGAGCTATATTATGGAAATATCTCAAGTTTGTGAATAAGAGAGAATGGGGTTTAAATTTTTCTCCTACCATCTGAGTAACTGAATGACTTTCATAAATGTTGTAATCCTCGGTTTCTTCAGAGGTAATTAGCAATTATATCTAACACATTAGTGTATCTTCAGGGTTTAAATTAAGTAATAACCGTAACTGTGTGAAACTCTACTTTTACATCTTATTTTCATAACAACCTTATGAGAGAAGTAATGTTATCTCAATCACATGCAAGAGGAAACTAATGTATAAAGAGATTACAGAATTTGCTAAAGGTCACATGGAGCTAGATTTGGGATTTGAAATCAGGTCTGTTTGATGCAGAACCCATGTCCCCAAACACTGTGTTAACCACAAAACCAATAGTGATTTTAAAAATATAAATAGCTAACATCATACAACATGCCATGCTTTTTGTTTAATACCTCATATACATTATTTCTTTTAGTTCTTACTACTTGCTACCTGGTCCAAGTATTATCTTATTTTTGCAAATGAGGAGGGAGAGGCTCAGAGAGGTTAAGTAACTTGTCCATACCAGAGGCAATTAGCTAGCACACTTCAAAGCCTGGCTTAAAAATTATGTCAACATCACACAAAGCTGTCTGATAGACTAATTCCAAGATGCCTCCCTACACTAAAGGATTCAGTGTATATCCCTCCTATCAATGTAGGGTGGGGCATGTGTCTTAGTTTGTTTCTTGTTGCTATAAGTAAATACCTAAGACTGGGAAATTTACAAGGAGAGGAAATTTATTTCTTACAGTTCTGGAGGCTGGGAATTCCAAGGACATGGTGCTTGCATCTGGTGAGGGTCTTCTCACTGCATCATAACATGGCAGAGGGCATCACATGGCAAGAGGGTAAGAGTAAGAGAACCAGAGTGCTCAGTTTTATAATTAATCCATTTATGAGAGTAGAGCCCTCTTCAATCTATTAATCCATTCATGGGGGCAGAGGGATTAAGTCTCCAACTCATGCAAATTGGGAGACACATTTAAACCATAGCAGTGCGGACAGGGGGTATGGCTGAGTGTGGAGATTCTTATGAAAGCCCTTAGGGCTCTGAGGAATAGCATGTGCCTTCACACCTAAGATGCCGGTGCAATATGCAAGGACTGGCCACTTTCACTCTCTGGCACATTTCTCTGAAGTTAACATTGCAAGATGTTAGTCTGTTTCTTCCTCCATAAACATAATTTATTGCATTTTTTCATTGCTTTTATTTTTCAGAGATGATGAAGTATTTATCAGAAGGCCTGCTTTTGCAATTCATGAGTACTCTTCTTTCAGAGGCAAATCCAATTGTTTTATGTCAAGAGAAGAAAAGGAGTACAAGGTAAAAATCTGCCTATTGTTAGATTTTTCTCCCCCTCAGAGAAATGAGAGTGGGAGGAAAAAATCCTTGGCTATTTCAAGTTAAAATCTGAATTCATTTGATGGATAATAAAGAAGGAAAATGTAATTTACTATCAAAAACAATGATAGATTGTTTTTCTTTTGTTTTAACATCAATCATTATGAAGTTCTAATATAAATCTGACTGAATGTTTTTTCAGGAATATTGCAGTTTTTCTTACTACAATTTGGTCAAAATCTCAAAGGGATTAAATCAGTCCTTTATATGCCTACTTATAGTAAAGCAGAGATTAAGGCAGTTCTAGAGATGGCAGTGAGTACGATTCCTCTTTATAATAACTCTCGGTCTTTTAAAATGGAGGAATCTTTTGGTTCTGATGGTAGAGTCCAGGACACTTGTGAGCTACAGGGCTACTTATGAGCCTTCTGCAGTACCGTGAGAAAGGCTATATAAAGAGAACAGGCAAAATGTTTAACAGCGGTCAAGGTATGCTATCTTGATTTCCAGAAAATTGAGGATGCAAACATTTGTTGAACAGGTTCTATATGCCTGACACATGGCTAAGCATTCACATACACTAATTTAGTCCACATGGCCACTACCAAAGCAAGACAGGTCTTGTCATTCTCATTGCACAGATGAGGAAACAGAGTTTCAGATGATGTCTGAAAACATATATCTACCATATGGAGGAACTGGTCGGATGTACATCCACACCTGCATGATTCTGATTCGTGGCTACTGTACATTGCCTTGCTTTCTCTTAGCGTCATAACCCTCCACTTGCTCCTCTGTAAAACAGGAATATGCATTTTCTAAAAGGATTTAGTTTTAAGTAATATGTATGAAGCATGTGGTATGTGCCTGGCACATTCTAGAAGGTTATTTTCCCCTTTACTGAGAATGCTTCTTTCTGTTTAACAGAGACCTATCTGAACACAGTGCTGAGGGGCGAAATATCAGAATTACTAATGATCTCTTGATATTGGAAAGTAAAGAGTTTAACTTTTAAATACACACACATATATATTGATATGGTCTGAATGTCTGTCCCCTCCAAAGCTCATGTGGAAGATTGATCTCCAATGTAGCAGTGTTAAAAGGTGGGGCCTTTAAGAGGTGATTGCATTGTGAGGACTATTCCCTCATGATTTGATTAATCTATTCACAGAGTAATGAGTTGATGGTTTAATGGGTTATCATGGGTGTGGACTGGAGGCTTTATAAGGGGAGCAAGTGAGCACATTAGCAAGAATTCTTCTTATTCTTGCCACGTGATACCCTGAGTTGCCATGGGATTCTGTAAGAGTTCCCAACAAGAAGAAAGCCCTCCCAGATATGCCCCTGGGCCTTGAACTTCCCAATCTCTCCAAAACTTTAAGAAATAAATTTTATTTTCTTATAAATTAACCAATTTCATGTATTCCCTTATCAGTGTCAGGAAATAGACAAATGCATACACACACACACACACACACACACACACACACACACCTCAAAAGTTTTATTTGGTGCATATATCAGTGAGGTTGCACCTGAGAAACAGAATCAGTGGGATGGATACATACATGTATGTTTCTCTGGTAGAACCCTGACATGTATGAGAAAGTATATAATAAATACAAGAGTATTGCAGAAAGTTCATGGAAAAATAGAATTAAAGATAAGACGAACCTTTCCACGAACTTTTTCAAGTACCCTCATATATATATATATATATATATATATTATAAAAGAGATTTGTTTCAAAATACTGGCTTGCACAATTGAAGGGGCTGGCAAGTCCAAAATACTAGGGCTGGCTGGCAGGCTGGAACCTCTCAGGCAGGTGCCAGAGCGGCAGTCACAGGCAAATTTCTTCTTCCTCCAGGAAATCTCACTTTTTCTCTTAAGGTCTTTCAATTGATTAGAATTGACTCACGCAGGTTATTGAGGACAATCTTTGCTTAAAGACAATTGATCGTAGATGCTAACCACAACTACAAAATAAACCTTCACAGCAACACCTAGACTAGAGTTTGAGTAAATAACTGGGTGCTTCTGTAGCCTCATCTTGTTGATGCATAAGACTACCCATCACAGTGTGTATTTGCTACACTATGCAGCAGGAGGAAGCTTGCCTGAATCATTTTATTATGTTTAATAATCAAAGACCTAGCCTATGAGTATTTCTTTAATTATGTGCAGTGGGGGTGGAAATTGATGGAGGAGAGTCACTGAGCTTTTCCTTGTGTCTCTGCATTTTTCCTAAAAAGCAACTATTGTAGTATTTGTTCTTGCTTATTGAATTATTTGCAAAATACCCTGAATTCAATATTTTCTTGACAGCAAACACTTGTTAAATTATTCATAGTGCTGCTTTCTAAGAATAATCAGATTACCTACCGCCTACATCAGCCAGGAGACTGAGCATCAAAATTTGAGAATTTATAAAGTTTTACGAGCATTTTTCCTGTACTAATCTAGCCTGCACTTGGAAAAAGGAATAGGATCAACTCTGAAGAAATTTATGGAGCATGCTTTATGTTGATGAGGATTGAGATCTGAGAAAGTTTGATCAGGGAAAACATTATTGGCAGGTTGACATTTGAATAAACATCAGAAAGAAATGAGGAGGAGACCAGGCAAACGTGGGCAAAAAGCATTTTAGGCAAAGTCCCTGCAATAGAAGCATGTCTGGTGTGCTCTGGCAAATGTGAGGAAGGGTGTGGCTAGAGGGGAATTAATGAGAAGATAGTGGGGACAAATAATGTTATAGAAACAAAAGAATGTTTGATTTATATAGATGTGAAGGTATTGATGTGATTAACTGGATTATTTTTCAATAATACTCTCTTCCCTACTCCCACTTGTGGATACACTTTCTTGCCCCAATGATGTTGGCTTGGCAATGTAACTGGCATTTGCAGCCAAGCAAATGTGCTACTCAGCTCTCCTTCAATGGAGTCTGCTGCAAGGAATGTAATTGGACCAAGAGCTCCAACTTCTGTTCCTCTGATCCATGTTAACCCAGAGGCTATACTTACACTGGGCTGTTCCTAGCTAGTGACTGAGCATTGCATGGGTACTAGTGTCAGCCTCCTTTTGTGGAATGCAAGTCCACTGTCATGGGACTCAAGGATTCCTCATCAGTCTGGCTGAAACTTTCTTAGAACTCCACTGCAATCTGAGATTCTCCCTGCGTATGTCTTCTTCCTTCCTCCTCTCCTTGCACACTTGTCAGTCCTGCTTTGCAACTCTGCACTGAGAGATATTCCTATCCAGTACCACCCCCTTCCCTTTGTCCTTCATTGGCTTTCCCACACTGAATCTTCTGGACATCTGATCCCTTTATAGCATCTGTTTTTCAGAGGATCTGAACTGACACACTTGACTTGGGTTCATTTTGTTGTATTGTACTTCTTGCACCCTGGTATTTGTTCATCATGCAGCATGTGTTGACTAATGATAAAGGGTACATCAAGCAGAACTGGACCCAGTCCGCAATTTGAACCAATTGCGACTATGCCTACTATTACTACCACCATCAAACCACCCACAACCATCCCAAGGCTATAAGCATAAGTAAAGTACTGTAGTGCTAAGCCACTGAAATTTGGCATGGTTTGCTACACTGCATGATCCTGACAATAGATAATAAATACACATAGTAAAATTTTGACTTAAAAAAAAAAACTACATGGAAAACCATTGAAGAGTTTGGAGCACAAGATGACATGATCTAGACTATCTTGTTTTAACAAGTTCACTGTTTATTATGCTGATAATAAATGGAAAGTGATAAAGGGCAAAACAGGCAAATCCACTACAGCTGGCCTCCGTATCCATGGGTTCCTCATCCAAGAGTTCAACCAGCTGAGGATCGAACCTATTTGGAATAAAAAAAAGGAAAGAAAGAAAAAAATAAAACACATTTGTACAGATTTTGTTTCGTCATTTTCTAAATACAATATGGTAACTCTTTACATATCATTTACCTTGTATTAGATATTATGAGTAATCTAGAGACGGTTTAAAGTATACAGGAGAGTGTGCATTGGTTACATGCAAATATTACACTATTTTATATTAGGGACTTGAGCGTCATAGATTTTGGAGCCCATGGGAGGTCCTGGAACCAGTCCCCTACACACACCTAGGGACAACTGTATTTGGCTTCTGAAATAATCCAGTCAAAAGATAATGGTGGTTTTAACCAAGATGGAGAGAAGTGGTAGAAATCAAATATTTTTCAAAGACAGGATTTATTGATGAGGTGAGGTGTAGTGTACAATAAACAGGAGAAAATTATGACACCAAGGGTTTTGACCTGAGCTATTGAAATGATGGAGTAGTCTTAAGGAAGAGAAGAAACGATCTAAAAATCAGGCTTTACGGATCCTCGAACTTTTCAGTTGCAGTCATCTGTATCTCCATCACGCTTCAGCCACCCTCTACCACAGTTATTTCCTGGGTCTGGTTGTTACCAATAAATACAGCACTTCCAGAATCTAGATTTTTGGTTTGATATGCTCTGGTAACAATCTCTTATTTTTTAAGTTTACTGAATCTGGTACCCTAGTTTGAAAGTGTTTCAGCTCCATCAAGGATATAAAACTTGCATGCTATCAACCTCATAATGTTTTGTTCTTGTTTTTGTTTTTTCCCTTCTAACACTGGACGTCATGTTCCTTTGCTGTAAAGACTCTGAACATAAATTTTCCTCAGGGAAACTCACCCATCTGGCAAAAATCGCAGTTCTGGTTATTTGCAACTGCTTGCATCTGAGGCTAGATTCTCTTCCATGCTCAAGCCTCTTGCTCTTGCAATTATCCACTCTATCTACCAGATGACTAGCTTCTGCCTTGCTACTAAATCATTTCAATCAGCAGACAAATATGACTCAATAGATCCATGTACCTTTTTCTAAGCCAGTGTAAAATATCTGCTCCACTTTCTGTCATCCAGGATGCCACATGGGTGGGGATAGAAGTCAAACCAACAACATGAAGACTGGCTGCCACCCGGACTATAGCCTGGGTACCACGAGTCCTGGATATCAGGTCTCCCTCATGCTCTCACACACAAACAGTCCCAACTGCAGTCTTGGGACTACTAATCCCTATTGTCCATGCAGCAACCCTCTCCTACCATGATGCCATTGCATCTTTCAGGTCAGCTTAATATAATAACACCAGTGACTGACTGGTCATAGATACGGTTCTAAAGCCCCAGTAAGGCATGCCATAGTATCATATCTTTAAAATAGAAATGATGATATAACTTCATCCAAAGGATTGTTGTAAAGATTAATTATCCTCATGCACAGAGTAAACTCTTTATTATATTTTATTTTATTTTATGAATATCTATACAGGATTTACTGTTTTTAGATTTGACCAGAAAACATAACCAATGGCTACAGTGATCATGTGAACAGTTTATCCAGCTTATCTTCAGGAAATGTACTGAAATAGATCAGTGTAAAGATAGATACAAATAGCAAATAATATAGACATATATATGGAGACAGGTGGATATTATATAATAACAAACATTTTCTCAAGAAATATCTCAATGAAATGTAATCTCACCCAAATTAATAAAGGGATCCTGATAGCAATTATGCTCCCACTATTTAGCACAATACAAAAATGTGTAAACATCATGGCTAGTGGATGAGACCTATAGCAAATACAAGAAATTTTATGAGCAATAGAATAAAATAATAAGACTCATGGAATTAGGGGTGTGCTTGTACTGGGAATTCATGACCAAGTTGAATTTATGATATAAAAGTATTATTTAAAATTATAAATGAATTAATATAATTCTTTTCATTAATATAACATTAATAGAATTTAAAATAAATAAAAATGTATATAACTATATAAATATGCGCAGAAAAGGCATTTGATAAAAATCAAACTTCTAGCTTAAAGAAGAATAGAACAGTATTCCCTTAGCATTATGACTATCTACCAAAATGCTACAATAAACTTTATGCTTAATTTGGACACTGTAGAATTATTCCACTTTGGAAAACAATTTAGCAATTGTCTTAAAATTGAAAATATACATCCTAAAACCCATGCACAATGGTAGTCACCTCTTAATATTCTTCCAAAGATAAGTACAAGGTGGGAGGTTCATATGATAGAGTATGTGTGTCAAGGAGTACAAACCTCAAAACACAATTCTAGGGGAAGCGTTAAGTTCCAGTTTAATGCAGATGTTTCCAGGCCATTTTGAGAGTTAGAACATTGTGCTTAAAGTGATATAAAACTAAGAAAAGAATATAAGGTTCTCTTATTTTATTTGGAACTGTAATAAATTAATAGTACTCACATATAAATCTGAACACCAAAGAAATCATATGTGTGAATGCAAAAAGTCTTTGAAAAATTTCTGACACATAATATTCTAGAGCAATGGTTAGCAAATTCTTTCTCTAAAGGGCCACATAGTAAATATTTTAGTGTTTGTAAGCCGCAACGACCTACATCACACATTCTTTATTATGTTTTTTAACCAGCTAAGAAAAACAAAAATTCTTAGCTCTTTTATGTTTATCCAGTGTAAGGTCACACAATTACACATTAGGTAGCTGGGCCCCCACAAGGAGCATTCGCATACTTAAAAAATTAATTTTTCATACTCTTTATATTTCTCAACATCCCCATAGTTCAAAATTGGAATTATTCATAAGTAAGTCTTCACAGAGCTTATATTCAACGCTAATAATAATTCCAAATAAATAGCCATTGTACCTTGGTGTCTGATACAACATGCATTTGGTTTAAGAAGTTAAGGTCTGAAAAGCACAATGCAATTTTACAGAAGCCAGCACGGCCATTGCTTCCCCGCTTTGAAAGTTCTCTGTCACTTTCACCCTTCCCAAACCTGTTCGCTTGTCCAAAGTTAACAGCACTGAGCACTTCCATCATTATAATCTGTTTCCATGTCTCTTCTACAATGTTTTAATTTTAAAAAGACAAAAAACAAACTACCAGTGAAATTGGGGGGTATATACTTTCTATAAGTTATTAAATATTGTGTGGATATACTTATTTACTGAAATAAAGCAATGATTATGCAATATAAATATAGAAAAAACAAGGTTTGAGGATTTATTGTTTAATGTATATCCTGCTGGTCATCAGCACACTCCATACCAATTGCAAGCGTGATTTAATTTTCCAATAGGAAAAGAGAGATATATTTAATATCTATGAAATATTACTGGAGGTTTTTGTATGAATTCTCATTTTGCCCTCATTACCGCTCATGAAGTTAGCATTGTGAAGGCATACCATATAGGACAGCTGAGGAAACTTGACAACTCAGAATCTGCACAATGTTCTAAATGTAATTGGAGCAGAAAAAATAGAGATAAGCTCCTGAGAGAAGCCATGCATTGTGGGCCAGGGGTCTAAATGCAATGTAAGATTCTGTAAAAAACAAGACAGAAGAAGGCAACATTTTCCATTAGATAAGCTTCATATTAAGTCAGTCAATAAATACATATTGTGTTTCTTCTATACTCTAGGGCAGTGTTAGGCTTCTTGGTGGATAGCAAAGATGTAAACACTATCTTTGACCTCAAGGAGTGTATGTATATATGATCTGGTGAGAAAAGACCAATAAACACAGACAATCATCCAAAGCATGATAAATCAACTTGGTTGGACATAAAATAAATTCTATATATTCAACTAGGATATTATACAAATCGCCCTCTGAGAATAAAACTTCTGCATCACTTGCTCTTTGCTATGTTAACAGATATAAAATTGGACCAGAAGCAAAGTAAGCTAAATGTTTGACATTCAATTAAATAATAGGAGAAAAAAAAAGCCCTTTGGAAAAAGTAGAGATTAATATTGCTATTCAGCCATATGTTTAGAAAATATTTAATGATTGTTGACTCTAGGGATTTTTCCCTCATTTGAACCAATTCCCTTAATTTTCCAACACTAACGGTGTGTACAACAATTCAATTCAATTCTGACACTATCTGGAGTTAGACCAGATCCCACAGCATAAAGGCTGAGTTTCCAAAGACTGCCCCCACTTCAGATGCAAGTCAAAATTGGAGTGCCCAGGCTACTCATATTTCTGCTTGGGTGACTACAAATTTAGGAGTTCCCAAACACCCCGCCTCAGTTTTGATAAATCTCTAGCACAACTCATGGAACTCAGAAAGGCATTAAACTTACTGTTACCAGTTTATTACAAAGGATACAACTCAGGAACAGCCAAATGAAAGAGATGAATGGGGCAAGTTATGGGGGTTGGAGGGCACAGAGCTTTCATGTCCTCTCCAGGTGCACCACCCTTCCAGCACTCTGATATGTTCCCCAACCTGGAGTCTCTCCTAAGTCCATCCCTCAGGGCTGTTATGGAGTTTCATCATGTAGGCACGATTGACTGAATCATCGGTCCCTGGTGACTGAACTCAACCTCCAGCTTCTCTCTCCTCCCTGGAGTATGGAGGGTGAGACTGAACGTTCCAGCCCTCTCATCCCGAGGTCCCTTCCTCTGGCTACCTGACCCCGTCCTGAAACTGTCTAGGAGCCCACCAAGAGTCACCTGATTAGCATAAACTCGGGTAGGGTACAAAGGGGGCTCGTTATGAATAACGTGAGACACCCCTATCCCTCAGGAAATTCCAAGGATTTTAGGGACTGTGAGCCAGAAATTATAAAGACCAATTTTTTTCTTATTATATCACATGACTGAATGCAAAATTGTTAGATCAACTCTTTAATTATTGTCAAAGCTATCAAACAATGTCTGAAGAAACAGCTAAAGCCTAGAAGATATTTTTTATAGATAATAAAAGGCAGGCAGATGCATTCAGATTTGCGTTTGAGGACAGAGTTATGGGCTCCATCCTGTATAAGTCAATACGTGTCCAGGCAAACAAGTATTTTTTCTGTGAATTTCAAGAAGGGACTTTTTTTTGTTATTAAGTTTTTGCCTCTGGGCAATTTTTCCTGAGTGGAAAGTTAAAAAACAGAACTACAAGAAAATTTATATTCTACAATCTTCATGTTATCCTAAATAAATCTCTGTACTTTTCTGTCTGCTTCTATACTGAATTGAACACAGATTTTTTTTTTACATCTTTGTAGACTCCTAAGTTTACCAAATTATATCTAAGACCTTTGTTTCTACTCATGTGACAAGTACTTAACTGATTAAATCTTTTTCACTTAGAACAATGTTTGAGGTTTATAGTAATAAGGTTTTTTTTTTAAAAAAAATGGCAAGAAAACCTAAGGTAACTAAATTTGTCTTTTTTATTGTTTTCCCATTATCATTTTTATGGATGTTTTTACAATGTATAAAACATTTTAAAACGATGGGGCTGCATAATGACTTTAATAAAATTCTTGTTTTAGAAGTTCATAGATCCTTGATTCCATTAAAAATTATGTATCATTTCTAATACAACCTCTATCAATACTTCATCTTGTACTTTATCCAAAACATCTGCAAAAATTTCATAAGCTTTTTGAAAGGTGTCTTGTCTATCCACTCATCCATAGGTGGACATTTAGGTTGATTCCATCTCTTGGCTATTATGAATAGTGCTGCACTGAACATGGGAGTGCAGGTGTCTTTTAGATATATTGATTTAATTTCCTTTGGGTATATACCCAGTAGTGAGATAGCTGGGCCAGAGGGTAGATTGGTATATAGACAGGATGGAATACCACTCAGCTATTTAAAAGAAAATGATATCCTATCATTTGTAGCAACATGGATGGAACTGAAAATCATGGTGTTAAGTGAAATAAGTCAGGCACAAAAAACCAAATACCACATGATATCCCTCATATGTGGGGAAAAAAGTGGTTCTCATAGAAGTAGATAGTGGGATACAGATTACCAGAGGCAGGGGGCAGAAAGAAGGAAAAGTGGTGCACTGACGGGTACAGAACTCTGCTATCTACCCTAAGTGAATCATTGTGCAGTATATACATGTATTGAAACAACACACTGTACCTCACAAATACGTACAAGTAAATGTTAAACTATTTTGAGTTGAAAAAATGGTGTCTTCTTACCACGTGTTTGGTGCTCACTAGTTTGAAGGAGGTTTTGTTTCTACGAAACATAAGATTCCCCTTCTGTGCTGAGAAGAAAGAAATCTTGTGACATTCCTAGATACGTGGCCAGATGAGGAAGATGACAAAACCCGGGAAAGGGACTGACTTCAAACAGGATTGGGAGCATGGGTTCAGATATTGAGCTTCTTGTTCCTGAGTCCTGAATAGTTTGGGATCAGATGAAGCGTCCTGGGAAAGGATGGAAGGAAAAGCATTTAATTCTAGAATCAAACACACTTAAGTTTAGTTAGAATAAGACCTATCTTAGGAATGTCATGAGCAGGTTCCAACCTGAGACAGACCCAGGACAACCCAATCAATTGAAAGCAGGAGAGAACCAGAGATGTGCAGGGTGAGTTTCAGAAATGAAATTCTCCCAGGGAGAATCTGAAACCGTCACTGACAAAGTTGCATGGTTGGGATAGTTTGCTGCTGGGAAATTCTATGAATTTTAGCACATGCATGGAAAGGCATAACCAGCCTAAGTCAGGAAACAAAACATCCATCACCCCTCAGTATTCTCTCATACTACTCCTATGGACTGAAACACTCTGAAGAAGGAATTTGAAACCTAAATAACCCTATATCCAATGAGATATTGAATCTATAATTTTCTCCTAAGGGGTATTTTGTACATAGGTGTTTTCATCAATAAATCTTAAGAAAGAAATAATGCTCATCTCACATAAACTTTTCTAGAGAAAAGAATACAGAGAAGGTTCTTCAACTAATTTTATGAAGTCAAAATGACCTTGGTAACATTGCCACTAAGAAAAATGGAATGAATTCTCATTCTGGAATATATGTAAACATCACATAAACATTGTTTTTACACCAAATCCAAATTATATTAAAAAGATAATATGTGACAACCAAGTTGGGTTGATTCTAGTGCAGCAAGGTTGGTTTAACATTTAAAAATAAATTAATAAAATTCCCACATTAATGGGATAGAGAATAAATAGCATGATTTCATCAGTTGCTGCCCCCAAAACACCTCTGTTAAAATTCAGCATTCATTTATAATGTAAATCTGCACACAAGGCAAGTACGAACAGAAGGGAGCTTTTCTAATCTGATAAAAAGTATCCACAGCAAGTATTATCCTTAATTTTGAAATGTTGAAAACTTTTTTTTGAGTCCAGAAATGAGGCAGAACTTTACTGCTTTTATGAATATTCTCTGGGAGAATACATCTGGTACATTAAGACAAGAAAAATAAACAGTTAAGAACTGGGAAGAAAGAAAGAAAACTCATTATTTGTAGACTATATAATTGAGTATACACAGAAAATCCAGAAGAATCTACAGCCACACGTAATGTAGTATAATTAATCACTGAATTCAGCATGATTTGTATATTCGAAGCCATATCAACATCACTGGTATAGCTATCTAAAAACAAGTTTTGAGAAAGTTTTAAAATGCTTTATGCAATATTAAAATGTTATTACTAAAATCATGAATTCTGTTTGATTTATCTAGTAATGTCAATAACTGTGTTCCTGTGACTCAAAAATTACACTGCCCGTTCTACTCCTTGGAAAGTCTTTATTCACCCTCTGGAATGAGTATGTCACATTTTGAAGAGCAATGACCACGGTAATCCACTGGCAAACCACTTCAAAATAATTAGGACTGTAAAATTTGCCGCAAGAAAACCATGACAATATAAAAATAGTGGATACATAACTTTGACAGGGAAATATTGTGGGACTGAATTTTGAAAAAAATGTTTCAGAGCCATCGTATGTGAAGTCTGTTGACATGAGGGTATTAACATATTAGGGCCAGCCCGGTGGCGCACTCGGGAGAGTGCAGCGCTGGGAGCGCAGTGACGCTCCCACCACGGGTTCGGATCCTATATAGGAATGGCCGGTGCGCTCACTGGCTGAGTGCAGTGCGGGCGACACCACGCCAAGGGTTGCGATCCCCTTACCGGTCACCAAAAAAGACAAAAAAAAAAAAAAAAGCATATTAGCAGAGCTCTGTAAAGAGTCTCTGAGGGACCAGTGCCCCCATGAGAGTATTAGGATAAAATCAGAATGAGGTGTTGCTATTTTTGTCTTTTTAGCTTCAGCATTCTTGAATTCAAATATAAAAGGGAAATTGAGATATATGATTAGGTGAGGCCTGCATGAATGAGGCCAGTCCAATTTGTTGCACAATATCTCCTTATCTTCAAATATTGCTGTCTTTGAGTAAATATTCTTATAATAAAATTAATGAATCGAACAATTATAACCCCTGGAAGTGAAAAGAACTTTGTCTTCCTTCCTGGTAGTTACAGGGTCAAAACAAACAAACAAACAAAAAACAACAACAACAAAACAGTGCTGGGAAGTGGTTAAAGTGATAAAGACAGATTTTATTCAGGACTATTGCAATAGAAAAAAGAGACCTCAGCATAGAACGAGGCTCAATTCTGAGTACAGAATGAGCCAGTAGGAATCTACAGTCAAAGAGCAGGGTGGCGGTCAGTGGATCAAAAATTACTAAAAGGAAACATGAGGAATAAGGGAGGATTCCGTCCAAATTGACCTAGCAGGATTCTTGCTAGAATTGGATAATACGTAGATGAACATGGAAGTCCAAAAGTTGAAGATTATTTGAAAACTTCAAGACAGTGTGAGTAGAGTCCGGTCAAGGAGAAAATCTTTGGCAGCAGGATAGTAGAGTTGCAGTAATAATTAGGATGTCTAGTGGTGGTTCCTGGTTAACTCTGTGTCAGAGGCTATTGTATGATCATCTGAAGTATTCATGATCATGGGTCACAATATATGTCTTGTCATATAAAAACATTTGATTTTGTTTCTCCATGACTATACAATGTGAATATGAAACACATATTTGTCATTTCATCTGTGGAGTCTATTTGAAAGGACATTTTACTTATTTACTAAAAGCAAAAAACCCAAAAAACAAAACAAAAAAACCCCTCATTTTATATTAATGCCAGTTATGTTTACTTATTCATTCACAAAGCATGAACAGAATACCTACTTCGTGTCAAACACTATTCTGGGTGCTAGAGAAGCTGTAGTCATTAAAACAAGACCAAAAATTCTGCCTCTAGTGTTACTGTACTCAAGAGGTCCACCTCCTGGAGTGTATATTCCAGAAGAACTCTACTAAGATCAGATTGGAGAAAGGAAAACTTTATTGCTTGCAACACATGAGGAGAATACCAGGGATAGCTCCCAAAGCAATATCTCCTGAAGAGAAAGTTACAGCCTTTTTATTTAGTACAGACATGAATGTGCAAAGATCTTATTTAAATCATCACATGTAGAGGTGGGATTTTGTTGGTACATGCTCAGTTTCACATTATGCTTGCTCATACATCCCATGTTATGTTAATGAAGCTTAAGCTCCTCCTTGGGAGCTGAATTTAGCATTTTAATGAGCAAATTTTGCCAACCTTCAGCTCTTCAGCCCCCAAACTCAACTTATCCCATTGCTGCTTCCTGCAAAACAACTTTAATGGTTATTCCAACAGTTGCAGCTTAACCCTTTTCTTACTCCCTTAGTCTGCCTACACTAGGGAATTAAAATCCTTATGGTGAGAGACAGAAAATAAACAAAATAAATATGATTTTTTTTAGTGTATTAGTTGGTGGTACCTCTGCATCACTGTGCAAGCAGTTTATACAATTCACTCATGTGGGAACATTACATCCCAGACTGATGCAAGTCAATTGAACCTTATGAAAATTCAATCACTCTCAACTAAAAAATTTCTTTTAAAAAGCCCAATTATACCACAGCCTCATATATAGTTTGTTTACTTAGGCCAACCATAAAATTCAATAGCTAGAATCATCAGGGACTTTACAAGCAATCCAGATTAATTTTAAAAATGAATTTTATGTAGTCAGTACCTAATAATTAAATAAGCTTAAAGCCATGACAGAAATGCTTATGAGGAAGGAGGAATTTGACAAGGACAATCATTAATGTGGGTATAAGATAAGACACAATATGAGACTGTGTAGAATGTCACTTCCCTCATGTATGCATTTTCCTTAGGACAGGATGGAAAAGCAGTTTCATTTTTGGTTCCAACCCTGATTGCTTGACACTGGCTACCTGCCCTTTGTTTGAGGAATCTGGCTCCTAGATAAAAATCTTTGTGTGAGTTTTTTCAGGCTTGAACATAGACTTATCTTGCCAGGTATCATTTTTCTCATGGGAGAAAGCTGCCCTCCCTAGATGAGCTATGGTGCACAGTCAGTGCTTGGCAGTCTCTGAAGGGAGCTTCAGTCACGAACTCAGGTTTCTTTAATGGCCAGCAGGTATGTGAAAAAATGCTCGACGTCACGAGTCATCAGAGAAACACAAATCAAAACCACAATGAGATACCATCTCACACCAGTTAAAATGGAATTATTAAAAAGGCAAAAAATAACAAATGCTGGTGAATATGAGGAGAAAAGGGAACTCACACATTGTTAGTGGGAATGTAAACTAGTACAGCCATTAAGGAAAACAGTGTGGAGATTTCTCAAAAAACTAAAAATAGACCTACCATATGATCCAGCAATCTCACTGCTGGCTATTTATCCAAAGGAAAGGAAATTAGTATACCAAAGAGGTATCTGCACCCTCAGGTTTATTGCAGCACTATTCACAATAGCCAAAGTATGGAATCGAATTAGGTGTCCACTGACTGATGAATGGGTAAAGAAAATGTGGTATATATACACAATGGAATACTACTCAGCCATAAAAATGAAAAAAAAAAAAAAAAAAACTCATGTCATTTGTGTCAGCATAGATGATCCTGAAAGACATTATATTAAGTGAAATAAGCCAGGCACAAAAAGAGAAATACCACACATTCTCACTCACATGTGGGAGCTAAAAGACAAAGTTGAGCTTATAGAAGCAGAGAGCAGAATTGTGGTTACTAAAGGATGAGAAGGGGAGGGGGGAGGGTAGGGTAAAGAGAGGTCAGTAAACTGATACAAAATCACAGCCAGGTAGGAAGAATCAGTTCTACCGGTCTATAGTAGTACTGGGCATCTATAGTTAAGAATAATTTATTATATGTTGTCAAATGGCTAGAAGAGAGGAGCTCAAAAGCTATCATAAAGAAATGGTTCATTTTTGCTATGATGGGTGTGCTAATTACTCTGATTTGATAGTCACACATTGTATACATGTATTGAAATACAACTCTGTACCCCATAAATATGTACAACTAATACCTGTCAAAAGCACAGGCAACAAAAGAAAAAAAAAACAAATGAATAAACAAATTGAATTATATCAAACTAAAAATCATCTGCACAGCAAAGGAAATAATCAACAGAATGAAAAGACAATCTACAGAATAAGAGAAAAATTTAAAAACTATGCGTATGACAAGGGGTTAATACCCAGAATATACAAGGAACTCAAAAAACTTAAAAAATAAATCTGATTTTAAAATGGGCAAAGGAACTGAACAGAAATTCTCAAAGGAAGACATACAAATGGCCAACAGGTTCATGAGAAAATGCTCAACATCATTAAGCATCAGGGAAAAGCAAATCAAAACCACACTGAGGTATCATCTCATCCCAGCTAGACTGGCCATTATCAAAAAGAGAGAGAATAACAAATGCTGGCCAGGATGCAAAGAATTAGAAACCCTTCTACACGGTTGGTGGTAGTGCAGTCTTTGTGGAACATAGTATGGAGGTTCCTCGAACAACTACAGATAGAACTGCCATATGATCCAGCAATTCCACTGAATACCCAAAGAATGGAAATCATCATGTCGAAGGGATACCTGCACTCCCATGTTTATCAAAGGTCTATTTACAGTAGCCAAGAATTGGATCCAACCTAAATGTCCATCGTCGGATGACTGGATAAGGAAAATGTGGTATACACACACAATGGAATACTACTCAGCCATAAACAAGAATGAAATCCTGCCATTGGCAGTAACATGGATGAGCGTGGAGAAAATTATGTTAAGTGAAATAAGCCAGGCATAGAAAGAGAAATCACACATGTCCTCACTCATAAGTGGGAGCTAAAAAGGAAAGGAAGGGAGGAAGAAAGAAAGAAAGAAAACAAATACAATAGTACATTGAACTTTCAGAAAGAGAGAACAGAACTGTGGTTACTAGAGGGGTAGCAAGAGAGAGGGCTTAGGGAGAATTTGGTTAATGGATACAATGATTATGTTTTGTAATGATGAATATGCTAACTAACCTGATTTGATCATATATTGTACATAAATACTGATAGTCAACTCTGTACCCCATAGTTAGGTATAATCAATTATGTTTCAATAATGTGGAAAAATAAATAAGCAAATAAATATCTCAGGCTCTCTGGGCCAGTCACGTCTTCAAACATTGTCATTCCCAGCCTTTTCTCCTTTGTCCCTAGGCCTCCTCACCCGAGACCTTTGGCAGAGGTTCTCATCGGGCACCTCTGCTGAACCATCCTTATGGAATGGCAGGGGAACCTTGAAGGCCCTTTTCCCCACTCTGACTCAGTACCCAGTAGTTTGCCACCACTATTCTTCTCCCTCTTACCTCCACCCTGGTTCATATGGCAGCAAGAACTTTTGTCTGGGACTCCCTTAACAGCTACACACCCCCACCTGGCCCTGCACCAGAGAGCTCCTTCGTGGAGCAAAGGAAATGGGGGTGGGGGTGATGGCTCTTTTTCCAGTTTTAGCCTCTTGCTTCTGCTCTTGCAGTAAGTGGTTAAAGGCTTCACTGTGGCTTTCGTTTTGACTTGGGATTGCTTTAATCGGCTACTCCAACGCCTGGAATTCTCTCCTGCTCAGCAGAGACCCTGACGGCCAGGACTCTCTGGAGCACTCGGTGCTATCTTTTCAGTGACCAGGCACAAGCCTGATCCAACTCCTGGGCTGACCAGTCCCAGCACCGGAAACCACTCAGGTGTCTCCCAAGGTGCCATTGCCTTCCCATCCCCCATTATCTTAGCTCCTCCTCTACACCTTTATGTTGGAATTGTTTGGACCTTGTGGGGCTTCCCATCAAAGGTTCCTCAGAGCTCAGCCCTTTTCGAAACCATACTCTTGAGATTTCAAAAACAAGTCCAACCACCCAGTACTAGCAGTGAAAATGAGGAAAGGTGACAGACATATCAGGGGGGGAGAACTAGTGCTATGTGATACCAGGCTCATAAAAATGGCACATGCTTTTGTCCATGTCTATTGAAATGACTCCACAATGTCACCTACAGTCACGAGGAGGACGAGAGGTGGCCATAACGTGCATTAGGCTTTATCTAGATTCTTAGGTGAGTCAAGCTGTGTGCTCTGAGAAGTTGGAGCAAACATAGCAAGACTGACAGTTTTCTTAATTTCCTAGACCCAAGAAAACTCACAGATTAGAACTATTAGGGTGGTGATTATGTGCATGTGGGTAAGGAATCTTCTACAATGGTTGTCACCAGAGTAGGAAAGAGGAGGATGTCTTCATTAAGAGCAGACCATCAGCTTTGGAGTCATCCCTGGGTAACAATGTAACTTAAGCAAATTACTTATTGTCTCATAGCTGCAAGTCCTAATGTCCATAACAAGAAAAATGCCTACAGTACCTAACATACTTATTGTGGTGATTAAAGAACTTAGTGAATTTAAGTTAATTTAAAGGTTCTAGTCCCCCAACTGGCACAGAACAGACATTCCACAAGGAAAGGACACATTCCCCTGTTCAGAAAAAGATAGATATTGAAGAGCTGTGGCTGGTTATTGCAATAGACAACTGAGGAAGCTGAGTTCATCTGCCAATTCTCAGTAGAAATGTATTGATTTAACATGGGGGTATCGTGTTGGAAATGAGGGAATCAGTTCCTGTTATGGGGTCTTTAAAGATCACTTCCACGTAGCTAGCCATGGAAATTACTCTTGCAGAGGCATATGAAATTAAAGAATTTATTATACTCACAGGTCCTAGAGAGGGAGGCAAGGCATACCACAGGGAGCCATACCAGAGGAGCTTCCTGGAAGCAGGCTCACCAAGTAGGTGGACAGACTGAGGGGCCCCTTCACTGGGGTCAGGGTGCAGTACACAAGCAAAAGGCATCAGGGGACTTCACTGGTGTGTTTGAATGTCACTAGGTCACAGTCAGGAAAGGGTAAGAAGGGAAATTGTGGCAGGGACCAGTCTTATCACACTGCTACGTCTGGTTGCCTGGATGGGGTGCTCACAGCCTGTTTGTGGGATTTTGAAGTATCAAGAAAATGTGAAGTTTAAAAAATTTATAATGCAGGTATTCTTCATAATCCCTAAACAGGAAATACAGCTAGTAATCAGGAGGGGTTAAATAACATAATTTATTCAGAAATAAACAACAGCTTCTCCTCCTTTGCTATAAACAACAGCTTCTCCTCTTTTGCTATCTTTTTTTATTATTTTTTCCCCTGAGGTTGCACAGCTCTCTGTTCCTCTAAGCTCCTAATTCTGTGCATGCATGTCTCTTTGCACTTCACGTAAAATGAGTTTCTAGCTGCACCAAAATATCTCTTTAGTTTTACCGCTTAGGAGAGACTAACTATCCTCCATACATACTCTATAAATCTAAATTATCATCTGCATCTGATTGGTTCAGCTTTGGCTGTGGTTGCAGAACATCATGAGAGACCACATGGAAATACCCTCTGCAAAATAAATATAGTGGAGGCAGGAGGAAAACTGGACATCTCTGCCCGAGAAAAATCATCAGTATTTCATCTAATTAAGTATGTGCTTTTGCCTTGGTTCTCAATTAAGGGCAATGTGTCAGTCATGTTTGTAATACACTGAAATAAAAATAAACAACATCAACAATAACCAAAACACAAAAAGCAGAATTTGTACATAGGAGCTGTTAACTGGATAAAGGCAGGGAGGGAGTTTGCTGTGAATTCATATGTATATTTTAAAAATTGAGAAAATTCTAAGTGTGCATTTCAAGAATAGATGGTTTGTCACAAAAGCAAATTGTGGGTGCGTTGGAACAATCTCTTCCATCATCCAATCCATTTTTTGATGTTGCCATTGAGAAAATTGTACCATGAAATCAGGGTCAAGGATATTAATATAATCATGTTCAGAGGTTTCTACATACCTTGTAAAAAAACTAAACATAATTCTGCCTGAGCACCAACTATTACCTTGTTGTTAAAAAATATTAACAGATACATATGAAACTAAATTGTATGCTTTACATCTTGCTTGTACACCCAGTGAATATCTTTTCATGTGCATAACACTAGGTTATAAAGAATACAATTTACTTTCTATTTACAACTATATATAGACAAATATATATTACATAAGCTTGTGTGTATAGGTGTAGATATAAAATAAAATCACATAAATAATAAACATTTCAATTTCTAAAATTAGGCTTGAGCTATAAAATTCAAATGAACTTTTCAGAATAGCGTGTTGAATACAAGGCAGTGCTGAGGTTCTCAATTTTTTCTCTGTGTTGTGAGAGCTTTGGATATTCTCTAGAATATTAAGAACATATTCTTATATTATCAGTTAGCTACATTTTCTAAATGTTTAACGTTAAATGTATTCTTTTCTTTTAATTAGGCTTGCAAACATATATGTGTGTGTGTTTTATATATATATGTATTATATATGTATATATAATACATATATATATATATTTGCAAATTCTTTGGAAAAAGTGGATATATAAATAAATATTTAGTGTATTAGTTTTTCCAAAGAACTTTCTCTGGGTATTTTTATTAATTCTACTCAATATCTATTTTCTAACTCATTATGTTCTGCTTTTACTTTTATTGATCCATTTTTTCTGGTTTTGATAAAATTATTTTCATTTTATAAAAGCTTTACATCAAATTTTTAGTTCATTTAATTTTATTTTTCATGTTCATCATCAATTATTTATAGATATGGATTATCCACTGAAGAAAACTTGGGCTATATATTTTCCATTTTGGTGCATGGTGTTTATATTGTCCTTATTTTTTAAATATGTTGCAATTTTTGTTCTGATGCTCTATTTATCTCTTGAAAATACAGCACTCAAAGTTTATTTAAATTATATACTCAGCTTTATTACATTTTGGTCATTGAATATGGCTCTAAAACTTTTGAAAATTGTGTTCATTGAGATTTTCTTTATGTCCTCACACAGAATGGGTATATTATATTAGCAGCCGGACAGGGAAAGATACATGAAAATTAGGTGATTTATGAATAACATAATGGCTTGAGTAATGATCTTCTTACTTGAAAAAGTAAAAAAAATAACCTCCAGAACTGAGAAAGAAAAAAAATCAGCCCTGTTGATAATCAGGTCATAGCAGGCACAGACAAGGCCGCTGGTGAAGCCAGCATAAAAACAATATATCTCTCAAGGCCACGCCACAGCTGCAAAAGTGCTTCATGAATGAACTCAGTTCAGAGCTGACCCACCCTTCTCTTATTTCAGAATCACCCAGCAGAAACTCGAACTCCGTAAAAATCCCCCTTCCTACTGAAATGTACCTTGGCTCTCGTCCATTCTGCCTTGTCACAGCAACTTAATAAGCCCAACTCTGACTACAAGGGTCTCTGCTCTATTTGATGGCTCTACCACTCCTAATTCCACAAAATACCCAAAATTACATATGCTTAATTTATTATGATATAGAGAAATATGAAAAAATCCAAATAGGCACTAAATATGATGAAAGACTCCAATAACTCCCTATACCTTTTTTAATATTTTACTCTGTATAACACTGGTGGAATAAAATTGCAGGAAGACAATGATGGCAAGTTAGTAACTCTCCTTGGTGATTCCTTTTGACTTCTTTTTGAGCTTCATCAAAACCGTCTGCAGTGCAAAAGTGGTGTTTCAGTGGCGGTTTCTGCACAGCTTTTTCTTCCTTTAAGCTCCATGTATATCTTTCTATGGCTGAGTCTCTTGCAACTAAGTTTCAGCTGTGTCCTTTACTTTTGACATTGTGACTTTGTTTCAATTTCCTCAATAGAGAGATAATACCTACGTCTAAAGAGGGTTTTAAGATCAAAAGAACTAACTCCATTGAAGGAAACTGAAATCTGTAATCTTGCTATGCAACAAGTGTCCATAACTATTATTTCTATTATTCTTATCTAAATTATACAGATAAAGGAACTGAAGTCCAGAGATGAGCAACCTTTCTGTTTCCATTATTTACCAGCATGACCTTGAGAAGGTGACTTTTCCTTGCCTCTGAAACGAAGAACAGAAGAACCATGTCTAAGCAACAGCAGTGTGAGAGACAATAAATTATCAAAGTCATATGTAATGCGTAAGAACTGCCTGGCCACGTAACAAGTGCACAATTAACGTTAGCCGGTATACTGGGAGGGGCGTTTTAGCCTCAAATTCTGATTCCAATTCTGGTTCTCTTCTGCTAACCTCATTCCTTACTTTGCAAGTGAATGGAAGTAGATCATTTGTTTTTAAATTTGTTTTTTAAATTGTGAAATGTGCTACATTGGTAAATGTTGAACCGTAGTCTGTGTGGTGCCATCTTTGCTGTTACCACATTTGTTTGGGACCTACCTTACACATATGATTATTTATTTATTTCTCATAGAACTCATTTTCAAGCTTGAAAAACATGATTTTTTTTCATTTAAATAAAACATTGTGTAGGAACAAAGCACTCTAGGCACAGCTTTTGCCCTCTTCAAATCCTTTAGACAGTCCCTGGTTTAGTTGCTCTCAGTAGCACTCTGCTGCTGTGCAGATGTCTACCCACCCCTTAGCAGGATTTACCAGCGAATTCCTAACACTTATTCTCCCGTGATTTTAAGACTGGAGCTGACAGATAGGAGTAGAATTAGAACAATGCCAGTATCAGTAGAAGAAAAACAATTTTTTGCTTGCAGCAAGTGAATTGTAAACAGTGTAATTGTTGACGAGTCACAATATTTACTGGTTTTGCCCCTTACAGTGTCCCCTAAACATTCAACGAGTTCTTGTTATCCAAATGTAAATTTTGGTTTATAAAAATCCCACAGAGGTAATTTTGGCTCCCAAATCTTCCCTCCCACACACATGATCATGTAGATATGAAGCACAAGCCAGATTAAGGCCACTCTGTCTGGGACTCACAGAGCAAGCAGGGAAGCCGGGAAACACGTAAATGACACACCAGATAAGAACACACTGTTCAAGCACATTTGGTAAAGGCAACTTCTTATCTTCTTGGCTAAATTAGCAAAATAATTTTGGTTTAATTGTCCTATAAATTGTGAATTTTTTAGGTAGTTTTCCTTGACAATACTAGAAGACATCATTTACCTGTAAACAAAAATGACGAACCAGGCATCATTTGTTAATACAAGAATGGCAAGTAATGTAATGATCTGGACACAATCTATTTCAGTTAATTTCTATTTTGACAATGCATAATACACAGGATGACCCCAGTATTAACTCCAAGCTCACCTGTCTTGGGGATTGCAGGAATTCCTAGCCTGATATATCTGAGGGAAATTTCTCTATAATAATCATATTTGAACTTTCATTTTGAAAACTGACTTGTTGACCTCCAAGGCCACCCTGACTAAAGGCTCAGTCACGGGCTATTTTTTTTAAATCTCCCATTCAACGTGTTCACTTCCCTCCAGGCACTTCCCATGCTCTGTCTACCAAATACCCTAACCCATATGCAGATCACTTTCTTGTTCTCTGCCTGACCCCTCCATCATGATGAGTTGAGCTTTGCAGTGTCTCTTGGCCAGGTTAAGGCTCTGATGCAGCATCTCATCCTTCTTTTTACTGTGCTCAATGTGCATCCCACTCCTTTTCTTAACCTCTTGAAGGTTTCAATTTCCTTCAATAGAGTCAGCTTTTCTGATTTCAAAACCCACTTTAGTGGTGGTATAATCCCTTTACTCTGAGGAAATTGAAACAAGACACAAGGTCATTAAGTAAAGGAAACAGATGATACTTAATTGCAAGAGACTTAGACATAGAAATATATATATATATATATATATGGAATTCAAAGGAGGAAGCTGTACAGAGACCACCACTGAAGCATCACCTTATGCAGGGCTTGGCTTCTCCTCTCGCTGGCATGGAACAGGAGATACCTTTTCATCTTCCATCCTGACAGTCTGCTGAGATCCCTGCCATTCCACGTTCCATATTGATCCATGTCAGTTTTTCACTCTTGTGCAGAGGTTTCTCATTCCCACTGCAGGTGCCCCAAATTCAGATGAATTATAAATAGGACTGCCAGACAAAATCAGGAGGTTACTTTAAATTTGAAATTTAAATAATAATAAAAAAAGAAACTCCACTGTTTACCTAAAAAAAATAATAATAATAATTAGATGTCTATATGAATTTCAAATGCAACTGTATTTTTTATTTGCTGAATCTGACAACCCAAACTAGAAAATATCCCCCACTCTATGGCACTAGCTACGACTCTCCCAAATTGCCTCTGAGATCTGGAGACCAAGAAAATGCAAGTTTCTCAACTCTATACAGCAGGTCATTGTGACTGCCAGAGGTGGTGTCCCCATCTGTAGACTACAGTACTGTCTTGAGAGGGATTCTCATAGACCTTTTTGGCTTTCTTGCAGGGAAAAACAAAAATGTGTATTTGAGAGCTGCCAAAAAACATCAGCCTCAATGCACAGAACATGTTTATTCTGAACTTATTTTAGTATACTAACATGCTGCATGCTATGTTCTGGATGTTTATGTCCCCTTCAAAAAAATTCATACACTGAAATCCAACCCCCCCAGGGGGATTATATTAGGAGGTGGGGCCATTCTCAGGTGAAGAGATTGTGAAGGCAGTTTCCTCATGAATGGGTTTAGTGTTCTCATAGAAGTTGCCTAAGTGAGCTCCTGTATCGCTTCCATCACAGGAGGATGCAGCAAGAAGGCACCATCTGTGAACCAGGAAATTGGTCCTCGTCAGATGCTAAATCTGCTGGCACTTTGAACTTGGACTTCCCAGCCTCCAGAACTGTGAGAAATAAATTCCTGTTGTTTCTAAGCCATCCAGTGGCTGGTTATAGCAGCCTGAACAGACTACGACCCAATCCAACATCCTCCTTGCTAATATGACTTGGAGTGTTAGGGCCACAGTGCCAGTGCTGAGCGCACAGGGCAGAGTCAGGGATTGCACCCAGCACCTGTGACTCGCTCACCCATCAGCCACCTTAGCTCGTGAGAACAGTGAAACTGAACGTTTTCATTCTGCAGTCATTTCTCTTAGATGCTCAAAGGTTTTTGTTTTATTTTGTTTTCATTTCCTAGAGCAGACACGTTCTGTTAGAAGCTTCTGTATTCCTATACATTGGGCAGAGAGCCTAACATAAATTTACTACTTTATTGTTCCTTACCTTTATTTTAATCCTGCTTAAAGCAGAGGCTCTCTCAAGCTAATGGCAGGATTTCTCAGCCTCACTAACGTGTCCTCTCTGCTGCATGTCTTCCTCTCCTCCTCTTCTTCCTCTTCTCCTTTTCCCTTTTTTGTTTCTTCCCTCTCCTCCTCCTCCTCCTTCCAAGCACTAGGTATTGCAGGAAATGCATGGACTTGCCATCAAATAGATATGAGTGCGAATTTCAGTTCAATCATTTGCTGGACAAGGCTTTGGCAACATTGCCTGGTGTATGCCTTCACGTCTGAAAACAATGGCAATATGGCACACTGCTCTCACATTGCTATGAAGAGAAAATGAGGTAATGTATAGAAAGCTCATGGTTGTAGAAATTGCTTAATAAATGATGCTTCCTTTTCCTTCCTTCTAACCAGGAACTTATAGAATAAAGGATATAACTATGTAAAACTTCTTTGTATACGAATATGTGAACAGAGCTAGTTAGCTCCTAGGCCTGCCTGCTCTTTGAGGGTGTAGTAAAAGTTTATAGGTGTACTTCATGGAATCTCTCTACTTTCTAACTCTGGAACCACTTCCATTTCAAACAGACAGTCTTTCAGCCTGCCATCACCATGTCTTAGGTGCCTCATTTACCGCTACAGTCGAGGCTCGGACAGTATCTTAAGTCCTTTAACTTCCTCTAGCCCTCCTATTCCATTTCACCACCTGTTACTCCATCCGGAAACCTACTTGGATAACTTTACCTTTTCGGACCTGTCAGTGTACCTGGTACCTTCAAAATCCAGAAATGCAAAAACCATCTTTTTGCTGTTGAATGTTAATCTGCCTAGTAAGATATCTGCATCAGAAGAAGTATTCATATTAAATACTGATGGTCTCCCATATTTGTGGGTTTGGTGTCCAAAGTCTCAATCATCTCTAGGTTGCTTATAATACTGAATACAATTTAAATGCAGCACTAAAGTGGGTTTTGAAATCAGAAAAGCTGACTCTATTGAAGGAAATTGAAACCTTCAAGAGGTTAAGAAAAGGAGTGGGACACACACTGGGCACAGTAAAAAGAAGGATGAGATGCTGCATCAGAGCCTTAACCTGGCCAAGAGACATGGCAAAGCTCAACTCATCATGATGGAGGGGTCAGGCAGAGAACAAGAAAGTGATCTGCATATGGGTTAGGGTATTTGGTAGACAGAGCATGGGAAGTGCCTGGAGGGAAATGAACACATTGGTATATGTGGGAGATTGGTTCCAGGACAGCCACAGATGCCAAAATCTATAGATGCTCAAGCCCCTTATATAAAATGGCATAGTATTTGCATATAACCTACCACATGCTCCTGTATACTTTAAATCATCTGCGATTCATGTGACGGCAGAAACAACTACCTTTCCCAGGTAGGACAGCAGCTGCCCAGGCTGTTGAATCACCCTGACACCATCTGCTTGGCTGACCCACTAATCCACCAGCTGGTTGCTGTGAACACCAGAATTGTTTCCCATTGGAGATTTTTCGAAATATCTCTTACATCAATTAAAGACTAAAGAACAGATGGTGATTTCTTGAGACAGTGAAGGATTTAACTGATTCATTACTCATGTAGGGAACAGTAATAACAGCCAATTTGGCATCATATGCTTTGGCTTACTTTTCTTTTAGGTTGTCAATTCCCAGTATGCTAGGAGATTTCAGGTTTTAGGAATGGAAATATGCTTCTATGCTCCAGGTGATGGAGACTTATAAGGATGGCCCAGGAAGTCAGCCAGCACAGGGATCTTAACAAGATCAAGGTCAGGTATTCAGATACCAGAGCAGCTCCAAGGGCACTCAGCAAAACTAGTAACTGCAAAAGATTTGACAATATATGCCAAAGCATAGCACTGTGCCTGGCACACACAAACAACTCAGCAAACAAGTTGGCATTATACTACCAGCAAAAGAAATTCTAGGAATTTAACAGTAGTTTTGTTGACCTAGTCATTTTGGCATAATTAGAAGGATGCACCTATACACATTTAATAACTTTACCATACTCACAACTCTATTTTTTCTCTGACTCTGCCTTGGTGTTTCCACTGGTTTTCTTCCATTGCCCCTCTACCTACCCCCTCTTTAATTTACCACTAAAACTCCTGAGAAGATTGCTGGATCATATGGTAGTTCTGTCTGTAGTTGTTTGAGAAAACTCCACACTATTTTCCATAATGGCTGTGCTAATTTACAGTCCCACCAAAAGTTTAGAAGAGTTCCCCTTTCCCCACATCTTCATCAGAATTTGTTATCAGTCTTTTTAATAATCGCCAGTTTAACTGGGGTGAGATGATGTCTAAATGTGGTTTTGATTTGCATTTCCCTGAAGATTCGTGATGCTGAGCATTTTTTCATATACCTGCTGGCCATTTGTATGTCTTCCTTTGAAAAACATTTATTCATTTCCTTTTCCCATTTTTAAATCGTTTTTTTTTTAACTGTATAGTTGTTTGAGTTCCTTATATATTCTGGATATTAATCCCTTGTGAGATACAGAGATTGCAAATATTTTCTTCCATTTTGTAGGTTGTCTTCCCACTCTGTTGATTATTTACACTACTGGGTATATAACCAAGGAATGGAAATCATCATGTTGAAGGGATACCCACATTCTCATGTTCATTGCAACTGTATTTACAATAGCCAAAATATGGAACCAGCATAAATGTCCATTGACATACAACTAGATAAGGAAAATGTGGTGTGTGTGTGTGTGTGTGTGTGTGTGTGTGTATTCCACACACAGTGGAATACTACTCAGCCATAAAAGAATGAAATTCTGCTATTTGCAACAACACTGATGAGTCTGGAGAAAATTATCTTCAGTGGAATAAGCCAGACACAGAAAGAGAAATACCTCATGTTTTCAATCATAACATGGTGCTAAGAAAAAAGGAAGGAAAAAAGAAAGAGAGAGAGAGAGAGAGAGAGAGAGAACTACAATAATATGTTGCATTTTCAGAAAGAGAGAACAAAGCTAAGGATACTAGAGATGGTGGGGGAAGAAGGGAGCAGGGGCTGGGGAATGATAAGGTGGGTGGAGGGCATAGGAAAAGATTATGATTTTTAAGGATGAATATGCTAATAATAAAAATAAATAAATAAACCAATAAAAAAACTTTAAAAGAGAGAATTTGATGAAGGCTGTTATTCACTATGTATTGTCTGAGTATACCCAGTGGGCAGTCTTGTGCCATGCTACTTCTTAAACTGTCCCTTAAATCTAACCCATCACTATTCCTCCTTGACCCGAATGTAGACCCCTGATGAAATCCATCCTAGCCAGGTTAACAAGTTTGCATGACATAAAGATTGGGGAATTATGAGTAAGGATCACCCTGAGGTCCTTTACTTAGAAAGGAGACTAGGTGTTCAAAATAACCTGAGTTTCATGGACTATTCAATACACTAGTAATTTATTTTTCTTTCCCTTAAAAGCTGGTAATAAACTGCTTTTAATATTGTGTTCAAATCTTTAAAAAATAAAGCGTTTGACAAAATTCAACATCCATTCATGATAAAGACTCTGTAAATTAGGTATAGAAGGAAAGTATCTCAACACAATTAAAGCAATATATGACAAACCCACTGCCAATATCATACTGAATGGGGAAAAGTTGAAATCATTTTCCTTAAGAAAAAGAACAAGACAAGGATGCCCACTCTCACCATTCCTATTCAACATAGTGTTGGAAGTACTAGCATGATCAATCAGGGAAGAGAAGGAAATAAAGGGCATACAGATTGGAGAAGACAAATTCACATTGTCCCTGTTTGCAGATGACATGATCCTATATACAGAACAGCCTAAAGACTCTACAAAAAAATCTGTTAGAGTTGATAAATGATTTTAGCAAAGTTGCAGTATGCAAAATCAACATGCAAAAATTAGTAGCATTTTTATACTCCAACAATGAAGCTGCAGAAAAGGAAATCAAGAAAGCTAGCCCATTGACAATAGTCACACACACACACACACAAAGAAAAAACAAAAAACCTGGGAATAAAGTTAACCAAGGATGTGAAAAATCTCTATTGCAAGAACTATAAATCACTGCTGAGAGAAATTAAAGAGGACACAAGAAGATGGAAAAATATCCCATGCACTTGGATTGGAAGAATTAACATTGTAAAAATGTCCATACTACCCAAAGTGATCTACGGATTCAATACAATCCCCATCAAAATTCCAATGACATTTTTCTCAGAAATGGAAAAAACAATTCTAACATTCATATGGAATAACAAAAGACCACAAATAGCCAACGAAATCCTGAGCAAAATAAATAAGTAGATAAATAAAGCCAAAGGAATAATGCTACCTGTCTTTAAACTATATTACAAAGGTATAATAACCCAAACAGCATGGTACTGGCATAAAAACAAACACATGGAAGAATGCAACAGAACAGAGAACCCAGAAATCAACCCATATACCTACAGCCATCTGATATTTGACAAAGGCACCAAGAACACACACCAGGGAAAAGACTGCCTCCTCAGTAAATGGTGCTGGGAAAATTGGACATCCATATGTAGAAGAATGAAAGTAGACCCGTACCTCTCTACATATACCAAAATCAACTCAAAATGAATTAAAGAATTAAATATATGTCCTGAAACAATAAATCTCCAAAAAGAAAGCATAGGGGAAACACTTCAGGAAGTAGAGTTTAGCATAGACTTTATGAATACAACCCCAAAAGCACAGGCAACCAAAGGAAAAATAAACAAATGAGATTATATTAAGCTAAAAAGCTTCTGCACAGCCAAAGAAACAACAGAATAAAAAAAATAGTAAATAAATAAATAAATAACAACCAACAGTGTGGGAGAAAATATTTGAAAAATATACATCTGACAATGTTTTAATATCCAGAATATACAAGGAACTCAAACAGCTTAACAACAACAACAACAAAAACAAACAAACAAACAAACAAACAAACAAACAAAAAAACCCAAGTAACTCAATTATAAAATGGGCAAAGGAACTAAAAGGCATTTCTCAAAAGAAGATATATGAATGGCCAACAGACACATGAAAAAATTCTCAACATCACTCAGCATTTGGAAAATGCAAATCAAAACTATTTAGAGTTATCTCTCTCCAGTTAGGATGGCTAATATCCAAAAGACTGAGAATAATAAATGCTAGCAAGGATGTGGAGAAAAGGAACCCTCCTACACTGTTGGTGAGACTGAAAAATGGTGCAACCTTTTTGGAAAATGGTATGGGGGCTCCTCAAACAATTACAGATTGATCTACCATATGACCCAGTGATCCCTCTGCTGGGTATATACCCAGAGGATAGAATTCATCATGTCAAAGAGATACCTGTACTCCGATGTTTATTGCAGTGCTATTTACAATAGCCAAGAGTTGGAACCAGCCTAGATGCCCATCATCAGATGAGTGGATAAGGAAACTGTGGTATATCTACACAATGGAATATTACTCTGCTGTAAAAAAAAAATGAAATACTATCATTCAGGGAAATATGGATGGACTTAGAGAGAATTATATTACGTGTAATAAACCAGGCACAGAAAGAAAAACATCGCATTTTCTCATTTATATGTTGGAGCTAATAAAAATAAGTAAATAAATATACAAACAAATAAATTGGGTGAAAAAGACACAACAATCACAATAATTCCTTGAACTTGTTAAGATAAGTGAACCAATACGATGTTGACAGGGGGGTGGGGATGGGAGCAGAGGGTGGGGAGAAAAGGAGGAATTGGTAAAGGGACATGAAAATCAACTACACTGTATATTGATAAATTTAAAAACAAAATAAAATAAAAAATCTGTCTATGAACACAAAAAACTTTGCTAAGAAAGTAGTTGAGTGATGACTTCTTCAAAGCTTAGGGAGCTGTTTGGAAAATTTGCAATTGTTCACAAGGAGTCTTCCAATCACACATGTCTCCAGGTCCCTGGGGTCTGGCTGAACCATAACAAATCATTTTGGAAGTAATCTCATGACAAAGTAAATTCAACCCAACTCCTTGCACGGTAACATAAGGCATGGGCAAAATTAGAGGATAGATTGGCCTTAGTTCAAATCAGTGTTCTAACAGCAACTGACATGTCCCTTAGCCTCTCTGCAGTGCAGTTCACTCATCTGTAACAAGGATGTTGGTAAACAGTTTATATGAGATAATATATAGAACACACCTGGAATAGAAGATGGGGTATTAAATACTAGTTCTTTTTCCCTGTGAGTTCTATTCTGAAGTCACTGAATAGTTTTCCTGGCCTCCCTTTGCTGGCTAGGCATTCGTGGACCTTTCACATTTTTTTATTGACCTGGTTCAAGCTCTGTGGATATACATAGTCACACCTCACAATGAGATGCTGGCAGTGCAGATTCTGTTTTTTTTTTTTTTTTTTAGTTTTTATTGAATCAAAATTGATTATATATATTTTTGGGGTTCAGCATTGAGATATGTTGATCAAATCAATATTACCAGCATATATATTGTTGCAAATCATAATTATTGTTTATGCCCCTTGTCCAATCTCTCCCATCCCCCTCTCTGCATCTCACCCCCCCACCAATTACCCTAGATTTCTTCTCTCCTTCTGAAAAAACAATAGTTACTCTGTTGATTTGTTGCCTAGATAACCTGTGCAATGCTAAGAGGTGTGATCAGGTTCTCCAATATTATCAAAGAGCAGATGCTTCTGTCACTCTGAAATGGGCTTTGTGGAGAGAGACATCTTCTTCTTTTCTTTATCTCTGCTAGTGACTCTCCTTGTGTCAATGCACTCCAGTGGCTGGTGGACCACCTGTGTGGTGGTTGTGGCATCTAGCTGCTTTCAAAGTAGCTTATGTTTATTGTGGTGGCTATGGTGGGCCACCCACATGGAGGTGATGTTTTTGGCATGCTCCTTGGCACAGGCGGTATGCCTGGTTGTGGGGAGTGTCTGGTCCCTGACTTCATACCTTGGGTCCCCAGGTGGGCCCTGAGGCACTGGCGAAGTGTGCCTAGTTTTGGGAGGGGGATCTAGTCCCTGGATCCATACCTTGGGTCCCCAGGTGGGCCCCAAAGTGCTTGCATGGTGTGCCTGGTTGTGGGAGGGGAGTCCAGTCCCCTTCTCCCTGCCTTGGGTCCCCAGGCAGGTCCTGAGGCACTGGCATGTTGTGCCTGGTTGTGGGAGGGGAGTCCAATTCCCTTCCCCATGCCTCAGCTCCCCAGGCAGGCCCCAAGATGTTAGCACACTGTGCCTGGTTGTGGGAGGGAGGGGGTCTGGTCCCCAGCTGCATGCCCCAGGCCCCTGGGCAGGCCCCTAGTTGCTGGCAGTATGAGTGGTTGTGGCAGGGGTCCTGTTCCTGGCTCCATACCTCATGTCCCCAGGCAGGCCCCAAGGCACTGGTGGTGTGCATGAGCTGGAACTAATTTTTTGTCCTTTGCTTACTTCTAATATGGAGGAATTTCCTGTGGGAACTAGTACTTGAGCTAAGTGGTTGAACTAAATTGCTGCTTTGCTGCTGTTTCCTTAGGGAAGGCCTTTTGTGAGGCTCAGGGTTTAATGGTTGACCTTATAGGTAGTTCCAGCTCTCTGGAGAGTCAGTGCACCTAGGTCGTATAGAAACTCTGATCTGGGTCTGAGTTTTGTCATTGAACTGCACCCCATGCAATTCTGCATTCCAGACCACTCTCCTCTGAGTGGTCCTGTGCTGACTGGGGGGCAGATTGGCTGTCCTTGCTGTGACCCAGTGTTCTCCTGATGGGCCTGTCTCCCCCACTGCCCATGCTCCAAACACTTCCCATGGTATGGGCCCTGTGCTGGTCCCTTGTGTTGACTCACTGGCCTCTGAATGGCTCCCCTTTTTTCAGCTGTTCTGTCTCCTCTCTCCTCTGTGGGTCCACAAGACCCCATTAGCAGTCTTGCTGTCCTGGGGACCACCAAGGTCCTCTTCTCCCCTGCCACCTCCAAGTAACTCCATCTGAAGGGCATAGCTATGGCTTCTGCTGGCCTCTGCTCCATGTGCTCAGCAGCTCCAGCCTTAAAGCAGCCACAGCCTGAAATGCTCAGAGCAGTTTTTTCTTTCTGTCATCATGATTTCTCCTGCCTTCATGAACTCTGTAGGTCCCTCCTCCTCTTCCCCTGAGTTCCAGTGGCCCCAGCTTGGCTGATGTTACTTTTTTATAGTTGTAAATTGGTTGATTTGTGGGATACAGTGACCCTGGGGACCATCTACTTTGCCATCTTGACCAGAACCTGGCAGTGCAGATTCTGTTGGAAGGAAGTCAGCACATTGAGCTGTAAGTGAGCTGCATGGATCCTGTTGAAGTCTGGGTCCAGGCTTGCTGGTCTCAGGCTGTTGGCCAGGCATAATGCCATTGTATTAGTCATGGTTCTTCAGATAACCAGAATCAATAGGAAATTATATATATAATATGTATATACACATATACACACATATATATATGAAGGTATTTCAAAAATTTCTTGGAAAAATTGTATTAAAAGATAATACAAAGTTCTTTCATGAACTTTGTAAAGACCCCCTTGTATACATCCTATTATAAAAAGGTTTTTATATGATATATACATAAAGTTAATATAGATACAGATAACCATATAATAATCTCCATAATCATATGAGCCTCCATAATCCCATGAGTCAATTCCCAAAATAAACCAATTTATATATGTGTGTCTGTTTGCATTTGTTTGTGTAGATAAAAGGATAGATATAAAGATACAGATATAAATATGTGGATATACATATACATATATATATATATATACATATATATGAAGCTATATCTCACCCTAATTTCAATATAGAGAAATATTTATTACAGAAATTGGCTCAAGTAATTATGAAGGCTGAAAATTCCCATGATCTGCCTTCTGCAAACTGGATGACAGGGAAGCCAGTGTTGTAATTTAATCTGAGTCTGAAGGTCTGAAAATACAGGGGTGGTGCTGATGGTGTAAGTCCAGGATCAAGTTCGAAAGCTGAGAACCAGGAGCACTGATGTCCAAAGGCAGGAGAAGACAGATAGCCTAGCTCAAAGAGAGAGGAGTGAATTTTCCGTTCCTCCATCTTTTTGTTCTATTCAGGCCTTCAAGGAATTGAATGATGCCCACCCATATTGGAGAGGGCGGAACTTGATAATCCAGTCTACTGATTCAAATGCCAATCTCTTTGGGAAATGCTGTCACAGACACAGAAATAGTGTTGTACCAGCTATTTGGGCATCCCTTAGCCCAGTCAAGTTGACACATAAAGTTAACCATCACACCCCATCATTGATGAAGTGAAACCCAGAGTAAAAATCATAACATGAGTGAAGACCTTGACCTTGGTGACAAATCACTTTCTGTACCTTCTTGAAACGCCTGATCCCACCCACACTCTGATCCCTAGGCACAGACCTTGCTGATTTGAAGCCTTGTGTCCTGGCTCTGAGTTTTCCCTCTTAAAAGACAAGGAAATATCCTCATTTGCTGAGAGGATCCCAAAGAAAAATTGTACGCACAAATCTTTTGTTATTACTGCTGAAATCATCAACCTCTATGTAATGTATTTTCAGAAATCAAAAGTTTATACAGCATTCCCAAATAGCAGTGCCTGATGTTAAGGATTTGTTATTTAAACAGAGACAGATTATTTGAACTTTAGCTTATGCAGATGCAAACTCCAATTAGAATGTGATTTATACACATTCCATGCTAGGTTTTAGCTGCATATAAATAAAATGCAAATTAAAAAAACATTTTGACATTGTAGTTGTTAATTTTCTTTTTAAATTACATGTTTCTTAAAAAAATGAGACTACTTCTTATGTGTCTTGAATTTTTTTTCATCGGTGCTATCACAAAGACTACAACATGTTAGGTCCTTGGTACATATTTATTTAATGAGTACACATGGGTCATTCTATGTGGATGTTCTTGGTGTTAATAACCACCCCAGAGTATTACTCCTACACAACAGCACTTGCTTAGATTACAGAGTATTCTGATCATTTCTCCATGGACCATCAACACTATTATGTCCATGAAGATTTCAAAGTACGTATTCTGCCCCAAATTTTAGGCCCTCCTACTCACTCCTTTCTGAACTCAAAATTGAAATAAATTTGAGAACAGTAAGACCAACTTAAGCATAGTAAAAAGGAAGATATAATACATTTAAAATGCTAAATATCATAAAAGGAAAACATAGCAAAGGTTATAGATAAATATAATTACTATTCATTTGCAAAACTGAATAAAATTGATCTATGTCAATTGCACACAGGTATTGATATTTAACTCTGTATCCCACAGATGTGTACAATCAACTACATCACAATAAAAATTAAAATTTTAAAAATTTAAAAAATTTTAAAAAAGAAAACCACAATAAAATGAGAAATAGAAATGTCCTAAGGAAGAATGAGTCAACAGACATAAAATAGATAAAGATACAATTCCCAATTCTTTTGTAAAGAACACTAAAGTCCAAAATGGAATGAAAACAGGACAAAACAAGAAAACTCAAAAACAATTTTTTTTTAATATAAAGATAAAACATCCTAAATAATAAAGCATCAAAAATTATACAGGCTTGGGCCGGCCCCGTGGCTCACTCAGGGGAGTGTGGTGCTGGTAGTGCCGAGGCTGTGGGTTTGGATCCTATATAGTGATGGCTGGTGCGCTCACTGGTTGAGCGTGGTGCGGATGACACCATGCCGAGGGTTGCGATCCCCTTACCGGTCCAAAAAAAAAAAAAAATATTATCCAGGCTTTTATTTAAATAATAATCAAAAATATAATTTATTCAGAGAATGCACATATGGTTTGACATTGTCTATTCTATTAGTATAATTCATTACAGTCATGGGTTAAAGAAACTAAAGCTATCTGTATAACCCTGGTCTCAGAAAGAAATAAGCATTATATTAAAAATAAATCACACCTGAAGATATTAAGAGACTTGACAACATACACATTTAGGACATCTACATGTGAGTATTATCTTTGGGCAACCACTGACACCAATTCACTGTGTATGTTTTTAGATAATCTACTGTGCAACATACATCTATTCACATATGTACGTGCTATAGCAATTTATGATCAATTGCTCTATTTTGTCTAGCTTTTACTGCCTTAAGAACCACTTCCAGACTCAGTTTTTTAAAATAATACACATTTATTACTACTCGGGAGTCAACGGAGCCATGATCAGCAGGTAGGTAGGCAGTGCTGTTGAACTTGGAGTTTTCTTGCATATGAAGGAAACCAGAATATGTCACCTTAAAATATACTTTTGACAAAAAATTTATTTTTGAGATAAAGGCAATTAAGAAGCAGCAAATGGAGGAAAAGGTCTTTCTATTTTCTCCCTTTTCTGCCTAATTACAGGATTTAAGTCCTTCTTTACTGGAAACTACTCTTATTAGCCCAAAGTTGGCACAAGAAGAATCTACAAACAAACCTTACTCCATTAGTTTCTTCTGATATATATGCCTTCCCACAGTTTCCTGCCTTTGGAAATCTCAAACTGCTTACTTTTGTCCTGTTATTTCTCCACAAATGTATTGTCCTTTGTTGAAGATGCTACATAAGCCAAGGTTCTAAGGCACTGCTTTGAGTTACCTTTCTTTGAGGTTTCTCCCACACAATGTGTGCTGCACATGTTAATAAACATGCGTGTTTTTCTCTTGCTAATCTGTCTCATGTTACAGAAGTCTGTCCTAACACAAACTTATGAGGGTTGAGAAGAAATTATATTTCCTCGCCAACACGTTTGGGGATGTCTTGGTTTTAGGCTGGTCCAGGACTCTCTTCCTTGTGCTCTTCAAAGTTACATTGCAAAGAGGGGTCCATTCAGAAAGGGACATAACCATAGCCATTATCATAAGCAATGTAGCACATGATCCAAGAAAGAATACTGTATCATATCCATATTCTGATAAAATTTAATGTCCAAAGGAAGATAAAAAAATGCTTAGTGGGCCAAGAAGAAAAGTATTTCCTTAAAATGATAAAAGATACAACTCATACTCAATAACATATTTAATGGTAAAGTATTTTATGAATTCCTACTGGAATTGACGTAAGATAGAGATGCCCTCTATCATTACTAGGGTAAAAATGAGCAGGTTAATAGACTGCTGGGGCACCCTCTCTTCTTACCTCTCTTACCTACCTCTCAAGGACTAATGGACCACAATTTAAATGGATTATCTTCAGGGCTGTTTTGATTAAAGAGTATAAGGGAGATTCCCTAAGGAGTGAGTTACTAGTAAGTTGCCAGCAAATGGGGTGGTTCTTGTGAGTAGAATGGAATGTGGCAATAATGGTGCCAGTTTTTATAGCACTGTCAGTAGTTGCTTCAAATAGAAATTTAGTTAATCCCAATGGTGGCTTTATTTTCATTCAGTACCCAGTATCAAAAGAAAGTTAGGAACTTTATTCTGTAGAATATAAAACATCTGACATTATTGTTTTTACCATTGCAAGTGCAGGTTTAAAAGTCCTGTATTAAAGACAAGGTGATTGGTTTGTGCTGATTATATAAATACAAATTTCGTTAAAGCACAGTATTACAGTACAAACAAAGCTCATATGTATTTAAGAAACCTTTGGAGCAAAAACATGAGAAATTGGCTATGGTACACATATAATTCATAATTGCATCCAAACAAGCATCAAATTTGTACCAATCCAAATAGAAGTTATAATTGCAGAAATTTACATATTTTTATGTACTCACGTTTAGGGTAACTGTAAAAATTCCATAATGATGCAAATTGTGAACCTGTAAACATACTTTAACACAACAGTACATTATTTCTTTGCTGCCCATTATCCCTGGGATATTAAAATCATTTGAAGCTTTAAAAATCAGCTTTGCAAATAACCTATTTCTTAAAATGGTTTTAAACTATGTTTTTTTGTGTGTGACTTTTTATTTTTTGGTAGCAATTTCTTTTAAATTTGCTAAAAATGTTCATTCAAAAAATATTGAAAATAACTGCTAGAAATAAAGTTTGCAAACTCAAATTTATTGCCCCCAAAACACCAAGGAAGAAGTTAACACATGAAGTAATAGAAGCTGAAGCAGTTTACAAGATTTTAAAATTCTATAATTACATACTGGATTAACTCAAATTTGGGGGGAAATCTTTGATGACACTTCTATTTTAATTTGATTATTTTTTAATGAAACATAGTTGTTTTACATATCTGTAGGGTACACAGTTGAACATCAATAACTGTGTGCAATACATGGTGCTCAAATCAGGGTCAATTAGTACACACAACATTGTACATTGTAATCGATTTTAGTGGCCCTTTACCAATTCCTCCTTTATCCCCCTCCCTCTCAATTGGATGAATTTTTATTCTTTACCAGATTGGAATATTTCGAAAAGTGCTATGATTTTGCATGCATTTAAATTTGATGAAATGTTAAAAAATAACACAGCACTGTATTTATTGAGTTTGTCAAAGAAAGCAACACTGAATGGAGGCAAAAAAGTAATTTCCTTTCAAAATACCTAGGAAAATAATTTACATTTAAATAAGAAGTAAGTAAAATTGAGAATCTTTTTTATTTAACAACATTTTATTTAAACATAATGTTCCTCAGCATCTTTGTAGTGTTTTCTCAATTAAAATTATTACCATATTGAGAAAAGAGTCCATTAAAAGTGCTGACAATTTCATACTTATTAACAATAAAATAAAACTTAAAAGATTTCAGAAAATTTAAAATTTAGTAATAATCATAATAAAATTATTTTTCAGAAATATTTTCAGAAAATATTTTCCAGAAGGTTATCTAGAAGAGATTGTTAACATAATATTAAAGACAGACACATCTAATAAATGGATTAAAGTCTATGATATGTATCACTATCAGTAATTCTACCTGTTACTTTAAATGTTCATTGAATCAAGTTTTAAAAGCTTACGAAATATATTGCTTTAAAGCATGAACAATTTTATTCTTGAAGATAGTTTTCAAATAGAAATATACAGTTCGACCAACATAGTATAAACTAGTTTGTCATTCAATAAATATACATTTCAAAAAACTAAATAATTTTAATTAGTTTAGTATCTCCTTTTATTTTTAAAGTGTTCTGTTTTGGAATATAAATTCTAAGCTTATCCTATTCAGAGTGCCGAACAGTATAACTAAAAAGAAAATCCAAATGGAGATGCCTTGTGGTGAAATTTAAACAACCAGAATGATTTATTCAAAACACCTATCACCTAAATATGGGGGAAAGATGAACATATTCTTCATGAGTACAATGCCACATAGATTTTGCTACATAGAAACCAAAATTAAAGACAGCATCAGATGGATGACTCCAATAACAAGAGATAAAAATTATGAGTGCTGGAAAACATTTGGGAATTAATGATGATCCAACAACATTAACATTTATTTTTGTCTTTAAGAAATAAGAAGGAAAGAAAAGAAAAGGAAAAAGTACTGTATGTCATGGAGTGTAAGATTGTAATGTTTTTTACATATCAAAATTCCTGAAATTTTAATGAGCCTCATAATTGTTTTTAGCCAGGGAACAGCTATAATATGGTAATGTGATGACTTATGCTCAAGTTGGATGTGGCCCTTCAAGCTATCATCATATCAGTTTAACTACATGCATTGTTGATGTAGCGCATGTGGAATTAAACTGCAGTTTAAAATACCTTCTAAAAGGACTAATGTGATTTTAAGTAAAAATACAAATGTGTTGTGTACTCAGAAAGGCACAGAAATACAGCATTGTTAGTAGATGCATATTGTTAAAGCAAATATTCATCATCATAAGATTGACAACAATCTCATACTTTTCTGTTTCAAAGCAGCAAGCAAAGGATTTGCAGGATATAAGAAAGGAAGTTACCCACTAGTAGTAGAAGCTGTACTACTTTTGTTACTGAGTGCATGCAGATGGATTGACTATTACAAGATAAGTATGCAAATGGCATATGATAGATACACAGATGAATGGTACAAAATATATCAGAAATAGACATATGCAAATATAGTCAACTATCTTTGACAAAGGAGCACAAGTAATTCAATGGATAAAGAGGGTTTATTATTATTATTATTATTTATTAAGAATATTCATGTGATACAAAGCTAATTGTCCCCCCTCCTGCCCATGAAGTGAGGGCCAGATTCATACTGGGGGTATCCCCATTAACAGAAATTACTTTTGTACCCTTTGTCCCCTCCCAATTATCCCCCAACCTTCCTCCCCATCCCCCTCTCCCCTCAACTCCAATTTGTAGCCCTAGGAATGTCCCCTCCCTCTGTTAGACCACGGTACTACTGGGTCTTTCTTTCCTTCCTTCCTTTCTCTCTTAGCTTCCACATATGAGTGAGCACACGTGGTATTTATCCATCTGTGCTTTATTTGTTTCACTCAGCATAAGTTTCTCCGGGTTCATCCATGTTTTTGCAAATGGCAGTATATTGTTCTTTTTATGGCAGAGTAGTATTCTGTGGTGTATATATACCACAGTTTCCTTATCCTGTCATCAATTGATGGACATTTAGGTTGGTTCCATATCTTGGCTATTGTAAACAGAGCTGCAATAAACATGGGAGTGTGGGTATCTCTTCAATATGATGATTTCCATTCCTCTGGATATATACCTAGAAGAGGGATTGCTGGATCATATGGAAGATCTATCTGTAGTTGTTTGAGAAACCTCCATATTCTTTTCCATAGTGGTTGTACTAATTTACAGTCCCACCAACAGTGCAGGAGTGCTTTCTTCTCTCCACACCCTCACTAGCATTTGTTATTCACCATCTGTTTGATTACAGCCAGTCTAACTGGAGTGAGGTGGTATCTCAATGTGGTTTTAATTTGCATTTCCCTGATGACTAGAGATGTTGAGCATTTTTTCATGTATCTGTTGGCCATTTGTATGTCGTCCTTTGAAAAATGTCTATTCAGCTCCTTTGCCCATTTTTTAATTGGGTCATTTATTTTTTTTACTCTATAATTACTTGAGTTCTTTGTATATTCTAGATATTAATCCCTTGTTGGATGTATAGATAGCAAAAATTTTCTCCCACTCTGTAGGTTGTCTTTTCACTCCGTTGATTGTTTCCTTTGCTGTGCAGAAACTTTTTACTTTGATGTAGTCCCATTTGTTTATTTCAGAACAGTGGAGTAGAATAGAGAACCGAGAAATCACTCCTCAGCCTTATAGCTTTCTGATATTAGATAAAGGCAACAAAATGTACATTGGGGAAAAGATTGCCTCTTCTCAACAAGTAGTGCTGGGAAAACTGGATATCCATATGCAGAAGAATGAAACTAGATATGCATCACTCACCACACACTAAAATCAACTCAAAATGGATTAAAGACCTAAGTATAAGACCAGAAACTGTAAAATTACTAAGGGAAAATATAGGTGAAACACTTCAGCAGTTAGGTCAGATCACAGGCTTTATGAACATGAACCTGAAAGCACAAGCAGCAAAAGAAAAAATAAACAAAAGGGTGATGTTTTTAACAACTTTTGCTTGAACAATTTGAAGTTCATTTAAAAAAAAAACAACAACTATCTTTAATCTTGACACAAACCATAATCTTCCACAAAAATTAACTCACAATGGATTATAGAAAACCTAATAGGCGCCCATGCTAGACAAGGTAGGTGCAGCCGCAGGACACCGCCAGCCCAGGCCAGTGCGCACTGCCCAGAGAAGCCCTAAAGCCATCAGGCTCACAAAGGCCCTGAGCCACCTGTGTCAGAACAGGTAGACACAGCTGTGGGACTCCCAGCCCAGGCCAGTGCCCGCAGGCCAGAGAAGCCCGAGCCTCCTGCCCACAGGCACCGAGGCAGCCTGCCAAACTGGCAGTCCTGGCTGGATCCTAGCCAGACATTAAGGTGAAAGAGTGGACATGAAATCCCCTGCCACAATGACTAAACACCAAAGGAAAGATATCAGAAATCTGAAAAAATCAAGAAAGTACACCACTAAAGGTTAATAATAACTCTCAAGCTCTAGATCCTATATATCAGGAAGTCCTTGAAATGACTGACAAGGAAATTTGAGTGATAATTCTAAGAAAACTAAATGAGATACAAGAAAACTCAGCTAGACAACACAACGAAATGAGAAAAAACATACAGGACTTGAAAGAAGAAATATACAAAAAAAATCTATGCCCTGAAAAAGAATGTAGCAGAGCTTGCAGAGCTGAAGAATTCATTCAATGAAATAAAAAACACAACCGAGAGTTTAACTAGCAGGCTAGAAAAAAGCAGAAGGGAGAATTTCTGACCTTGAAGATGGGATGGTTGAAATAACACAGGCAGACAAAAAAAAAAAAGAAAAGAAAAGAAAAAGAAAAAAGAATTAAAAACATTGAAGAAAATCTAAGAGAGACAACAAACAAACTTAAGCCCTTAAATATCCAAATCATGGGTATTCCAGAAGGGGAGGAAAAAGGAAAGGGCATTGAAAATATATTCAACAAAATAATGGCAGGAAACTTCCCAGGTATAGGGAAAGACACAGATCTTCAGATTCAGGAAGCTCAAAAATCCCAAACTGTATTCAACCCAAAAAGGTCTTCTCCGAGACGTGTTATAGTCAAAATGGCAAAACTCAAAGACAAAGAGAGAATCTTAAAAGCTGTGAGAGAGAAGCGTCAAATCATGTATAAGGGAGCCCCAATCAGACTAACATCAGACTTTTCATCAGAAACCCTAAAATCCAGAAAAGAATGGGATGATATATTTAAAATACTAAAAGACAGAGATTGCCAGGAAAGAATACTCTACCCTGCAAGGCTATCCTTCTGAAATGAAGGGCAAATGGTATATTCCTCAGACAAACAAAAACTGTGAGAGTTCACTACCATAGGGCCAGCCTTACAAGAAATTCTTGAGGGAGTACTGGGTTTAATACCTGAAAAACAACAACCACTGCCATAAAAACTCAAGGAAAATCAAAACCCACTAGTAAAATGAAAATGCTAACAATAAAGAGAAAATATAGTTTATCTACCACCCCAAGAAAACAACAAATACAAAAGACAAACAGTAAAACAGAAAGGCACAAAAGATACTTCAGACATCCAAGCAAAAATCAGTAAAATGCTAGGAGTAAATCAACACTTTTCAATAACAACTCAATGTAGGAGTATTAAGTTCCCCACTCAAAAGATGCAGGCTGGCTGACTGGATTAAAAAGGTGGACCCAACTACATGCTGCCTTCAAGAGACTCACCTTTCACTCTTACTCTATGAGTAAGAGTGAAAGGATGCAAAAATATATCCTATGCAAATAGAAATGAAAAATGAGCCTGAGTAGCTATTCTTATATCTGATAAAATAGACTTTAAACCAAAAACCATAAAAAGAGATAAAGAAGGCTACATATCACTATATAATGATAAAAGTATTTATCCACCAAGAAGACATATCAATCATAAATATAGACACACCCAATGTTGGAGCATCCAGATTTATAAAGCAAACACTATTAGACCTAAAGAATGAGATGGATACTAATACCATCATAGCAGGGGACCTGAGCACCCCACTCTCAATATTAGGCACATCATCTAGGCAAAGAATCAGCAGAGAAACAAGATCTAAACAACACTTTAGACAAGTTGGACTTCGCAGATATCTAAAGAATATTTCATCCAACAACCTCAGAATATTCAGTCTTCTCACCATCACATGGAAGATTCTCCAGGATAGATCACATGTTAGGTCACAAATCAAGTCTCAATAAATTTTTTGAAAATGGAATTATTCCATGTATTTTTTCAGATTACAGTGGATTAAAATTAGAAATCAATAACAAATGAAACTCTGGAAACTATACAAAAGCATGGAAATTAAACAACATTCCACTTAATGACATATGGGTATAAGAAGAAATTAAGTAGGAAATCAAAAAAATTATTAAAACTAATAAAAATAATGATACATCATACCAAAACCCGTGGGATACTGCAGAAGCAGTACTAAGAGGGAAATTTATCACCTTAAATGCTTACTTCAGAAGAGTGGAAAGATGTCAAGTAAACAACCTAACACCTCACTTTAAAGAACTACAAAAAGAATAAGAATCTGAACTGAAAGTTAGCAGACAGAAAGAAATAATTAAGATCAGAGCAGAACTTAATCAAATAGAAACCCAAAACACAATACAAAAGATCAATGAATCAAAAAATTGGTTTTTTGAAAAGATAAATAAAATTGAAAAACCATTAGCAAGGCTAATGAAAAAAAAGAAGAAAGAAGACCCAAATAACAATAATTAGAAATGAAAAAGGTGATATTACAACTGATACCTAAGAAATACCAGAAATCATTAGAGACTACTGTACACAACTATATGCCAACAAATTTGAAAATCTAGAGGAAATGGATAAATTTCTGGACACACACACACTACCAAAACTGAGCCATGAAGATGTAGAAAATCTGAACAGACCAGTAACAATAAAAGAGATTGAAGCTATTATCAGAAGGCTCCCGACAAAGAAAATCCCAGAACCATATGAGTTCACTGCATAATTCTACCAAACATTCAAAAAGGAATTGATACAGTATTCCAAAAGTTTGTAACAGAGGCCATTCTCCCAAACTCATTCTATGAAGCAAGCATCACCCTGACACCAAAACCAGAAAAGGATACAATAAAAAAAGAAAACTACAGGCCAATATCCTTGATGAATATAGATGCAAAAATCCTCAATAAAATACTAGCTAACAGAATACAGCAACCCACAAACAAAATTATACACCATGATCAAGTGGGATTCATCCCAGGGATGCAAGATTGGTTCAACATACGCAAATCAATAAATGTGATACACCACATCAGTAAAATCAAAGACAAAGACTACATGATCATCTCGATTGATGCTGAAAAAGCATTTGACAAAATTCAACATTCATTCATTATAAAGACTCTCTACAAGTTAGGTATAGACGGAAAGCATCTCAACATAATTAAAGCCATATATGATAAACCCACTACCAATATCATCCTGAATGGGGAAAAGCTGAAAGCTTTTCCCTTAAGAACAGGAACTAGACAAGGATGCCCACTCTCACCACTCCTATTCAACATAGTGTTAGAAGTATTAGCCAGAACAATCAGAGAAGAGAAGGAAAGAAAGGGCATCCAGATAGGAAAAGATGAGGTCAAACTCTCTCTGTTTCCAGATGACATGATCCTACATATCAAACAGCCTAAAGCCTGTACAAAAAAAACTCTTAGAGTTGATAAATGATTTCAGCAAAGTTGCAGGATACAAAATCAACACACAAAAATCAGTAGCATTGCTATACTCCCGACAGTGAACATGCAGAAAAAGAAATCAAGAAAGGAAGCCCGTTTACAATAGCTACCAAAAAAGTAAAATATTTAGGAATAAAGTTAACCAAGGATGGGAAAAATCTCTACAATGAGAACTACAAACCACTCTTGAGAGAAATTACAGAGAACACAAGAAGATGGAAGGATATCCCATGCTCTTGGATTGGAAGAATTAACATTGTGAAAATGTCCATACTACCCAAAGGGATCTACACATTCAATGCAATCCCCATCAAAATTCCAATAATATTTTTCAACCAATTTGAAAAAAAAACTATCCTAACATTTATATGGAGTAACAAAAGACCATGAATAGCCAAAGCAATTCTGAGCAATAAAAATAAAGCTGGAGGCATAACACTACCTGACTTTAAACTATACTACAAAGCTATAGTAACCAAAGCAGCATGGTATTGGCATAAAAGAATACACACTGACCAATGGAATAGAATAGAGACTCCAGAAATCAATCCATACACCTACAACCATCTGATCTTTGACAAAGCCACCAAGTTGACACATTGGGGAAGAGACTGCCTCTTCAGCAAATGGTGCTGTGGTAACTGGATATCAATATGCAGGAGGATGAATCTAGACCCATACCACTCACCATATACCAAAATCAACTCAAAATGGATTAAAGAATTGAATATACACCCTGAAACAATAAAACTCTTTAAAGAAAACAGAGGGGAAACAGTCTGGGAAGTAGGATTGGGCACAGACTTCATGAATATGACCACAAAAGCACGGGCAACCAAAGGAAAAATAAACAAATGGAATTACATCAAACTAAAAAGCTTCTACACAGCAAAAGAAACAATTAACAGAGTGAAAAGACAACCAACAGAGTGGGAGAAAATATTTGCAAAATATACATATGGCAAAGGATTAATATCCAGAATGTACAAGGAACTCAAACAACTTTACAACAACAACAACAACAACTACAAAAAAAACAAGTAACCCAATTAAATAATGGGCCAAGAAGCTGAACATGCATTTCTCAAAGGAGGATATATGAATGGCCAATAGACACACGAAAAAATGTTCAGCATAGCTCTGCATTTGGGAAATGCAAATCTAAACCACACTGAGATACCATCTCACTCCAGTTAGGATGGCTAACATCCAAAAGACTGAGAATGATAAATGCTGGTGAGGTGGCAGAGAAAAGGGAACTCTCCTATACTGTTGGTGGGACTGAAAAATGGTGCAGCCTTTATGGAAAATGGTTTGGAGGTTCCTCAAACAATTACAGATAGATCTGACTCAGGTATTCTAGTGAAGAGAACATACCCAGAGGAATGGAAATCATCATGTTGAAGGTATACCTGTATGCCAATGTTTATTGCAGCACTATTTACAATAGCCAAGAGTTGGAACCAGCACAAATGTCCATCATCAGATGAGTGGATAAGGAAAATGTGGTACATCTACACAATGGAATACTACTCTGCTATAAAAAAAAAAATGAAATACTACCATTCACTGCAACATGAATAGACTTAGAAAAAATTCTATTAAGTGAAGTAAGTCAGGCACAGAATGAGAAATACCACATGTTCTCACTTATTTGTGGGAGCTAAAAATAAATAAATAAATACACAAACAAATGGGGGGCAGGGAAGAAGACACAACAATCACAATTCCTTGAACTTGTTAAGACAAGTGAACAGCTATGATATTGATGGAGTGGGGAGAGGGAGAGGGGAGGGAGGATTCAGTAAAGGGACATGAAAATCAACTCCCTTGCATATTGATAAAATAAAATTAAACTAAAAAAAATTAAAAGACCTAAATGCAAATCACAAAATATAAAATTTATAGAGGAAAACATAGAAGAAAATCTAAATAGGTTTGGCAATGTGTTTTTATATTAAACATCAAATGTGTGAACCATGAAATAAAACATTGGTAAATTGGACTTTATTAAAATTTAACACTTTTACTTTGAGCAAGTCACTGTTAAGAGAATGAAAAGACTAGCTACAGGCTGGAAAATAATACTTGAAAAACACATATCTAATATAGGAATTAGTTTCAAAATATACAAAACACTCTTAAACCTCAACAGTAAGAAAACAAATCATCTCAATTTTAAAAAAGGGCAAAAGATATGTACAGACATCTCACCAAAGAAAATCTACAGATAAAAAATAACAATACGAAAGATTCTTAATATAATGTATCATGAGAAAATTGCCACTATAAACTTTGAAATATACCTAAACACCTATTATGATGGCTAAAATCCAAACATCTAATGGTATAATTTGCCAGCGATGAGAAGCTAGAACTCTCATTTATTGCTGTTGGAAATGCAAAATGAAACAACTGTTACGAAATACAGTTTGGCAGTTTTCTTAGTCCGTTTGTGCTGCTATAACAGAATAATTGAGACTGGGTAATTTATAAAGAACGGGAATTTATTTCTCAGTTTTGAAGGCTGAAAAGTCCAAGATCAAGTGCTGGGATCTGGTTTCCAGTGAGGGCCTTCTTGCTGCATCCTCACATGGCAGAAGGTGGAAGAGAGGGCAAAAGCTGGTGTTCAAAGGACTCAATCCCATTCGTAAGGAAGGAGCTCTCAGGGCCTAATGACCTCTTAGTACTTTCACACTGGTAACACCTGAATTTTGGAGGGGACATATTCAAACTGTAGCGGCAGTCTCTTACATAGCAAAATGATGCTTCCATATGATTTACCAATTTCACTCTCAGGAAGTTATGCAACTGATTTGAAAAAGTATGAACACACAAAAACCTGTAAATGAGTGTTTATAACAGCCTTATTTATATTGGTTAAAAACTCAATACACCCAAGATGCCCTTCAATTGGTGAATGGAAAAACAAACTGTGTGCATTCATACAGTGAAATATTATTCAGCAATAAAAGGAAATGATCTATGAAGCCACAAAAAGATATAGATCAATCTTTAACGTACATTGCCAAGTGAAAGAAGCCTCTCTGACATACCTACACACTATATGTATCCAATTATGTGACATTTTGGAAAACATAAAACTTTGAAGGCAGTAAAATGATCAGTGGTTGCCAGATATTTGGGGGTAGAAGTGAGTATTGAATAAGGGACACACAGTGAATTTTTTAGGGCAATGAAACTATTTTTTATGAAACTTTTGCATTTGCAAAAAATCCATAAAACTGTATAATACAAAAAGTGAACTTTAATATATATAAATTTTAAAAATTACTTAGAAGGAAGTCAGGGAGAATGTGACAGAAAAATCTAATTGTATTGCACATCTATGAAACAATCTCACTGAAGAAGTTATGGATATGTGAAAATTCCTGGCCTATGCAACTGTGGAAATGAATGGAGTCTGTAAAACTAAAGGAAAAAGAAACTGCACACAAAAACTGTAATCTGGTTGATAAAGTTGTTCCCCACAGGAGTATGAGTTAACAATCCTGCATTGCCATACATGTGTGCTGAAACTGAACAATTAAATAGATGGAAGAGGTGGGGGCAAGGCTTTCCCTTATTGGAATGAAAGTTGACAGATAAGCAAGGGGAGAATGCTAGACTAATCCAAGTGTAATGAATTAGAGTTACAAACATCACTATGAACTCATGTTTAGCTTAATGTAGATACAGACAGTTACATATGAAATTTTTAAAATATGAGTATATACACAGGTTAGTATACACACATAAATATCCTTGCTCTGTCAGCTGAGAGGGGCTACATATAATGACACTTCAGTAGAAACAAGCACACTTAATGCTAGATCTTGGTTTCTAATACCATTGTCCAATGAAAGGAACCAAAGATCATAGAATAAATGGCTGATTCTGGAATTGGGGTAGGAAACACACAAGATGAGTCTTGAGAATTTTGTAGTACCAGAAAGTAAGGAAGTAATAAAAAAAAAACAAAAACAAAAAAACAAAAAACAAAAAAACCCCCTACAATGATAGGAATTTTTTAAATGAACACTGAAGCCAAATAAAAGGGCTCCCACTGAAAAAGCTAGAAGAATTTGAATTACAAAATTAAAAAGTAGTATTGAATATTCAATTCAACTCAATTCAACATAGTATTGTATATAAACCAAAGTATGAAATACATATCCATGAATCCATATAGATATAAATAAATGATTGGGTGGGTAAATAAATAAAAGATAAGTAATAGAAAAGAAACATATTTCTCATGCAGGAGAATTTCAAATAATTTGCTTAAATACTACACCCTCTAGGAGATGGAGTACAACTCTCCACTATTTCAGCAAGTGCTGTGATAGTGACTTCTTTCCAAAGAGCACATAAAAAAGGAGGGAAAAAAAGAGTGACTTTACAATAGCAAAAACTGGTAACTATTGTCTCAAGTTAGGTGATCAAGGTTAACATAAATATTAATGTCATAATGATAGCACATACCACTGATATAATGTGATGAAAACGGCACTTTACTTCTATGATGTAACTTGCAATAAACCATAACTTACATCTAATCATGAGAGAAGCATCAAATTTCAAAAGAAGAAAATTCTTCAAAACACCTGACCAGTATTTCTCAAAATTTTCCAGGTCATTAAAAACAATGAAAGTCTGAGAAACTATCACAGTTTAGAGGGACACTAAGAAATGGAAAGCAAATGTCTTATGGTATCTTGGATAGGATTCTGGAATAGAAAAAGGACAATTAGGTAAAAAACTAAAGGTCTGAATAAAGTTGGGACATTAGTTAATAATAATGTATCAATATTGGTTTGTTAATTGTAACAAATGTACAATATAAGGGGTCTTCAAAAGGTTCATGGAAAGATTTGTATTATCTTTCAATTCCATTTTCCACGAACTTTTTGAAGTACTTTTATACTAATACAATATGTTAAGATAGTGGAAACTGGGTGCAGATCATTTGAAAACTCTCTGCACTGCCTCCTCAATCTTTCTACAAATCTAAAACTCTTCTAAAAAATGAGTCTATAAAAAATGATATGTAACAAATTTCCACAGAAATGTAAAATGTTAAACATTCAAATATTTCAATATCAAGGAGTTTGCTGTAATTTGTGACACAGGTTTTAAAATGTATATACACAATTGACTTGAAGAAATTAAGTAGAACATAGTCTAATAAATATTTACAGAATCTAAGGTATTTTTGAAAATCAAAATATATAAAAGAAAGCTTTTTTTTAAAAGCAGGTTTTAAATCCTGGGCATTTGAAATGAAAAGGGAGAGAGAGAAATGAAGATTACCAAAAATAGTTTGTTAAAATAGCTGGTATGTGTGTGTGTAGATATAGGCACAGATAGAGACATAGACATAGATGTAGATAAAGATACATGAAAATATAAATAAACCTGTATAATTAAGCTCCTAATTTCCTAATTCATACTAAAGCTGTGCTTGATATTTACCTATCTTAACTAAGTGATCTGGAGTTACTGTGCTCACAACAAGTTTCAGTAATGGGCTTTTGAGAAAAATCTATCTGATTGCAATGTTTTGTTGTCGATATTTTTGCATCTTCTTTTCTGACCTAGTTTCTGTCGCTTAGTAGTGGCTAAACCCTGATCGATACAGTTTCACAGCTGCTACTTCAGAAAAATATTTTGTATCTTGCTACCACATAGGCTTGCTCTGAGGATGAAATGAGTAATGTATGCATGCATATATGAAAGTGTACATTTATGTATATGTATGTGTATGTATATGTATGTGCATACATATTATACATTATATACACATACATGAGGGTACTTCAAAAAGTTCATGAAAAGATTCATGTTATCTTTTAATTCTTGTTTTTCCAAGAACTTTTTGAAGTACCCTGGTATGCAACCAGAACAGAATCTATGTTTGAAATCTTTCTAATTACTATCTTCCTTGAACCTCTAATCTAGCTAGCATGTTCTAGAAGCTATAACCTAAAACACTGTTTCAAACTATTATTCAAATTATAGCAGACCTAGAAGACAGTATAGAGCTAATATTCCAGGCCACCTTAGGTTAAATGTGTAAGGCTACATTTTCCTGTGGGACCCAAGGTCTAGATGCTCAAGCCAAGCCCAGTGTATTTAAACATCTGGCACACCTGTGAACCAGTCTCAGGCTTCCAGCATGTTTATACATGCTAGATAGGAAACTGTGAGCTCAAATACTTTGAATTATCCCATTGCCAGGTCTTTAATTAGTCAATTCTCGTTGCCTAGAATAGCTCTCTCCAGCCATAGGTTATAAATTTAATATCCACAGCTCAACTCCAATTTCCATTTTTCTGTTTCTCCCTGAATATTCACCAAACATGTATTCTCCATTTTCTAAATTTTCATAGTACTGGCAAACATCTCACTAATTGGCCCTCATATCTTGATTTTAATTTAATTTAATTTTTTTCTTTATTCATAGTTTTATTTTTTCCCTCCCCTAGAGGAATAGAAAGTTTTTCTTACACATCTTGGAGATTTTAGAGAAGATTATTTTAAATGTAACCTCACTAACTTAAACTTGTACTGTGTTTGAAGGATATTTCAATGAATCCAGGAATCATTATCTAAAATCAGAGATATATAGTGTATGATATGCACATGTGGACACCAAAACTTCCTTCCACCCCTGCTGCAATGAATATCACATAAGGATGCATTTTTAAATCTCTGCCTTTTAGTGTACAAGAGTAATCAAAAGTCTGTGCAGTATGACTTTTATTAGCATATGTGGTCTTGATATTCTGGATGAGAGATGAATCATATGACATAACATGTTACAAAATTTTCTTGATATATAAGTTCAGGTAGGATAAAGAGATATTTTACTTGTTGCTTAGCGTCCCCAAATTCTAACAAATTATGGACATGGCAAGCTACAGATGAGTTAAAGCTATGACAAAACGGAAAGAGCAGCATAGAATGTGCTTGGAACACATGTTCATGCTCCTTTCAAACTTAAAATAAAAGAAAAAAAAGTAGAGCAAAGCCATGACATTCAGGAACTGGAATGCGGAAATCAGTCTTCAATTAGGATGAAAATCTGAGACAATTTTGTTGAAGTCCAAAAAAAATTCATATTTGCATTTGCAGCATGAAATGTTATTGAAACTAAACCAGATGTTACATTCATATTCAAAGCTGTGAACTCTCCCTAGCAGCAACAACACATTAGCAAATAGAGTAAAATAAACAATGCACGAATGTTGGACTCCTTGCCAACAAAGGTGAAACATAATCTCAAAGAAAATCACCCAGAATAAGGAAGCCAGAGAATACTATTCCTGGTCTTTAACAAGACTTCAAGAGCTAGCCCACATCCTCAATGTCTCAATTAACCTCAACAAGAAATCACTAAGTGCCCCAGTGCCTACACCACATGGCACTCACGCACAACTCTGACTTTGAATATGGTGGAAGTACCCACACAGAGACTACACTACTGAATCTACGCAGAACCAATACTAATACACCCTACTCAGTGATCAATATAAAACACATCTACAGGAGGAAATCTCTCCACACAGAGCCTACTTCAGAGTAATAGAAGAAGCAACTGCTCAACTAGATGATTATAAATCAATATAGAGAGACTAGAAATATGTAAAAACAAAGGACTATGACACCACCAAAGGAAAAGAATAATTCTAAAGTATCAGACACCATAGAGCAGGAAACCCTTGGAATTTCTGAAAAGCAATTTTGAGTAACAGTCTTAAACAAACTCAGTGAGATACAGAAAGACTCAGACAGTACAAGGAAATGAGAATAACAATCCAGGACTTGAAGGATAAAATTTGCAAAGAGATAAATTCCATAAAAAAGAATGTAGCAGAACTCTTGCAGCTAAAAGACTCATTCAATGAAATAAAACTACAATTGAGAGTGTAAGCAGCAGGCTAGAGCAAGCAGAAGAAGGAATTTCTGATCTCAAAGGCAGTCTTTTTGAAACAAGCCAAGCAGACAAAAAAAAAAAAAAAGAAAGTAAAAATAATTTTTAAAAATGAAGAAAATCTAAGAAAGCCAGCAGATCACCCTAAGTACACAGACATTCAAATCATGGGTGTTCCAGAGGGGGAGGAGAAAGGAAAAAGCATTGAAAACATATATAATGAAATAATAGCAATTATTCCAATAATACCACTACCACATATTGGTAGAGATATGGACTTCCGGATCCAAGAGGCTGAAAGGTCCCTAAACAGATTCAACCCAAAAAGGTCCTCTCCAAGACACACTGTAGTCAAACTGTCAAAAGTCAATGACAAAGAGAGAATCCTAAGAAGAGCAAGAGAAAAGCATCAAGTCACCTATAAGGGAATCCGCACTAGACTAACAGTAGACTTTTCAACAGAAACTCTACAGGCCAGAAGAGAATGGAATGATATACTCAAAATACTAAAAGAAAAAACCTGCCAGCCAAGAATACTCTACCCAGCAAGGCCATCCTTGAGAAATGAAGTGGAAATAGTGTATTTCCCAGACAAACAAAAGCTGCAGGAGTTCAACATCACACTACCAGCTATACAAGAAATCCTAAAATGAGTCCTGCACCTGGAACCCACAAAACAATAATCACCATCATGAATATGCTAGAAAGAACAAACACCACTCATAGAGCAGATATGCAAACAAGAAAGAGAAAGAAACTATACCATACCACCTCAAAAAACTAATGAAAACTGAAGACAAACAATAAAAGGAAAACAAAGCAGCAAAAAATATTTAAATCAACCATAAGAAAAGCAATTTGACAGGAGTAAGAGAATACCTCTCAATAATAACCCCAAAAGTTAATGTATTAAATTTTCCACTCAAAAGACATAGTCTGACTGATTGGATTATTAAAAAGCTAGATCCAACCATATGCTGTCTTCAAGAGACTCACCTCACCTGTAAAGACACAGACTAATAGTGAATGGATGGAAATACATATACCATACAAAGGGAAACCAAAAATGAGCAGGAGTAGCCATTCTCTTACCAGATAAAATAGACTTTAAACCAAAAACCATAAAAAGAGACAAAGAAGGCCATTATATCATGATAAAGGTATCTATTCAACAAGAAGACATAACAATCATAAATATATATGCACCCAACACTGGAGCACCCAGATATACAAAGCAAACTCTATTAGACCTGAAGAAAGAGATAGACCCCAATATGATAATAGCTGGGAACCTGAGCACACCTCTCTCAGCATTGGAAAGATCATCTAGACAACAAATCAATAAAGACACATTATTTAAAGTATACCTTAGGCCAATTTGGACGTGACAGATATCTACAGAACATTTCATTCAACAGCTACAGAATATACATTGCTCTCATCTGCATGTTGAACATTCTCCAGGATAGACCATGTTAGGTCACAAATCAAATTTTTAAAAATTGAAATCATTTCAAGTATCTTTTTAGACCACAATGGATTAAAACTATGAATCAATAAGAAATGAAACTGTAGAAAGTAGACAAACACAAGGAAATTAAACAACGCGATCTTGAATGACCCATGGGTCCAAGAAGAAATCAAACAGGAAATCAAAAACTTTCTTGACCCTAATGAAAGTAAAAACACATCATACCAAAACCTGCAGGATACAGCAAAAGCAGTACTAAGAGGGAAGTTTATTGCAATAAATGCTCACATCAAAAGAACAGAAAGTTTTCAAATAAACAACCTAACTGAGGAAATCTAAATGGATCAAATATAGGTTTGGATCCAAAGACAATGTTTCCTACATTCACCAAGACAATATAATTCAGGTTTTATTTTTTTGTTTTCCAATATGGATAATTAGAATTTTGCAAAGGCATGGAATTCTAACTGAATACTTAAGAACAATTAAAACTAAAGGATGTATCCCATGAGAAGAATTCAAAACATGAAAATACTTTGTTTACATGTTGCACTTTATTTTTTACTACATATAAATATTTATGCCTCAGGCAAAGCAGGCTACTGGGAAAAATAAGGACATTTGTGTCAGTTCTCTGTCCAGATCATATCTCAGTCTAAAATGTGATAGTAAGGTCAAACCAAGTCTCAGTGTTCTCATCCTTAAAATGGAAATTATAATCATCATATAGGGTAGGATTAAAGTGTCTTAAAATGATGTAATTTATGAAATATCTCTAGCCAGTTTCCTGGCATCCAAAGGACACTAAGTGCTAGTTTTTGTTTTATTGTTTCCAGTACAAAATTACAGCCAAAGAAAAAAGTGCCAGAGAACCAATTCAGCAAAGAGAATAAAACACACAAAACAGTACCTCCATCCACCAAGATTCCATGGTACTCCATGTTACCTTACTGGGAACGCGTCTTCTGTAACAAGGGAGTCCCCAAGGGGCCAAAGCTGGATTATGTAGCTTTATAAACTTATGCTCCATTTCGTGTGTATTGTATTTGAAAATACTTAGTAGTATTATGCTACGATATTGGACATTTAGTAAACCAGTACTTTAATATTCAGGTTAAGCTCACCCTTATCCACAGGGTCATACCTGAATCTGGGGAGCTTAGTAAGAAGCAAAGCTTACAGTAATTTTCATGCTGTACTCAGAATTATCCTCTACTCCCTAGAACTTAGTTATGGTGTCAGGTCCACATGCCTGGGTCATACTACTGTTATCTGAAGTTATTTCTCAGGAAACTGCTCAGTCTTTCATTCAAGCAGGCATTTATCTGGCATTCCCCTTCCTCAGTTATATATCAGTCCCTGATATATAAGGGACTTATTTAAAATCTCTCTCTTCATGATCCATACCAAGAACGCCATAGTCATAAAGCTTTATATAAGTACAAGAAGAAAACAAGCAACCCAATTAAAAAATGGGCAAAAGAGCTAAGTAGGCATTTCTCTAAGGAAGATATCCAAATGGCCAACAGACATATGAAAAAATGCTCAACATCACTCAGCATCCGGGAAATGCAAATCAAAACCACATTGAGATACCATCTAACCCCAGTTAGGATGGCTAAAATCCAAAAGACTATGAATGATAAATGCTGGCGAGGCTGCGGAGAAAAAGGAACTCTCATACATTGTTGTTGGGACTGCAAAATGGTGCAGCCTCTATGGAAAATGGTATGGAGGTTCCTTAAACAATTGCAAATAGATCTACCATACGACCCAGCCATCCCAGTGTTGGGAATATACCCAGAGGAATGGAAATCATCAAGTTGAAGGTATACCTGTTCCCCAATGTTCATCGCAGCACTCTTTACAATAGCCAAGAGTTGGAACCAGCCCAAATGCCCATCATCAGATGAGTGGATACGGAAAATGTGGTACATCTACACAATGGAATACTACTCAGCTATAAAAACGAATGAAATACTGCCATTTGCAACAACATGGATGGACCTTGAGAGAATTATATTAAGTGAAACGAGTCAGGCACAGAAAGAGAAATACCACATGTTCTCACTTATTGGTGGGAGCTAAAAATTAATATATAAATTCACACACACACATACACACATACACACACAAACCGGGGGGGGGGGGAGAAGATATAACAACCACAATTATTTGAAGTTGATACAACAAACAAACAGAAAGGACATGGTTGGGGGGGAGGGGGGAGGGAGAAGGGAGGGAGGTTTTGGTGATGGGGAGCATTAATCAGCTACAATGTATATCGACAAAATAAAATTTAAAAAAAAAAAAAAAAAAAAAGAACACCAAGTCCAAAACCAAACATAAATAAAAATACCTACAGACAAAAAAAAAAAAAAAAAAAAAAAACAATGTAATATAACAACAAAGAAAGTCCAAACTGCCAGATGTACAAAAAGGATCATAATTATGCTAATAGGTAGTATTTACTAGGTACATCCTAAGTGCTAGGCCCTACTCTAAGTGCTATATTTGTATTAACTCATTTTATCTTTATAACAGCCCAATGAAGTATGTATCTAACATATCCTTATTTTATAGACAGAGCATAGAGAGGATAATGTAGGTGATACAGACTGGATTGTGCATGCCCCAACCCCAAATTCATATATTGAAGCCCTAACCCCTAATGTGACTAAATTTGGAGATGAGGTCATAAGGGTGGGCCCTGAGGTACTAATCTGATAGTTTTGGTGGCCTTATAAGAAGACAAACAGAGAAAATCTCTCTCTGTCTCTGTCTCTTTGTATCTGTCTCTCTCTCTCTTTCTCTCTCTCTCTCTCTCTCTCTCTTTTTCTATGTGTACATGCACTGAGGACACAGTGAGAAGGTGGCTGTCTGCAAGCCAGGAAGACAGCCCTCACCAGAACTGAATTTACTGGCAACTTGATCTTGGAATTCTCAGCCTCCAGAACAGTGAGCAAATAAATTTCTGTTGCTTAAGCTGTTCAGTTTATGGTATTGTGTCATGGCAGCCTGAGCTAACTAATACAGTAGATGAGAAAACAGGGTTTTGACCCAGGCAGTCTGACTCCAGAACCTGGTCTGTTAATTACTATGTTGTGGTCCAATCATAGCATAACCTGTCCACACACCCTGGAGCTCACAAACATGCCTTCTCTTTCTCTACCTTTCTTAGATGTCTTGCACTTAGGAGGAACCATGTAACTAGTGCTGATAAATTGGCAGTGGGCAAAAGTGTTTGGCGTTACTTCTAAGCTAAAGAATAAAAGAACTAGCACATCGTCTTTCAGCAATTTCATCCCAGTCTCGCTAACTGGAAGGGCCATGTGTTCCAGATGACATGGCAGCAAGAAGGTAGAGCCTCTCAGTCTGGGTCTTGAGTGGCTGTGTAGAGCCAAGATACATGCCTTCCCATACATAACACATAATAGTTATGTGGCATGAATAAGAAATAAAATGTTGAGAAATTGTCACCTCAGCACATCCTACATCCTAGCTTACCCTAACTAAAATACTCCCCGCTGTCAAAAGTCATAAATTATTTGAATAAAACACCAAAAGTTTAATTATAATTATTCTGTCTACTTATCTATCAGTCAACTTTGTACCTATAAAATAGAACATACATTGCAAATATTCCACAAAATATTATCTGAAAATGATGAAATAAAATAAATAAATGAATACAAAAGGACAACTTCATTGGCCCCAAAAAAGAACTACTCATAGATTAAAAACTGAACATAAATTTAGTCTCAATAACACTGCCTGTTAAACTATAAACACATCGGATACAGGATTCAAGCCTAGAATATGAACAGGTTATTCTGGATCTGTCTTCCAGGTCTCTGCTATTTGCTCATAGATTTTCTGTCTGCATTGTAAAAATTTCCTCAACGGGATATATCAGATCACTAATTTTATCTTAATTCACTTTCAATCTATTATGACATCCTCCATTGGCTTCAAAATTTTTATTTTTATTTATTTATTTTGTAAATTTTGGTCACTCTAATTTTTTATTTTTTAATTATTACTTTTTTAATACAATATTATTGCATTTTGTAAAAGCAATACCCTTTCTTAATTTCTCTGAGTATATTAATCAGAATTATTTAAAATTCCGTTTGTTCTCATGGGGATTTCTTGTGTCTTCCAGAGTCAGGTATTAGTTTGTTCATTTAGGTTCTGATCTTTTATTTTATTTAAGTTTTTCTCAAATATCAATTTGTCTTTCATGAACTTCTTCACTAATCAAATATCATCTGATTTATGTCACCTAGAAACTATTTATTTATTTATTTGCTCTTCCAGTAGATACCCTTTTCTGTTTTGACAAAATAGTGAATGCACTCTTTTTCCAATAACTGTTGTGATCTGGTAGGATCTGGTGAGAGAACAAAGTCAAATTTGTATGCTCCATTTACCATCTTGATACGGAATTCTGCTCTTGACTCCCTCAGGGTGAAATTGATCCCATTTTGCAGCCCAGGTTTATCCCCAATCCTACTGGTCCATGTCTCGGGCCTGGATCACCCAGTCATCATCTCTACCAGGTTACTGCTGGTTTCTAGTGAAAAGATAGCTCCCATCTGTACACGTTAGTGCCCCAAATGTACCAGACACATTTCTCATTGACATCACTACACACACATTTGCCTATACATCTGAATAAATGCTTATATACTTACTGCTACTGAAGGAGCTTGGGTTTAAATTTGAATTGTTGTTTTACTATTCTTCCTTACTGTTTGTAATGCACTGAGAAAAATGACACCTGGATTGTGCTCTTTTTCTTGTTTTATAAATAGTCATTTCTTCCTGGTGACATAAAAAAGATTGAAATGAGAATTTCAGGTTTTCCTGGTGGAAAAAAAGAATGACAATTTTCAATTACTGTGCTGTTTATCACAAAAGCAGTTTCATTGCCTAATGGTTTCATTGACTGGTGTCAGAATAATGCCAAGCAGAGTGTTCTCTAGCGTAATGCCACCCACAGAGCCAGACAAAATATCGTTTTTCACATGCATTACAAAAATAGTAGCTATTAATTGTGCTGCTAACCCATAAGCTGATGAAGCTGGAGAAAACAAGAAATGTGGCATTTACGATTTACGAGGCCACTTTTTTTCAGATTTCCAGTCAATTCACAGTTTAAATCTTGAACTTGGGAATATTTACCAAATTCTTTTAAGTCTTCTGATTTATTGAATATTTACTTACTATATGTCAATGAAGTGAAATTCTAAAGAGATTTGAGGCCACTGACTAAGATTTATTAAAGCATTTAATTCAGTGTTGTGTTTTCAGCTCCAGTTTAGTGTATTAAAAGTTTAAATGAGAATTGGTATTCAGTACTAATAAGGACGATACATCTATTATTGAATGTCCAATGCCTAAAACAGAGTCCGCTCAGTACTAAGTTCTTATGTCTGTGGAATAAATGCCCATTTTGCAGAACATGATTAGGACTAGTGGGTGGGTATCATTTCAATAAAAATAATAATGATAATTGAGCTAATAATATTAATTAATATTTACTATCTGACAGGTAATATTCTAAGCATTTTATATATAATAAAATATTTAATCATCTCAATGGACCTTCTGGGTGGAAGCTTTTATCTGCGTTTTGCAGATTAGAAATTTAAGAAACATAAAGTTTCAATCATTTTTCAAAGTTGCACAGCAAGTAAATAGTAGAGCTAGTATTCAAACTAGTTAGGCTCTACAGTTTGCTCTCAAAACCACTAGAAAACAATACAAGATAAAGTCTGCAGTTTTATTTTCCTTTTGTGCATGTGCTGTTGTTTCAGAAGGAGACTACGCTTGACGTTTAGTACTGATACCATAGCCAGAGGAAGAAGGTTGTCTTCTTCCAGAGCAGGTGCCTATCCTTGGGGAAGGCTTGGAGAACATGGTGGGACTGATACTGGATCAGGGCCAAGGATGACCTGAAGTGGCTGATTATATTATTATATAAACAAAAAATTATTTGGTACTTTTCCTTTCAAGAGGTGGGGCTTCACCACACTCAACTTGACTCACTTCTAAGGAACAGATTATAGCACAACTGATGGCATGTCACTCATGAGATTAACTTACAAAGAGACTGTGGCTCCTGGCTCGGGCTCTCTCTCTTTCTCTCTCTCTCATCACTGGCTCTGAGGGAAGAAGCTGCCGGGTTGTGAGCAGTACTGTGGAGAAGCCCACATGGCAAGGACCTGAGGCATTCAGCCAGCAGCCACTGAGGAACTGAGGCCTGCCCACAACCACTTGAGTGAGCTTAAAGCACATCCTCCAGCCCTGTCTGACTTCAGGCCTGGCCAACAGCTTGACCATCACCCCATCCGAGACCCTGGATCAGACCAGCCATCTAAGCATTTTGGACTCCTGGCCAAAGAGACAGTGAGATAATTAATGTTGTTTTAAGATGCTAAGTTTTGGAAAAATTTTTAAATATAGGGAACTAATATACTGACCTGTGAGAAAGAAAGGTGTAACAAGAGTTGAAATAAGACAATATGCTTTCTAATATTGATTCTGTGATCTCCTTGATATGTTTAGTTTATATCATGAAGTATGAACATTCACTTCTTAGAAGGGGCCTGGGGGTTGGGGGGGGTCTTCACTCATGCTCCATACAGAGCTTGATATAAGCACATAAGAAGCATTTTCCACCTCATTTTCTCTATTAATTGAAAACTCAAAGGCCCAAACCAGGCCCATCTTAGTAATTATTTTCCCATTGTGTCATTAATAAAAGAAAAAGTACTTGCTGGCCTGGCAAAAGACTAATTGATAGGGGAAAAAGGAAATAAACACATTAGAGGTGGTAATTCTATTGTGATAAAATGCCTTCCTGCTAAAATTACATTGTAAAGCTGGTTCATATAATTTCTGAGGGAGGCTTTTTTAGTGTACATTGCACATAAAAATGCATTTGTATGTGCATTTTACTTTGATAAATGGTGACACCTTCCTATTCAAAATGCCAAGCAGTGGTTGACAAAGAATTTAACAGGGACTGAAACAAAGCAAAAGGAAAAAGTCTGTGTAAAAAAGTTTTGATCCCCCCTCAGATCATGCTAGAGCCATATTCAGAAACTCTTATTAAGATACCCAAATCAGTGTCTCCCCCAAAACCACAGGCTAAGCATTATGCATTCTGTATATGTAGCCATAACAGAATTTTAAAAAATCTTTAAAATATTACACTCCAAACTGTACTGGCAAATTTAGGTCCCTGCTGATGGTAGCAGAAAAAAAGGGAAAGTATCTCTTTTTCTATGATTCCATTTGCAAGTGATGATTGTGACTTGAACTAGAGTGATAGTTATGAAGGCTGTGAAAAATGAAAAATCACTGGTACTAGGATGTTTTGGAAAATAGAGTTGACAGGCTCGTGGATCAGATGTGGAGTGTGAGATATAGAACCAACATTGAAATCAAGCTGTGTTTGGAGGAGTGGAGAAATCAGTTCTATTATTAACTAAAATCGAGAATGCTAGCACATTAACAGGTTAGGGGGTTGTGATGGGCACTGAGTCAGGAGTTCTGTTCAGCTTGAATTTATTTTAGGAAATTGATTGATGCAATTATGGAGGCTGGTAAGTCCAAGATCTGCAGGGTGAGCTGTTAACCTGGAGGCCCAAGCAGAGCTGATACTGCAGTTTTAGTCCAAAGGCTGTCTTCTGGCAGAATTATTTCTTGCTCAGGAGATGTCAGTCTTTTTTTTTTTTCTTTTCTATACAGGCGTTCAACTGATTGGATAAAGTCCATTATGGAGGGAGCTCTACATAACTCAAAGTCTATTGATCTAAATGTTAATCTCATCCAAAAATACCCTCACAGAAAACTCTAGAAAAACCGATGACCAAATACCTGGGCACTGTGCTGACACATAAAATTAACCATGACAGTTATAAAAGACCTAATGGCTTCTTTCCTGCTCTCTCATACCACTCATTTTGGTGGAAGTCTGCTGTCAAGTTACGATGATTCTCTGGCATCCCCATGGAGAGGTGCACGTGATGAAGAACTGAGTCTTCTGCCACATAAATGACCCATCTTGAAGCAAGTCCCTTAGACTAGTCCAGCTTTCAGATGACCTCAGCTGTGATCAAGAGTTTGCAACTTCATGAGAAACGTGGCTAAACCCTTTCAGCTAAGCTGCTCCTGCATTCCTGACCCTCAGAAAATGTTTAATGTAATAAATGTTTGTTGCTTTCAAGCTGCTCAATTTGGGGGTAATCTGTTACTTGGCAGTCAATAACAATACAGATTTTGGTGCTAGAAGCGGGGCACTTTCATGACAAATACTTAAAAATGTGGGAGTAGTTTTGGAGAAAGGCAGTGCGTAGAAGCTAGAAGGTCTTTGATGAGGGTGTTAGTAAAAGCTTAAAAAGCCTTGAGCAAATCTTGTCCAACATCGCGGCTCTTGAGGAGGCTGCAATTGATCGACAGTGAGAAAAAATCTTTTTAGAAACTGGAAGAAAGGAGATCCTTTTACGTAGTGGCAGGAAGTTTAGTGACACTGTTGCCTGCATTACTGAGGAAAGTAGAAAATTGAGTGATCTGGCTAAGGAGATTTCCAGACAGTGTTAAAGGCAACACCTGGTTTATTTTGCTGCTTATAGTAAAATATGAAGAGAGAGAAACAAACTAAAGGAAGGACTGTCAAACTTGAAGAAGCTGGACCTCATGGTGTTGAAAATTGTCAGGTTCTCCAGAAGGAAAGTGATGCAAAAGTTAAGAAATGTCTTCTAAACAACGATCAAACCCAGGACACTGGTATATCATAATATTCTGTTAGACAACAGGTCCTCTGAAGAATGAAAGGTGTAGTTCACAGATACTCTTAATTAAACAATAGAGCTTCTAAGTGGAGGGCATTGTACCTCAGCTGGCTCAGCCGAAGCCCACGGTAGAGAAGAGATTATCTCAAAAACCTTTTTAGGTGTGTGGGTTTTTTTGGGTTTTTTTCTAATGTGTGGGACAGAAAACTTGTCTCTTTACTTTTACAGGTCTTCAGAACTTGTACTTGAGGAGATGTACTTTAGAGTTTTATCTATTCCTGGGCTTGATTTCTGCCTTGTGGTATTCACAACCTTGTTTAGACCTTTCATGCACTGTACTGAGATCAATCTGTTTGGAAATAGCAAAAGTGATGGCATGTCACCTCCAAGGCTATGTTGTATGACATTGTGGCTTTTGCCTTGTTTTCTCTCGGGATACTCACTCTGGGGAAATCCAAGTGCCATGGTGTGAGGACCCTTGGGAAGCATTGTGGAATGGCCCTTGTAGAAAGGAGCTGAAGCTTTTGTCTACTAGCCAGAAAGAAACCAAGACCTCCCCCAAATAGCCACAGGAGAAAGCTGTCATAGGAGCAGATCCTCCAACCTATTCCAGCCTTCAGATGACTTACACCACAACTGATTGCCAGACGGCACCTTCATGAGAGACCTTGAATCAAAACCATCCACCTAAGCCACAAATCAGTTTTTGACCTTCAGAACCATGTCAGATATTAAATGTTTATTGTTTTAAGTTGGTAAATTTGGGTTAATTTGTTATACAGCAGTAGATAATTAATATAATGGTATTTAAAGTCATTGCTCTGGGGCGATCTTCCAGGGAGTGAGTACGTGTATAGAAGCCTGGTGATCTCAAGCCTGAGGTCTGCCTATGTTTAGGTATTAGGAGCAGAGGGGGAGAAGATAAAGCTATATGACTTTGGCAGATTGCTGGCATTTGGTTTCCCAATCCTTCAAGTGGAGATAAGAGTAGCCTATAGTGAAATGGGTAAAAATTAGTGAGTAGCATTAGTAATGTGTACAATATAGTGTGTGCATCATAAAAGAGTCATAAAAACAAGGCAAAAGCTGCTATGTCATACAACATAGCTTTGGAAGTGACATAATTTTCCTTCTTCCTTATACCCTACTTATCATAGTTTTAGGTTTTCATTTTTATTGACAAGACAGAATCTCAGAGCATTAAGTATGCAAAATTTTCAAGATTATTTTAAAATCAATTTGACCATACACTTTTAGATCTCTTTCTTTCCCTTTAAATTGGTGCATTTCAAAATCCATTTGCTAAGATCTATAAAAAATATATATATAATTAAAATAACATGCAAGAAATGTTCCTGGGGAAGTGGTATATTAGGGGCTTAGCTACAGAATAATTTGGGATTTACTTTACTATTATTCATCTTTTTTATTATTTTGTCAATCTGACTGTTGAAAAAATCCTATTCCGTAGTGTATATTTTTAAGTATAATATACCAGGAATTTTTTTTAGCAGTGAGAAGAAGTTAGAAGGTATCTATTCAAAGCAGAAGAGTGGCTGGGCTGGCCAATTAGCTCTGTTGGTTAGATTGGTGGTCATGACACCAGGGTCTAGGGTTTGATCCCTGTATTGGCCAGCCAAAACAACAACAACAACAACAACAACAAAGGTGGGTGGAAAAGGTTTATTACTCAGAAATTATTTAATGTCACATTTAGAAATACTATAGCACTGAAATTTGTGGTTAGCCATTAGGCATTTGACGATATTCATTCTTATCTGTCTGTCAAATCCTTTGAAAAAGACTTAAACATATTGCATTTCATAGCATACTTGCAAAATTAGGTTCTTGTTGATGGGAGCGAAATGCAGGGAAATTATTTTTGTTGGACTCCCTTAGAATTTTGGGATGAAGATTCTATAAAATTGTTCTTTATATTGTTGTGAAATACACATCATGGTCAGATTACAAATTCCATTTTAGACTAGGCTGCTTATATTTTGAAAAAGTGAGCTCAAAAAAAAAAAAACTTTAAAATGTCTTTTTATGAAAGCCTGCACAGAGAAGGGAATGTAACCTTGTCAGGATAATATTTCTAGTCTTAAATGGAGAACATGCCCACCACATGGGCTCTGCACATTTGCACTGCTAATGTGGATGCTGGAATTACTTTCTATTACCTTTCTGCCTGTTGCTTTTCTAATTCATTTACTTCCACTCTTTCCTTCCATGCTTTACTTTGAGCATATGAAAAATCTATTACGATCATTCACTTTTTACTTCCTAAAATATAAATCTCATTGTTAGAAAGAAATGTTTAGTGAGAGAAGAGAATGAATATTTATTCGGTATTTACTACATGTAAGACTTGTTCCTTGAACACAGACTCGGAGATGAAAATTTATGTTCAAGAAGTTCATTAGAGATTTCTATAAAAATACTTGTAAGGGGGAGGAGGAAAGCAAGATTGGGCAGAAGGAGAGGTTAAACTGTGAAGTGCAGTAAAGGCATTCCGGAGTTGGATTAGGCCTTCAGAATTGTCCCAGTACCCCTGAGTTGACTAGTCATTACATGCCGGCTGTCCCCAAAGAGATGAATACAAGTCTATAAGCCAGGGAAACACTGGAACCTGTTTATACTGGCTCAAAAGAGCCACCTGCTAAATACTCAAGAATTTTTCAAGCTGGTTGTTAAACTGCTCATATGGTGAAATTGGCCAAGGTAGAAATATTTACACCAGGGCTTTGCTTTTGGACCAGCCAGTTTTATCAAGAAAATACTGATGTATCTTTGGGCAAGGTGGTTTCCTTCTGCTGAAGTTAATGCCCAGAGAGATACTCAGCTGTGAGCCATTAGCAGGCAGCACTCCCAGGAGCTAGAGAAATGAGTATCCCAATCCTGGATGGGGAGATTCGGGCAGAGCAGCGTGCCATACATTACCGTCCATGCCACCATGCATCGCTCAGATTCACTTGCTTTGTATAGTAAGTGCATTGCATCCCAAAAAGTCTCCTCCAGCGTGCTGCTTGGTCTCTTTCCCTTGGGTACTTAGATGATGAAGATGAGTTAGCAGACTTTGTAGTATCCACTGTACACTCCCCTGGTGCTTGACCAGCACTTCTGCTTGTCTAGCTGGTATAACGTACACAGCAAGCCTTTTCCCAATAACCAAGAACTCTTTTCAGGCCACAGCTGCTACAGTGGTCCAGTTACTATCAAAACTGGGAAAAGGAGTCCCAAAAGATTCCTAAGAGGATCATCTGGGTGCTGAATTTATTTGTATGTGTCGCTATCAGCCCTCCTACATACTGATGGTGGGGGTGAATTACCACCGGCAGAAAGTTGACACCTTTCTTTGCCTTTAATCTCCTGTCACAAAGAACCCAAATTGAGCAGGTGAAAGCCCCAAAATAAAGTTAATTGGGATTCTGACTCTGAGTCCTGGTAAGAAGCTTTAGATCCCCCGAGTCTAAGGTACTAAAGAACGGAAACACAAATTTCCCACACAGGTTATTGTGAATAATGGCAATTACAGCTTCCCTTGTTCCTACCCCCTTAATTTCTGAACTCATCTATTTTACCTATTGGAGTTCTCACATACTGCCATTTTCAAGCTGATACTGAGCTGTGTCTTTCAAATCTAGTCACTTATCTATTAGGGCAGCAGGTTTGGGGGTAGTGTCTAGGTGATATGACACCCATGGTCAATGCCCACCACACATTTGCTTTGGTATAAAATTGATTCCTTGGGTTTTTCTAGGTTGTTAAGCACAACTCTTTGGTGATACATCAGATATCCTGAACATTCTTGCGTAGCATGCTAGCTGGGGACTTATGGGCAAGAAAGGGAAATTCATACCCAGAAGAAATCTTGAGTACAGTCAAGATGAATAGCTGCCTTCTAAATTAGAAGGGATCCAGTGCAATAAACATGCCACCAAAAGTCTTCTTCGGGGATAATACTTTATTAGGGTGTAGTATTGGTTTGTGTTATGGAAGATTGGACATTCAGCAGAAGCAGTAGCTAGAACGATCTTAGTGAGTGAAAACACATGCCACTGGAACCAATCTCAAGTTTCTGTCTCTAATGCAGTGGCTACTGCATTTGTGAGATCATTGTTTCAGAAAGGAGATGGTGAATGATAAGCAACAGCAGGCTGATGCAAAATGCCAAGCTACTCTAACTAGTGTCTGCTCCTAGTGGGCATGGATATGAGTATACAGTACAAAGCCTTCAAGCTCTGTAACTACTTCCACTGGTGCATCTAATGTCTTCTTCCCAGATCTCTTTGTCCTCAATCATCTAATCTTTCTCCTAGGCCCACAGAAAACCAGCCAGTCATTTTTATTGCTCATTAGTCCATAGGCATTCTTATCTTGGACTGCTTTCCTCTTCACAGAAAGTGAATAGCCAAATGTCTGATGCTTGGCCTTTTTCTTCCTTTATCAGGTGGTCAAAAGAAATCCATCGCCTCCTGAGGTTATACGTGTAAAACAAGGGAAAGGCACCAGGGCAACATTAGTAAATGATATGGAAGTCTGGGCTATCTGCTCATGCAGCTAAGCCACCTCACTTATTTTACATATGGGCAGATCAGTTTTATCTTACAATGAATTGTTGTTGAACTTGTCCAATATATGACTTCATGAGTTTGACAGAACTGTAGCCATGTGGTCAAATGATGTCCGTGACCGGGTATTCTATCAGGGTGCAGGAGCACACCAGCAGCAGTTTGTCAAATGGTGTATAGTTCTCCACCACAAGGCAGAAACCTGCTGCAGATCTATGGTGGTCTAATTGTGATTTTCCTATTGGGGCATTTAATAAATGCCACATGGCACTTTTATCACCACAATGGTATCTTCTAGGTAATATGTATCTTCTAGAAAATATGAGCCAATTGGGATAGTTGGACTGTGTTTTAGCTCTTTTGTGTTTTGGACCTACCCAAACCTGGCAGCCTTCCAAGCACTGTGCTTCTTTCTCAGTGCTGGGAGGGGTAAGATGACATAACAGGTTCTTTACTTAGGATGAGATATCATGATAAGTCCCACAACTTTGGACCTCTAAATACTTCACTGATGTGGCATGGTTCTGAAATGTCTCTAGTTTATTTCTGACCTCTGGAGCACATATAACACACAAAGGTCTCCACTGCACTTACCACTTCAAATGCACCCAGCTTGGTTAACAAGAAACAATCAATGAAGTGGGCTAATGAGTTGTTTTACAGAGTGTTCAGATGGTCTAGGTCCCTTCAGACTATATTATGACAGAGATGGAACAGTTAATATACACTTAGGACAAGATTATAATTTTAATCACTATTAAAAATATAATTATAATATAATACACTATTTTCATCCCACATTGATGTGAATTGCTTCTGATCCTCCATCCTCAGTAGGTTGGAAATTTAATGCATCTCCTAGATCAATTCTGCATACAATATCCCTGTGACTGTGTTCATCAGCTGTAGCAAAGTTACCACTTCTGGCAAGGTAGCTACAATTGGGGCTACTGTTTAGTTGTGGTTAGAGTAGCACATCATTACCTGTAACAATACATCTAGTTTTTGTAAGGGCCAGAATGGTGAATTAAATAGGACTATCACAGGGATCATCGTATTTACATTTAAATCATTAAAAACTTTTCATTGAAACATATTAATTATGCATATCTGTGGGATTCAGTTATATTTCAATACATGTATACAATGTGTGATGATCAAATTAGAGTAATTAGCATATTCATCATTATGAAATGTAGTCATTTCTTTGTGATGAGGACATTTGATCTTGTCTCTTCTAGCCATTTGATAACATGCAGTAAACTACTGTTAATTATAGATGCCCAGCTCAACTGGACACCAATAGAACTTATATTTTCTATCTAGCTGTTCTGTGTCCATTAATCAACATCTCACTCTCCCCTTCCTGTTTCCAACCTCTAGTACTCTAGTAACCACAGTTCTGCTGACTCCTTCTGAAAGCTCAACTTATTTCATTATTACTATTATTGGATATTTATCATTTAAAAAAAAATTTTAGCTACCATTTATGAATGTGAACATGTGGTATTTCTTTTTCTGTGCCTAGCTTATCTCACTTAACATAATTTTCTCTAAGCTCATCCATTTTGCTGCAAGTGGCAAAATTTAATTCTTTTTTTATGGTTGAATAGTATTCCATTGTGTATATATACCAATTTTCTTTATCTAATCATCTGTTCAATGGACATTCTAGGTTGGTTTCATATCTTGGCTATTCTGAATAGAGTTGCAATAAACATGGGAGTGCAGGTATCCCTTCAGTATGTAAGTCATTAAAATTTGTACCAGTCTCTACCTCCTTGCTATTTTTTAAAATTATTTATTTTGATGTGATTTTATTTTTTATTATAACATTGTTAATTGTACATTTCTGTGGGGTACAGAGTTGAGTATCATAACCTATGTGCAATATGTGATGCTCAAATCAGGACAATTAGTATACTCAACAATACAATCAACTATGTTACAATAAACAAAATAAGAAACATTGCTACCCACTTTTGGAGTCATTATCATCTCAAAAAAACATTATACAATGTGATAGTTTTTCATGGCCCATTACCAGTTCGTCCCTTCCCCCCTTCCTTACGCTTTCCTGCCTCTGGTAACCTCAGCTATTTCGATATAATTTTAAATTTACAGAAGTGTTGCAAAAATAGTATAGAAAGTTCCCATTATAAATCACCTAACTTACATAACCATATTAAATAATATCTTATATATAATCATGTATCAAAACTAAGAAGTTAACACTGCTATAATACTACTAACTAAACTGTCAATTTTATTTAGATCTTATCAGATTTTTGAATCATTTGTTTGTTTCAGGACCCAATTCAACATTCCACATTGCAATTATGTATCATTTCACCATAGCTACAAAAATTTTTTTAAAAGACCATATCAATTAATAGGCAAGCAAGCTAAAACTATTCTTAAAAGGAACAAATCTGGAAGATTTACATTGCCTTATTTCAATATTTAATATAAATCTACAGTAATCGAGAATGAATGTAATTTGTTTATGGACATACAGATTAATGGAACGTAATAGAGAAAATAATAAAAAAATAATATAGACAGACTATTCACTATTTCAGAATTGTCTAGTCAACAGACAGGGATGGAACAACCACGCATGCGTATGTGAACTGGGAGCCTCAGCCATTGTCATACCGTATACAAAAATTAACTTGAAATAGATCACAGATCTAAATGCAAACTGTAACTTCTGGGAGAAAAACAAAATATTTTTGTGAACTTGGGCTTGACAAAGATTTCTTAGGACTCAAAAGACAAAAATCATAAAAAAATGATAAATTAGACTTTAAGATAATTAAAAATGTTGGATGTTTCAAAGATACTGTCAAGGAAATGAGATGACAAGATAAAAAGTGAAAGAAATCATTTACAAATGGATATCTCATAAAGAACTTTACCAGAAATATATAAAGAATTTTAAAAGTTCACAATAAGGAAATCTATAATCTAACTATTTTTTAATGGACAGAATAGTTCAACAGGCATTTCACCAAAAGAAATAGATGGATGGCAAATAAATACATGAAAAGATGTTCAACATTATTAGTTTTTAGGGGAACAGTAATTAAAACCACAAAGTTATGCATGCATAATAGAATGTCTAAACTTGAAAAAACATTGACAAGGATGTGGAACTGGAATTGATACATCACTGGTGGAAATGCAGAATGTTACAACCCGTTTGAAAACAGTTTGGCTGTTTCTCATGAAGATAAGCAGTATTACCAATCAATCTGAATCTTACAAATATGTAAACATATGACCATGCAAAACCTACACTGGAATGTTTACAGTAGTTTCATCAGTAACAGCCCAAACCTGGGAGCAACTGGCTAATGGGTAAACAAATGGTGATACATCAGTGTAATGAAATGTTGCTCAACAATAAAACATAATAGGCTACTAATACGTGCATAAACATGGATAAATCTCTAAAGCATCATACAAAGAGTACATATTATATGATTACATTTAGATGGCATTCTGGAAAAGACAAAATTATTGGGACAGATACCAGAACAGTGGTTGCTATGAACCAGGGGGTAGGGAAGGGGACTGACTACAAAAGGATGAGGGAACTTTTAAACGATTGTATGTATTTGTCGATATATATCAAGTTAAAATTGAGCACAAAGGTAAACTTTATTATGTAAATCATAACACAATAAATCTGATACCCACCCCCAGAAAAGATGTAGCCACCCTCACCCGTATGTCAGATCTTCATCCCTTAAAATTGGAATATTTCAATGAAGGCGTATAACACATCTTAAGAAATTAACAGTCAGAATGCAGAAAATAGCTTACTGAAAAGCACAAGTCCATTCTGCTTCTCAGCCTCCCTGAGCACACATGACCTTCTTTTCAAGCTTTCCAAGGAACCTCGTGTGCTTAGAGCCACTAATTCTAGATAATTTGGCCATGGAGGACTCAAAAGTGCCTGATTCCCGTTAAGCTGTTCTAGTAGTCGGGTTGCCCAGCTCTAACTGTTGGAGGAAAGGTTGGTTGAGGTCAAGACTACTCCCTTCCTGTTCAGCTTTTCGTTCTGCTGTTGAATGCACTAAGTTCTCTCATCTTGCATACGGCAACCTTTCCTGTCCCCCACTATTCCTTGCCTGAGAACATTGAGCAAAATGGTATTTCTAAATTTTGATGACAGAAGTCCTGAAGGAGCTGGCCGCTTTATGGGGCAGTGCTCAAATGTATCTCCTAGTGTTGAAATTTCTTCTACTTATTATCCTTAAGCAAATATTAAATCAACAATAAAAAAATGATCTCCTAGGCTAGTGGTACCCTGACTTCTGCTGCTGTTCTTTCTATGCTAGGGGCCATGCTCACAGATGAGTGTCACCTGATAGGTAATTAGGAGTTTTAAAGTCAAATGAAATTATAGGGCATTGCATCGTTATGGAATTATGAACTTTTTTGATAAAAGAAAGAAAATAGAGGTTAAAGGGAATGTACATAAAATAAAGTGTGTCTCATATTGAGATATGAACACTCCTGCAAGGCCAGGAGTGGAGATCACTGAGGCACTACGGTCATTGCAATGTGAGAAAACTGCAAGCTTCTTGGCCTTTGTCGGGGAACTGGTGCCTGAAAAACTGGAAAGGAATCTCCTTGTGGTAAATTTAAGCACATTTTAATAGAGTAAAATCACATATTGCATTCATGAAGAGTTCAGGTTTTAGAGTACAGCAGTTGATTGAAATCTTAATTCTGACATTTTCCTGGTAAGTGACCTTGTATGAGTCCTGTAAGCTCTCCAAATCTCAGTCACTTCATCTGAAAATGGGGAAGATAAACATTACCTAACAAGGTCAGTTAAACAACGTTGAAGAAAATATCCTAAGCACCTAGCACGGTGTTGGCTCATAGCAAATCCTAAAGCAATAGAATTCAAATTTTTATTATTATCATTATCAAATTTTACCTGAAAACCAGGAAACATGCATGCACTTAGTTTTCAGACATACATTTGGTGAGACTGAATGTTTTCATTTGTTAATGAGGGTGCACATGTACGTGTGCAGATGTTTACATTTATAAATAAGTGCTCATCTGCATCACCTAGAATATACTAAATGAAAAATAAAGACTGTGTACAATCATGAGCAAATATCTGAATATTGAGATTATGGAGAATGAAATGCTTATTATATAAATACTTTATAGTTTACTAAAATCAATATAAAAGAGTCCTCTTCCAGTAAGTGGCCTAAGATGATCTTTGAAAATGGCTTGCTACTCTCCTGACCCAGAAAACCCCACAAAACCATGTAAATCAAGAGCTTCAAATCTTCGTGTTCACTGTAAGAATACCCATGAAACTGCTCAGCCCATCAAGGGTATGCATATCCGTAAAGCCACCAAGTATCTGAAGAATGTCACCTTACAGAAGCAATGTGTACCATTCAGGCATTACAATGGTGGAGTTTGTAGTGTGCCCAGGCCTAGGTAGGTGTGTGGGGTTGGACACGGGGTCAGTGGCCCAAAAAGAGGCTGAATTTTTGCTGCACATGCTTGAAAATGCAGATAGTAATGCTGAACTTAAGGGTTTAGATGTAGATTCTCTGGTCATTGAGCATATCCAGATGAACAAAGCACCCAAGATGTGCTGCCACATTTACAGAGCTCATGGTTGGATTAACCCATAAATGAGCTCCCCCTGCCACATCGAGATGATCCTTACTGAGAAGGAACAAATTGTTCCCAAACCAGAAGAGGAGGTTGCAAAGAAGAAAAAATATTCCAGAAGAAACTGAAGAAACAAAAACTTACAGCTCAAGAATAAATTCAGCATAAAATAAACGCAAATAAAAGTAAAAAAAAAAAAAAAGTCAATAATAAAAGAGCATGAAGGAGTTACTTGTCACACCAAGAAATTAAGAGAACACAAAATAAAACTATGAACTGTTAAAATGACTAGTGGAAATGCTGAATCACAAGAAAATACATTTTTTGTTTATTTATCCCAGTCCTCCATATATCAGTCCATAAACTGATTTTCAAAAGAGAGACCACCATACATTATCAGTAGAAATTAGGGAAAATCTCCAAAGTATCTTTTCCTTTTCCTTTCTTTAAAAAATTATTGTGTTTTCTTCAGCAAAATATAAATTGTAAGTGTTTAATTTTGTGTTCCCATTTGAGATAATGCTTTGAAAATTATTGGGCTGACATGTCAGGTATAAAAGGAAATTTCCTAATTAAAATCTATATTGTAGGATGGAAAACAGAAAGTGTTTTATCAGATGCCTCCCGACACCACCCCCATTAAACTCCACTTATATTTAAAGAGGAATTTTTATATAATCACTAGATGTATTTTATATGCCAAAACATCACTCATTTTTCCTATTAGTAATACAGAGCTAATAGAGGGATAACTTTAAGCATGGGCTAATTTGCACCCTCAATTTACCAGGAACTAAATAGGGATTCTTGGAGAATCTTGGTACCATTTTTAATTTAGAGAGGCAAGAGCTAAAGGAGAGGGCAGGTGGAAAGAAGAGCACTTGAAATCCCTCTCAGCTCTATTGACGAATAACACTGGTTAGTCTTTCCTTCGGGGCAGCCTGCGGTTGGTGCTACATCCTCAGCCCCCTGGAAGCAGCCCTAGGATGGGGAGTTTCTCATATGTGTGGCAGCCATCAGCCAGAGGAGGCGCTGTGTTCCTGGTCCAGCCAAAGCTGTTATGTAGGGAAATTGTCCTAGCACACAGGCTTTTGAACAAGAAAATCAGAGCAGAGGGCAGGAACTGCCTACATAGCCTGCTCACTCAGCTCACTATTTCTGGATCTCAGAACTATCTATGTAAATTTGCATCGCCAGCTGTTGAACTTAATATCTGATCAAAGGATACTATCAGAAACCAAGCAGTACTGAGGAAAACAAAATAAAGGAAATGAATCCACTGAACTGACAGGTAACACCTAGCTGATCTGGATGAATATCCTCTCAAACAAACTGGCATAAGGCCCATGGAAAAATCTGTACCGGGGGGAAAAAAATGAAGAAAAACAAAGCAAGATTCAGAAGAGCATATACATGTATACGCATCTCTACAACCATATGTATTGCTGTGCTTTGAATGCCCCCCAAGCTCATGTTAGAACTAACCCCTAGTATGGTGGTGGAAGGTGGGGTCTCTAAGAGGTGATTAGATAGCGAGGACTGTGCCCTTGTGAATGGACTTATCCATTCATGGAGTAATGGGTTGAGTCATGGGCGTGGATCTGATGGCTTTATAAGGAGAGTTAGTGCCAAGGTTAGCTCTCTTGCTCATTCTGTCCTTGCCAAGTGACTCCATGTTCACTATAGAGAGTCACCACCAAGAAGGCCCTCACCAGATGTGTTCCCTGGACCTTGGACTTGCCAGCCTCTAAAAAATGTAAGAAATAAATTTAATTTTCTTTACAAATTACCAAGTTTCAGGTATTCTGCTATAAGCAACAGAAATGGACTAATGCATCACATCTATATTTATATGCATATTTTCATGTAGATGCATATCTAATTATAAAGATTGCTATCCTTATTCAGATTTTGTGTGTTTAGTGAGGTTTCTCCAACTAAACTTTATTAGAAAAGGGTATGAAACACTTTTAAGATAACTAAGAAAAGACATGTGGACAAAAAAAATATCAGTATCAAAGCAGATGCTCCTGTTTAACATCCCAATGGGACATGTTCTTACAGAAGGTGAGCAGCCAGCTCACATGAAGGAAGTAATACCATGGGTTTGTGTGTGTGTGGGCATGTGTGCACATATATAAATCACAACTGTTTATTGCCCACGTCAGTAATCTTCCATTAACTACAAATTGTAAAAGCAGATCCTAATGCTGTTTTCTCCTTCACTTATTCCCTGTTGTAGTTGAGGCATTTTTAGTGCAAAAAATGGCTTCACTGCAGGGCCTCCAGTATTTTTGATTTCTGTTTGAAAAACAGTAAAACGGCGTCAAATGGCCAAACATGTTAACACCTCTCCACTGCTCTGTGCACCACATAAGGATTTTCCAAAAGCAAAATGTAAATATGGTCAATGCTTTAAAGCAAGGGCCGCAAACTTTTTTCCTGTAAAGGGCCAGACAGTAAACACTTTTGTGGGTCATATGGTTTCTGTCACAATTATCAACTCTGCCATCATACGGCAAAAATTGCTATAGACATCATATAAATAAATGAGTATAGCTGTGTGGCAAAATTGAGTGGCAGTCCAGATTGTCCCTTAGGCTATAGTTTGCCAAACCTGAATTAGAAAGTATATGGACCTTATGGTTCAAACTAAAGCAAAATATAGTAAAATGAAAGACATTATTTTGTAAGGAGTTGAGGATTTGATACTGTAGCAGAGGAAGGAAAAAATTTAGAAGATTAAAGAAGAGTACTATATTTCAACAATGGCATTAATTTAATTTAAAAAAAAATCACTTCAGAACTGATACAGCATACATTCTAAGAAAGCCAAATAAGTTCTCCTGTAACAAAAACTTAAAAATGCTAAATAAATTGTACACTTTTAAATACATAGCAAGGCCTTCCAAAACCAGGGGAAAAAAGAGAGGAGGGAATCTCTAGTTGCTGAGAATATAGGGAAAACAGGAAACAAAGAATAAGGACGTGACTTGATATTACAGCCAGGATTAATGTTGTGTGTGTGTGCACGTGTGTATGCATGTTGGAGTAGTAGTTTGGTATTACTGTTTCTTGAACTTGAAAGGGTTTTATTTTTTTTTTAAGCTGAGGTTTGAAAAACTATCAAAGATTTCAAACATAGGAATAGACAAGAATAAAATGACACAACATGCACCACCGTAGTGGATACTGTAGTACACTACACATATTTGGCTTTCAGAGCCAAGGCAATGCACTCATTCATCCTGTCAACAGCTGAAAGTGCTGGCTGTGGAGAGCTCTGAGCTACGATCACTCCAGGAGCTGCCCCTGGCTGAAGGGAGCTGCTTTGCCCAAACTTTCATCTCCTTCCCAGAATCAGCCTAAAGCTTACTTATTTCAAGACAGGGGTCCCAAGACTCAACACTCTTGACTCAGTTTGAGAAATCTCTGAAGGGCCATCTCAGTTCCAGAGTTCCCTGTGGAATCAGGTGGTGCCCCTGTTGTACCTAAATTACTGTTTGGCTTTTGCCCCTGCCCAATCCTTCTTCCTTCATATTGGGAATTGTTCCCAAGTACACAGAAATTTCTGTTTCACGTTCTATTTTTAGGGAACGAGACCTAAGACAATCATCACCCAGATTCATAAATTTAGCATTATGTCTTATTTGTTTGAGACTATTTTTATTTTCATCAAGGAGTTAAATATTACCCGTAGAATTGAAGACCTTCCCCTTCCATTATCTCTAAAGAAACACAATCTTTCATCCAGTGTTTATGATCCCATAAATAGGTTTGTATTTCTCTATATATTTATGAATTTATAAACATTATATAGCAAGTTTTGCCTGTATTTAAACTCTATATGTGGCATTATAAATGCATTCTGCAACTTGATTTTCGTTGATGCTAAAAATTCTGAGATTCTATTTGCTGCTATAATCAGTTCTTTAAAACATGACCTAAAGCAAATACGTCAAAATACTAACAGCTGATCAATTTCAAATGAGGGCAAAGGCATATCTAGTATATCATTTCTGTACATTTCTTTATATTGAATACTTCAGGAATAAACATTATAAAAATAAATGAATCTGATTCAAGGAAAAATAATAGCACATAAATCTGTTGTGTTCCTTCCCCCACACCAGTCTAGTCAATAGAGATCAAATTTTACGGCCAAAAGCCTTTCACAGTGTAATTCAAATCCACCTACCTAGCTCTACCAGCTACGTGCTGGCCTGGTCTCTTGATCTAGCCCGGCATTCTCAATGGTATGTCCCACGGAAGGGCAGTCTATGACAAAGGCACTCTCTGGTTAAATAATCTGTTAGCAGTGCAAGCTACAGGCCTCTCTTGGATGTACATAATCTTTGCCGTATTACAGGCGGCAAGAAATTCTGCAGTAAATAAACCTACTCATTTTTATTTAACTGGTATTTCCCAATTTTGTTTCTTCATGAGATCTTTTTGTTACCATGCTCCTAAAAAATTGCCCACAGAACCAGTGCACTGTGGACACTTCACTATCACCATCCTCAAACATGCCATGAGTTACTGTGTTTCCATGTTTTGCTCATTCTGTTACCCGTATTGAGTATGTTTTATTCATCCACTCACTACAATACTTCCTATCTCTCTAAAGGAATTTAACGTCATTTCCACTCCCACATCCACTAGAAAAGATCCTTAATTAACTAGAACCTCAGCTACTTGGAGGCTGGGTTGGTATTAGCCCTGATCACTCTTAGTGACTAACTAGAGCCTGGCACATAGATGGCAATAAATAAATGTGTGTTGAGCGAATATACGGACACACAAGTGGATGGGTGGATAAATATGTGTTCCTGTAGAACTAATGCACACTTAATGCACAATTGTCTTATATTAAAATCATGTGTTTATACGTCTCTCCCACTAACTAGTCTGCAAGTTCCACAATGTCAAGAATTGCACATTTGCATGTACAATGCTTAACACCATGCGCATCATATAATAGATACTCAAGAAATGTTATTCAAAATTCTGGAAAAGGAAGAGAAAAGCTGCAGAAGAAAGTAAAAAAAAAAAAATGTGTGGGGGGGGGTGGGGTGGGGGGTGGAATAACATAGAAGTCAAGCTTGACATATTCTCCCAGGAATGCAATGGGAGAGGAAAGGAAAAGAGTCTGGTTAGGACAGTTAGCCTCTTTCAAAGTGAATCTGTGTAACTCGTCTTTAAATCTTTCACACAATTTTCTTCCTCACCCATTGTCCCTCAGTTTTATCTGTAGAGAGTGGCTTTTAAAGATAAGTTAATCAGAGGTCCAATTGCCAAGTCTCTTCCCAGGTTTGTAACACAGCTGGCCTACCGCCAGGATGAAACTCACTCAGAGGCATGAATTCAGGCCATGAATGGCTTCCTTCAGAGAGCCTCAGCGTACGTGGGAGCTGCTGGTTTAGAATTTCTGCACCTAGCTAACCTGCAATTGTTTAGATTGTCGTTATTCTTGCTTACTGGTCCTAGTCAAAAATATCTTGGCTCAAATATTCTCTCCCATTACCTCAGCCTCATCCTGCTTGATAATTCTTTCTTCTCACCCAACTATTTCACCCATCACTTATAAACGATCATGTGGCAGATACAGTTTATTGTATCTTCATAGAATTGTCCCACTGACTTCATGCCTTCAGAAATGATCTTTCATGAAGGTGCTCTTCCTCTCCTGCCCTCTCACATAGGTCACATGCATGCTGCACATCAGGAATAACTCAGAATAGAGAGGACAATTTGACATTTTCTTCCACTGTGCCATCTTTCTGGACCTTTCTCCACATTACGCAATACTCTGCACAGTTTGAGGTTCATACCAAACTTGTAGAGCAGCAACTGCCTCTGTCTTGTGACCATCTATTCATCTCCAGTTCCCTTCTCTTGACTTTCCCTTCGTCCCTGCCCATCCTCAGAGGCTCGAGTAGGTGTCCTTCCAGTGTGCTCTCAGAGGAACCTATAATTTTCCAAATATGAATCAACCTATGACTCTGAGTCTACTTGTGTGTATTTCTTAATATAGTGTGGATCCCTGAGAGTAATTACTGTCTTTTTTAAAAAATCATTGTTGTGCTCTCATACTTGGCACAAAGCTTGCCCCCAAATTTCACTCTATTAAATATTTGTTAACGAACAGAATGATTATGGAGTGCAGCAGGGCAATAAGATCCAGGGCTCCATTTCAAACATATCAGTAATGCTGTTGATATTTTTCACCAGTGATCCACAGGTCTATGTAATGCCCTCTAATTACCACTAGCTGCTGTGTTTGCTGAGCTTTTGCTCGTTTATATTTCTCAGAGAGCTCATTAGAGTCCATGACTTCTTTTCTACCCACTGATTCCCTGGCTCCTGGTTCAAGCTCTATGCTTTGTCTAAGGTGAATTATCAGTAATCACAAGGAAGTCTATAGGAAAATGTTTAGATGGATAACTGCTAACTCAACTTAAAGAGACCAAGGGATGAAGTAATCTGGAAACATTTTGCTGTCTCTGACCACTACGGAGAGACCTTCAAAACTGCTACCTACTAACCCCACCAACCTAGAGGCATATCATCCCACTCCAACCTCAAAACTTCAGCACCAAAACCATCAGGGCACTAGGTCACTTCACCTTAAGCTTATAGTCATGAGAAATTTGAGTTGTAATTTCATACTGGATGAAGAATCAATAAGATGGTCCCATATTAAGAGCTTTGGTTCATAAAGTCTGTCATCTTCCTCAACTTCACTACTCCTGTGAGTTCCTCCTAAATCCACATACCTTCCAGCATCACCCAGGCTACTTTCTACAAACTTCAAACTCTTATACTAACTCCAAGTAGTTTGCCTCTGCTGTTCCTCTTCAATGCTGAGCAATCTTTTCATAAAGTCACTCGGAGTCCCCACAAAGCTACTGTTGATCAAGTCAGCCCATTGAACCATCCCTTCTTCCCAAAGGAGATTCCAAACCTTGTTCTCCTTACTTGAATCTGATGGCCTTGGATAGGTTGAATTTCAGTTAAAATCCTGTAGTTCAGCATTGATTCATTTATAGTTTTTTCTAAGATGCTGTGAGTCAATTTAAATTGGTCAAATTAAATAAAATCAAGATCTATTTAACTGAAGCTATTCAAATAAAGAATAATTATAAGGAAACAACGAGCCTGATTTCCCCTCTAGTCCTGTCTCTGCAAATGAGATATAGGTACTGTCAGCATCTGCCCTCTGTACAGATACAGTAATAAGTGTTTCATTTCTCCCGACCTATCCCTGATCACACTGGGTTTATCTAGTAATTTGTCCCAGAGAAAACTAAGGAGGAAAGCAAGGTCCCAGTTTCTTTCCCAACTGAGTAGTTCACACCCACTTTCATGCACACCCACTTTCATGTTGTTACCTAGCCATGGCAGCTTCCCAGCTAGCCGCTGGTCGTTCACCGGGGCTGTCATCCACTGTGCAAAGTGGAGTTGATGGTTTCTATTGTGTGGCCAAAGAGGAAGAACCCCTTACTCCTTTATCATAATATCTTCCTTTATTTTCCAACTCTGGCAGACAGAATCTGCAGTCTCCTTAGCTTAGCTCCCTTATCTCTCTCTTAGCAAGGTATGTATAAATGGCAGCTGTATTATCATTTCTCATCAATCGACTGAAATATTTTCTTACCAATGCCATCTATGTATGGCACACTAGTTGCTCTTTTCATGGTATTTGTTGGTGCATAACGTTACATTATGTATGTTTCTATACATATCATGTGAGAAAATATCAGATATACTGAGAAGCCATACTAGCTAATAATACTGTCCCTTTATACTCCAGGAGCTGCAGATCATATTTCCCCCAATATCTTCCTGAGCCATTTGGCTCTCTTGTTTTACATTCAAATGAACCCTCTTTCTAAAATTTTTTATTTTTTATTTTATTTTTTATTTTTATTTTTATTTATTTATTTTTTTGGTGCCTGGCTGGTTGGCTGGTATGCGGATCCAGACCCTTGACTCTGGTGTCACAACACCACACTTTAACCAACTGAGCTAATCAGAGAGTCCTTTTTTTATTGTTTTTTTTTTTTTTTTTCCCCATTGGCAGCTGGCCAGTTCTGGGATCTCAACCCAGCGTTATAAGCCTCTTTTGAAACTCAATAGACTGGGTCACACATTCACATTCTGTTCTTCACCCAGAAATACCAAGTGTTGTCTGTAAAATTTCTCCCTGAACAACTTTCTCCATTTCCCAGAATACCAACATGGTAATGTTTCAGAACTGGCTAAGATTATACATATGCACCACTTATATCCTTAAAGATCACCACTTGTAAAATAAGGGCTTTAAGTCATTGCTGGGGGAAGAAGCTGCTATTTCAAAGCCAAACATTTGACGACTTACTATATGTAAGCATTCTACATAGATCACATGATGACAAAAGCTTTTATAGTGGTATAAAGATGTTGGTGTTTTTAAAAAACTATTTGTTAACAATGTACCTGCACAAGTCATAAGAGAGATAAACCAAAAAAGAAAAATTCTAATAGAAAGAGCTTGGGCATGTATGGAGTGTGATCAATTTCATGGTTTGTATCTCAACACAGGGAGCAAAGTGTTTTGTGTGCAAGGCTGGGTTATTTTGAACTCAGGTCTGCTTTTGAATTGTGGCTCTCTAACGAATTAATTATGTGACCTTGGAACAGCAATTTAACTCCTCAGACCTTCATTTAAAAAATAAGAGATCAGCCTGTTAAAACAAAGTGCAGCAGAGTTGGTATGGCTATCGAATATAACACTCTGTGAAAGAATCTAGCAGAGAAGTCAGCACGAGTCAGGTAATCAATCACTATAGGCTTTCTACAGGACATTAGGTACAAGAGGAAACTTGAACATATGTCTTAGAAGGCATCCTTATTAGGAAAAGAGTCATTAAAAGTGGATAAAGAATGTATATAGAAAACACAACAGAGAAAAATGCATTTATGAAAATGATGCCATATGGAGAGACAGAGAGACAGAGAGACAGAGAGACAGAGAGACAGAGAAGAAAAGGAGGAGGTGGAGGGAGGGAGGCAGGGAGACGGACTATCACACGCTCTCCTTTTAAAGCCCTCAGAATCATGCCCATATACTAGGGAATGGACCTCACAATCTAATCACCTCTTCAAGGACCCACCTTTCAATTACCATATAGGACTTCCCACCCTCTTAACAGTCACAGTGGGATCAAGATACTAGCACATAAAAACTTGGGGGGCACAATTCGATCCATATCACTGAGTGACAGCAAAAGAGCAATCAAGGAATGGGGTTAATTTGGCTGTATTTTGCTCCTGTCTATATCCTAAATGGCAACTTCCTAAACCTAAGCTATGAATTTGTTTCAATACTTTGTGAAAGACCTTTCAGATTCTTCTGATGGCATCATACCCTTGCTAGATTTTTCAATCTCCTTGAATTCCTACATAAAAACAGAGAGCAACTACATAATGAAATGAAAACCACATGGGCATTTACACCAAAACTAGATTTCATGGTGTTCTCAGCCAGTGCAAAATGTGCCAACAGCCACTAGAGGGGCACCATATCACGGTTTAATTGGAAAAACAAAGAAAGCAATGATGTCAATCAGCTTTGTATCTCATGAATATTCATAACCAATAAAAAATATTTTTTTTTAAAAAAGAAAGCAATGGGAGTGGCGTCTTTTGTAAATGAGAACAGGAGAAACTCCAATGAGCCAACAGGTGTTCTCTGTAAAACCTAATATGGCAACTTGAGAACAGCAGTTGATGCCCGTGGTGAGAAGTACCAAAGAACTGGAGCAGCCCAATCCCTAAAAACTCTCCAGATAGAGAGTTCACCTTTGTGGGATGGGCTCCTCGCTGAGCAGACAGTTCTGGAGTTAAAACAAAATTGAGTAGGATAGGACAAGCGAAAGAAAGCACAAAAAGGTGTGTACAAAAGGTGTACACAAAAATGGGGACAGAAACCCAGCCAGGAAGTCCCCCAAACACAAGGCACTAAAGAGGAAGCTCTGTGAAGTCAGAAGAGCTTTCCTGAATCTTGCCTCATTCTAAACGATCAGAAAAATTAATTTCACAGAAAAACAGAAAACCCTCGAATCATAGATGAAAGTTTATTTCCCTCTTTTGTAAAAGAACAAAGATAACAATAAGAGAAAACATGCGTATAGCATTTGGAGCAACAAAGAAGTATCAAAGTTAACACTAAATCAAAGCTATTATCAGAAAACAACGAGACTGAGGAACTGGCTAACCTCACTGTAGACTGTGGGAGCATGCTACCAAGATGTGCCCACAAATCAAGCCAAAACTGCAACCTACTAATTTAAAATGGACTAAAAGACATCAAAAAGATACAAGACATGAGAGAAAAAGGAAAACATGGATCAGAATCAGCAGCACTGATAAATAAATTCACTGTACTCATAAAAGAATAATGAATAAACAAATCATAACATCACAAATTAAGACTAAACTTTAAGGATCAGAATGAAATAAAGTTTTAAGAAATGTCTTAAGAAACAGATGAAAAAGAAAAGTTTTTAATTACAAAGAAATGAAGAGATAAGGAGAAATTAAAACAGTGACGAATATTGATGATTGGCAAAAGAGATCACCGTAGGAACAGTGTATGAGTCTCTGAAAACAAAACTGAAGCGAGAGAACTAGAACTGTGGGTTGAAATTAAAAGAAAAGGAAAGAAAAGAAAAGGAGGGGAGAGGACAAGAGGAGAAAAATATTACAAATGACGTATTGAAAATCTATTGCACATACCTGAGACACCCGAGGATAATCACTTAGAAATATCCAATATCAACATATGGATACTTTTAAATGTTCTTGGAAAAAAGGATTAAAAGATATATGAATCCTTCCATGATCTTTTCAAAGGACCCTGTATAATTCTAATAAGATTTTTAAAAATATATAGATTTGGGGCCGAGCCCGTGGCACACTCGGGAAAGTGCGGCGCTGGGAGCGCAGCGACGCTCCCGCCGCAGGTTCGGATCCTATATAGGAATGGCCGGTGCACTCACTGGCTGAGTGCCGATCATGAAAAAGACAAAAAAAAAAAAAAAATACATTTGATCATATAGGAAACAAATCTTGTGACATGTAAGTGGAATAAAATTAGATAATAAAATTTTCAACAACATTTTACACCAGAAGAAAATAAAGTGACATGTTTAAGATAAGATTATAGGTATGACTTTTAATTATTAAGGGCACCAACTATTCTCATCATGCAAAAACTCAGAGAACATTGTTGCCATGAGTCCTTTCTCAAAAATTTACTAGAAAATAAGTGTTAGACAACCAAATTGACTACAGAGACATCATCATAAAAAGTGATGAGTATTAAGTATTATTAGAAACTAATGACAAATCAGAAGTGCCAAATACCCTGGGGAGACACATGTTTCTCAATATGTGAATATTAAAAATCACTCCCAGCTCACACCTTGAAAATCCCAATCTTCTGAATGACCTCCATTCACCTCCTGCCCCTCCACATCACCCGTGTCTTAGCCCTCCAGTCTTCAGAATAAAAAAAGGAAATTAAACAAACAAGCAAAACACCCAAAATAACAAACAAACTAGCTACAGTTGGCTGAAGCTGCAACCAAAATTTGTTCACTCAAGGTCCTCCCATTACAATGGTGAATTAGATTAATTTAGCCTCATGTCTCCAAGATCATACTGAAATAATATATGGGCATTGTTTTCTATGACATCTATACTTCGAGAATGAAAGCCATATATTCTGTCACTTCAGCATTTACTAGGCCTTTCAGATAACACCAGAACTCAAATACACTATCATTATTTTATAGATACTGGCAAGTTTTCTGCTCTCAACTTTTTAGTATTAAGGAAAATAATAGGTAAAAATCCATCATTCAGGGGTTGAAATTCATCAACAGTGCTAATCTGGCTAATCAAGAGATCAGATAGGAAATGTGAATCTAGAAAGAATAAGAGATGATAAAACATGTCTCCCATCACATTTTAATGAAAATGTCTACTTATATTTTGAAATAAAGTAAAGCAACTTATTTTGAAATATAAGTAAAGCAACATTTGATTTTGTTTTGTGCGTTTTATTTCTTGTGTTCATGAACTTCCGGAATCAAAAGCTCAAAAAGGGTGAATGGCTCCCTAGTGCTGTAATTTTGCTCCACAATAAATATTTCATCTCTTCTTAGTGGGATGGATTAATGATTAGATCTACTGTAGAGATTAAGTTCCTTTCATAGAGAAAGCAACCTAATTAGAATTGTAGTTGGGACGTTCAAAAAAGATAAAATATGGAAAAGCAAAATTTAGTTAGCTTAATAAGATAAATTGTCCTACCAGCTGACTCCTGGACATCTCAAACAGGAAAAGTGGAAAGTTTTCATAATTTCATTTTCAGTGGTTCTCTTGCATGAGCTTTCCCCGCAAAAAGGAGCACAGTCATGCTCGATATGAAGTCATCTGCTGCTCCCGGTTAACTTTGATGCAGTAACATCTCAGAGTGAGCCATTTAATCAGCACTGACCCTCCCCTCCAAGTATTAAGTAGGAAAGAGAGAAGACATACAATTAAAGAAAGAAAAATTGCATCTAAACATTTCTGGAATAATACATTGTCTTTGCTTAGTATAGTTGTCTTCTTCTATGCAGTCTTTTATTCACTCATTCATTCATTTAATCAACATTTGTGGAATAGCAATGATAAAACAAGCACTATGATTGGTGTCAGGATTACAGAAGAAGATAAGCTAATATTTTTAACAAAGGAACAATGACGTGCACAGGGCAGGAGTAAAATAAATCAAATTAAATAAAAGCAAGAAAGCAAAGAACAAAAAGCATAAATAAGCTAAAGGCTCTCATGGAGGTATTTCAATATACTCTTGAGACAAAATGGAGCAATAGTATAATTCAGTCTGGGGGAAGTACTTCAAAGAGAAAATAATATTAAAACATACTAGAAGCAATGAGGCAAACTTTAGGATTAAATTTGAACATAAGAGAAAAACCTCAAATCACACTAAACTAGACAGAAGTTTATTTCTCCCTTGTAAAATAATACAGATAAGAATAATAGAAAACGCACCACTATTTGGCTTCTTGCGACACAGGCACTTTTCCAGCACAAGTGTATAATAAGTAATTTAATACTCAAGTCAACCCTTTGATCTCAGTGGTATTTTTAGTCCCGTTTTTAAGATGAGGAAATTAAGACACAGAGAATTTCAGTAATTTACCAAAGGTCACACAGTAAATAGTGGAAGTGAGATTTGTACGTTGGTAATCTGGCTCCAGACTTAGGAGTTGGCCCTTCTTCCTAGGCAACATGTGATTATTAAGTATATTAATCCATTTTCTGTTATTTAGAATACCTGAAACTGGTTAATTTATAAGAAAATGAAATTTAATTTTTACAGTTTTGGAGTCTGGGAAGTCCAAGGCCCACCTGGTGTGGGCCTTCTTGATAGGAACTCTCTAGAGTCCTGCTGTGATGCAGGCAATCACATGGCGAGAATGACAAGAGTGCTTTCATGTGCTTATGAAGTCATGAGTGCCACTCACATGACAACCCACTAAATCATTAACCCATTAGTCCATAAATGGATTAATCCATTCATGATAGCACAATCTTTACGATCCAATCACCTCTGAAAGGCCCCACCTTTCAAATACCGTAGTCAGATTTCCCACCCTCTTAATGCTGTTAGAATGCGGACCAAGCTTCAATGAATTTTGGGGGGATATTTAATTTACAGCATGAAGCAATGAAAGAGACAAAACATGTTATTTTTATTGAGGCCTCATAAATTCTAATGCAACATGTGGACATACTCAAAAATGTGTGACTTGAGATAACTTTTCACAGAGACAAAAGGCCACCTTTTCTGAGTGTTGGGAGCACAATAAGATGGAGGTCATGGCTGGGTACGTTCGACTGGCTCTTTGCATGATAGCATCAAAGGGAAGACAAAACATGAACATGGTGACTCTGTTGTGAAATAATGTAATTTGCCACAAAGTGATGATTACGTGGGAAAAAAGATTTCAAACCATACAAAATTGATATATTTGGCAGAAATTTTAGGAGTATTATATTAAAATTAACAAGTTAATTGAAGTGATGTCAGAGGTAGGGTCCAGGGGACAAATAGTCAGCCTCAACCCACCAAGTCCTCTTACCAAGTTCTTGACTCCACCACAGGAAAGAATTCAAGGGCAGAGTCACAGTAGAAAGTGAGGACAAGTTTAATGTATCAGATCAGAAATACACAGAGATAGTGCCGCACAGCTCCAGAGACTGAGCAGGGCCCACACCAAGTTTAACACAAAAGTAAGTTCAGCACAAACATCAAGTTTAACACAAAAGCAAGAAAAACATACTTAAAGTTCAGTACCTAAAGTTAAGTTCACACTTAAGATCATACTTAAAGTGCGGGCTGGCTCAAGAGAACCAGTGGCTGATTCCTGAAAGTAAGTTAGATACAAAGTAAAACAGACACACAACTCAGCAAGCAAAGTGCAGGCTGCCTCCGGGAAAGAGAACAACAACCCTGCCTTCAGCTGGGCTTCAGCTTTTATAGTTTCCCCACCTCATGAATATTTAGTTAAGGGGGTGGCTCCCAGTTATACGCACCAGGCATATTCAAGAATATTCTGTGCTCTCTACTGAGCATGCCCAGACACTGGATTTGCAAAAGCCAGCCCCTTGTGGTCTCATTTCCCCTCATGTTGGTGCTAAAAATAGGTCTAACAGGCAACAGTAACTTTCCTCCAACAGAGAGCTTAGAGGAGGGGGCCTGAGACCTCCAGGAGTGGCTGAAAACCCAGACGCATGTCCTGAAACCGGAGCCCAGAGAAACTGAGCACTTCCTGTATCAGAAGGAAGGAAGAAATGAAGGAAGGAAAGAAAGGAGAGAGGGAGGGAGAGAGAGGAAGGGAAATTCCCTCCTTCCAAGTCTCTACAGTTCAGAACACAATTGGTATATCTTAAGAGAATCTTGCAGGCGAAAACCTGAATGTTTAATAACAGCAACAAATCTACCCCAACAGGAGGTAGTGCAAGAGGGGGGCTGACTGGAGAAGTTGGTGTTCAAGTTCAGGGCAGTCCTGAGTATTCATCATAAACATGATGAAAGAGTTCAAGTGGAAGAAAGGAAGAGAGGAAGAGAGGAAAGGAAAGAGGGAAGTAAGAAAGGAAGGGAGGGACGGATAGAGGGAAGGAGGAAAAAAGCCTGTCTTCTCAAATGAGATGCCAGGAAACTAAATTTCCTTAAATGTTCACTCTTGACAGCTATTCAATATCCACAGAGAGATGGAGAGACGTAGTGATCTGCTCAGCTAATTGTGCACCCCCCACCCAACCCCAAATTAAGTTAATTTTCTTCCTAGTGCTGATCTTATTTGGTTCGTGCAAGTGCACATGAGAACATGACACTTCTTCATTAAGTGGAGTTTTACAGTACTTAATGAAAATTCCTTCTGGTAGAAAATGAAATGGCAGGCTCTATAGTCACATGCAAAATGTCATTTAAATAAATCAAAGAGTACATGAATACCCAGAGATATTGCTTTTCTAGTAGTAAAGGCTCATTGTGGTATTTTGCTCATTTTATATGTTCTAAATCTAAGCAAGAAGTCTTCCTTAGTGGGAGGCATAGCTGACCTTCTATTGCTGAGGCAGCAGCTAGAAGAGACACAGGAAAATCCTAAGCGCCAGTTCATCCCTGGAGGTTCAAATGCAGATTGCTAAAGTATGCTGATTTCTTTAAGGCTAAACCCTTGGAGATGGGCAAAGATTGCATACCATCTATTTTGTTAACCTTCCATTTGTGGAAGCTCTTGAGACTGGGAATAGAATCCTTGGCGTATAGCAATTCAGAACACTGAGGTAGAGATGTAAAGAAAGGTGATTTCCACGAGAGTTGTAGTAAAGGACCTTTCAGCCCACCTGGTTCAATTCATTTTACAGGCAAGGAAACTGAGGCTCAGGTAGAGAAAGTTACCCACAGGTTTTAGGGAAATCCATGAGAGATAGCAAGTTCCTCTGATTCTTTTAAAATGGTGTAGATGTATATTTATTAACATGAAAATTTCCAGAAGATATTAAGTAGTATGTTTTTACAATTCGAGAAAGAGAGACATCAAAACGTGTTTTCTGAGTCTTTTTTCCTTCTGATTGTAGTTGTCAGGTAAATATCATTTATTGCTCAATTTTGTTATTATTTTCTGATTGTTAGTAACAAATATGCCTTGCTTGTGTAATAAAGGAAGAAAAAACGTATTTGGATATTGGTGTCCATAAAATTAGCAAAGTTTAAAATTGGTTTAGACTGGCCAACCTGATGAGGCTGCAGCATGAAATTTTTGAAAAGCAATTTGCTTAGAGCTGCAGTCTTCCACGGGGAGAGAAGGCATTAGAGCTTGCTACTCAAAGCAGGGTGCACAGAATAGCAGCAGCTCATTCCCCAGGAGCTTGAAAAAAATGCACAATACCTGAAGTCAGCCCTACCAAATCAGAATCTGCATTTGAAAAATGTTGCTAGATGATTCATAAGCATGTTATGATTTCAGAATCACTGTTCTAGACTAGAGCATAAACTCTAATGCATCAAATCACTGATTGAGTTTGGGGAGGCATATGGGGGAGAGACCTGGAAAAAGACTGCATGATATACAGAACTGGGGAAGTCTAAATGGAGGCGTAGGGGATGTGCATTGTTATGTGACTTCTTTGTGACAGTTTTCTTACTTGTAAATGGGATTAATAGTCCCTATATTTTATGAATGTTTTGAGTGTTAAATGAAATAATAAATGTTGAGCATTTGGCAATGTACATGACACGTAGGAGATAAAAGCTTATTCGTGCCATTTTCTTTTTTCTAACTGTGAAAGTGTAGAGACATGTCTGGAGGCTGTATACTCCTGCCGCAAAGAGATGATATTAAAATACAACTAAGAAGACATATTGCTTCGGGCTGCAACTCTTCAATTTCATTAAGTATCTGTAATAGTCTAATACAAAGTCTTGTAGAACTCCGACTTTGGCAAGAAGGACTTGAACACTTTCCCTTTCTAAAAAGGGAGGTAATGATGAGTTTTAATTGCAATACGATTAGAGCTTTTGATATCAAATTAATTTTCATTGATAGTGGTGGTCTTGGCAGAGAATGCAGAATTTATGAAATTAAAGCCCTGTGAGTATATATACATACTCTTATAGCTTTTTATGCAAACTGAAATTCCTGCTTCATTTTCTATTTCTGGAATCAAAGATTAAAGATAAAACGGCTTTTAAATTTAAGCTAAATTAGTTAAATGCATTTTATTACATCAAACCATACTTTATAAAAAGCCATATTTGGAATATTCTCTTCACTTTAAATAATTATTCACAAAATAATAAGTTGCTGAAACTTTTTGTACAGATAATCTGGATGTATGACTCTCTTAAAGAGTTGTAATAGGAGTTTCAAGATGGCGGCGGCTGCGGCGGCTGGCGCGGAGTAGCTGAGGTGGAAAAGGTGGCCACTGGGCCTCAGGCAGCCGGGAAACTTGTGGACCTTCCTCTCGCCATCTCTTAAGGGAGGACTGCTGCTGCTGGCCGGTCGTGGGGGCTCAACGCCACTTTGCCCCCGGCAGGAGAGGCTGCCTCATTTACAGGCAACAGCTTTGAAGTGTGGAGCAGGAAAAGAACTGATTCTTAGCTGCAAAAGCGAGTCTTGAAACAGGGAACACGGCGCCAGGGCTGCTGTGGATGCAGCCAGGACCCCGGAGGCTGGGGCCACACTGAAGGCGGCCAGCTGCCCTATTCAGGATTCGAGGTTTCAGGCCGGCATTAAAGAAGATTCCTGGGAGAGCCCGAGCCGCACCGCGACTGAACAGCCCGAGGCGGCAGCGCCGAGAACACTGAAGGCGACAAACCAGAGACAGAGCGAGCGCCCGACCTGGCATAGCACTGTGAGTGATCCCTGGCACAGCTCTGTTCGGGGGGTGGATGCCCACGCGGCTCCCGCCTGCACCACCAGGCCACTCACTGCCCCGGTGCTGCCTCCATTTTCCCAGGTGCGGGCAGCTCCGCCCTGCTCGGCCATCACTGAGCCCATTTGCTTGGCCTGGCGCGGGGCTTTCCGGAGCCTGTGGGCCGGCCTCCTCTCCTACTCCCTCCGCGGTTCTCTGGCGGGGCTGGGGGTGTGGGGCGTCCCGACCAGTGTTGGGAGGGCAAGGAAGTACGGGCGGGCCGACTGTCACTCCACCACACCCTGGACTCCGGCCCTGGTAAACTTCCTGTTACTGGGAGGCAGATACCATCTCTGCGACCACCAGTTTGGAAAAAAGCCTAACGAATTTCTGGTTGGGAATAGTGTGGTAGGAGAGTTCCCAGGTCCGCTTGAACCTGCCGGAGAGCAGGCTGCAGGCGGGCACTAGACTCGGTTTATACCGGGTGGATACAAAGGTGAACAAGTCCCGTGAAAGATCTACACAGTGCTACAAAGGCACCCAGAGAGACCGGTCATCTGTGCCTAGCAGAAACCTGGTAGACTTCCTGGGCGAGGTGGTGCTGAGCAGGGTCTTGAAGGCCCAGCTGATAGACGAGGGGTGCAGAAGACACACCCCAGCCCAGCACAGTGTGCACAGAGGGGGGAGACGTGCGGCCAGGGAGGCGGAGACTCGACAGAAACCACACACCCGCTGGGGTCGCCACTGCACGATCTAACAGCCTGGGCCAGAGCACACGGAACGGGAAGAAGTCCTGTACAGGAAGTGAAAGCTCAACAGAGATCACACACCCTGTGGTACGTGATCCACCAGCCCAGCAGAGTACAAGCTGACCAGAAAGGTGGATCCCCGGAGAAGCCCAAGACCTGAGGCAACCACACACACAAGACACTAGAGGCCAACTGAGCAGTCACGGCGGGAGCCATACCAAATTGGCAACCACAGCAACATCCTAGTTAGTCATTAGTCTCAAACCAGTGGACTGTGAAACCCCCTGCCACAATGAATAAACACCAAAAAAAAGACACCAGAAATACAAAAAATCAAGAAAGTACACCACCAAAGGTTAATAAATCTCATACTCTAGATCCTATAGAACAAGAAGCCCTTGAAATAACTGACAAGGAATTTCGAGTGATAATTCTAAGGAAACTGAATGAGATACAAGAAAACTCAGCTAGACATCATGATGAAATGAGGAAAAGTATACAGGATCTGAAAGAGGAAATATACAAGGAAATCAATGTCCTGAAAAAAAATGTAGCAGAACTTGCTGAACTGAAGAAGTTATTCAGCGAAATAAAAAACACAATGGAGAGTTTAACCAGCAGGCTTGTCGAAGTTGAAGAGAGAACCTCTGAACTTGAAGATGGGCTGTTTGAAATAACACAAGCAGACAAAAAGAAAGAAAAAAGAATCAAGGACATGGAAGAAAATTTGAGAGAGATATCAGACAACCTCAAGCGCTCAAATATCCAAGTCATGGGTATTCCAGAAGGGGAGGAAAATGGAGATTCCATTGAAAACATATTCAACAAAATAGTGGCAGAAAACTTCCCAGGTATAGGAAAAATCACAGATCTTCAGATCCAGGAAGCTCAACGATCTCCAAACGTATTCAACCGAAAAAGGCCTTCTCCAGGACATGTCATAGTCAAACTGGCAAAGCTCAGAGAAAAAGAGAGAATCTTAAAAGCTGCAAGAGAGAAGCGTCAAATCACCTATAAGGGAGCCCCAATCAGGTTAACATCAGACTTTTCATCACAAACCCTAAAAGCTAGAAAGGAATGGGATGATATTTTCAAAATACTAAAAGACAAAGATTGCCAGCCAAGAATACTCTACCCTGCAAGGCTATCCTTCCGAAATGAGGGGCAAATAGTATATTTCTCAGACAAACAAAAACTGCGGGAGTTCACTACCACACGACCACCCTTACAAGAAACCCTCAAAGGAATACTGGGTTTGGTTCCTGAAAAATAACTACCACTGCCATAAAAACCTAAGAAAAATCTAAACCCGCTAGTACAATAAAAATGGCATTCATGAAGAGAAAACAAGCTAACAAAAACACTGTCTACAACCCAAGGAACCAACAAACAAAGAAACCAAACAGTAAATCAGAAAGCAAGGAACAAAAGACACCTAAGACAACCACACAACCAATAAAATGCTAGGAATAAATCAACACCTTTCAATAACAACTCTTAATGTTAAAGGCTTAAATTCCCCAATTAAAAGACACAGACTGGCTGACTGGATCAAAAAGCAGGACCCAACTATATGCTGCCTACAAGAGACCCACCTCACCCATAAAGATTCACACAGACTAAGAGTGAAAGGATGGAAAAAGATTTACCATGCAAACAGAAAAGAAAAACGAGCTGGAGTGGCTGTTCTTATATCTGACAAAATAGACTTTAAACTAAAAACCATAAAAAGAGACAATGAGGGACACTACTTAATGATAAAAGGACTGATCCATCAAGAAGACATAACAATCATAAATAAGTATCCACCCAATGTTGGAGCAGCCAGATTTATAAAACAAACTCTATTAGACCTAAAGAAGGAAATAGACACTAATACCATAATAGCAGGGGACCTGAACACTCCACTGTCAATATTAGACAGATCATCTAGGCAAAGAATCAGTAGAGAAACACAAGATCTAAACAAGACTCTAGACCAATTGGAATTGGCAGATATCTACAGAACATTCCACCCAACAACCTCAGAATATTAATTCTTCTCATCAGCACATGGATCATTCTCCAGGATAGATCACATATTAGGTCACAAATCAAGTCTCAATAAATTCAAAAAAATTGGAATTATCCCATGTATCTTCTCAGACCACAATGGATTAAAACTAGAAATTAATAACAAACAAAACTCTGGAAACTATACAAACACATGGAAATTAAACAGCATTCTACTTAATGACATATGGGTCCAAGAAGAAAGCAAGCAGGAAATCAAAAAGTTTATTGAAACTAATGAAAACAATGATACATCATACCAAAACCTGTGGGATACTGCAAAAGCAGTATTGAGGGGAAAATTTATTGCATTAAATGCTCACTTCAGAAGAATAGAAAGATGGCAAATGAACAACCTAACACTTCACCTTAAAGAACTAGAAAAACAAGAACATTCCAAACCTAAAGTTAGCAGACGGAAAGAAATCATTAAGATCAGAGCAGAACTGAATGAAATTGAAAACCAAAAAACAATTCAAAAGATCAACGAATCAAAAAGTTGGTTTTTTGAAAAGATAAATAAAATAGAAAAAACCATTAGCATGGCTAACAAAAAAAAGAAGAGAGAAGAGTCAAATAACAAAAATTAGAAATGAAAAAGGCGATATTACAACTGATTCATCTGAAATACAAGGAATCATTCGAGACTACTATAAACAACTATACGCCAACAAATTTGAAAATCTGGAGGAAATGGATAAATTTCTGGACACACACAAGCTCCCAAAACTGAACCGTGAAGACGTAGAAAATTTGAACAGACCAATAACAATAAAGGAGATTGAAGCTGTTATCAGAAGGCTCCCAACAAAGAAAAGCCCAGGACCAGATGGATTCACAGCAGAATTTTACCAAACATTCAAAGAGGAATTGACACCAATTCTTTACAAACTATTCCAAAAGATTGAAACGGATGCAAATCTCCCAAACTCATTCTATGAAGCAAACATCATCCTGATACCAAAACCAGGTAAAGATATAACCAAAAAAGAAAACTACAGGCCGATATCCTTGATGAATATAGATGCAAAAATCCTCACTAAAATACTAGCAAACAGAATACAGCAACACATACGAAAAATTATTCATCACGATCAAGTGGGATTCATCCCAGGGATGCAAGGTTGGTTCAACATACGCAAATCAATAAATGTGATACACCATATTACTAAACTCAAACACAAGGACCATATGATCATCTCTATAGATGCTGAAAAAGCATTTGATAAAGTTCAGCACTCATTCATGACAAAGACCCTCTATAAGTTAGGTATAGAGGGAAAGTATCTCAACATAATTAAAGCCATATATGCCAAACCCACTGCCAATATCATCCTGAATGGGGAAAAGCTGAAAGCTTTTCCTTTAAGAACAGGAACTAGACAAGGATGCCCACTCTCACCACTCCTATTCAACATAGTGTTGGAAGTACTAGCCAGAGCAATCAGAGAAGAGAAGGAAATAAAGGGCATCCAGATTGGAAAAGATGAAATCAAACTGTCCCTGTTTGCAGATGACATGATCCTATATATCGAACAGCCTAAAACCTCTACAAAAAAAACTGCTGGAATTCATAAATGATTTCAACACAGTAGCAGGATACAAAATCAACACACAAAAATCAGTAGCATTTCTTTTCTCCAATAGGGAACATGCAGAAGGAGAAATCAAGAAAGCCTGCCCATTTACAATAGCCACCAAAAAAATAAAATACTTAGGAATTGAGTTAACCAAGCAGGTGAAAAATCTCTATAATGAGAACTACAAACCACTGCTGAGAGAAATTAGAGAGGATACAAGAAGATGGAAAGATATTCCATGCTCTTGGATTGGAAGAATCAACATAGTGAAAATGTCCATACTACCCAAAGTGATATACAAATTCAACGCAATCCCCATCAAAATTCCAAAGACATTTTTCTCAGAAATGGAAAAAACTATTCAGACATTTATATGGAACAATAAAAGACCACGAATAGCCAAAGCAATGCTCAGCAAAAAAAATAAAGCTGGAGGCATAACACTACCTGACTTTAAGCTATACTACAAAGCTATAATAACCAAAACAGTATGGTACTGGCATAAAAACAGACACACTGACCAATGGAATAGAATAGAGAATCCAGAAATCAACCCACACACTTACTGCCATCTGATCTTTGACAAAGGCACCAAGCCTATTCACTGGGGAAGGGACTGCCTCTTCAGCAAGTGGTGCTGGGATAACTGGATATCGATATGCAGGAGAATGAAACTAGATCCATACCTCTCACCGTATACTAAAATCAACTCAAAATGGATTAAGGATTTAAATATACACCCGGAGACAATAAAACTTCTTAAAGAAAACATTGGAGAAACACTTCAGGAAATAGGACTGGGCACAGACTTCATGAATACGACCCCAAAAGCACGGGCAACCAAAGGAAAAATAAACAAATGGGATTATATCAAACTAAAAAGCTTCTGCACAGCAAAAGAAACAATTAAAAGAGTTAAAAGACAACCAACAGAGTGGGAGAAAATATTTGCAAAATATACATCTGACAAAGGATTAATATCCAGAATATATAAGGAACTCAAACAACTTTACAAGAAGAAAAGAAGCAACCCAATTAAACAATGGGCAAAAGAGCTAAGTAGGCATTTCTCCAAGGAAGATATAGAAATGGCCAACAGACATATGAAAAAATGCTTAACATCACTCAGCATCCGGGAAATGCAAATCAAAACCACATTGAGATACCATCTAACCCCAGTTAGGATGGCTAAAATCCAAAAGACTATGAACGATAAATGCTGGCGAGGCTGCGGAGAAAAAGGAACTCTCATACATTGTTGGTGGGACTGCAAAATGGTGCAGCCTCTATGGAAAATGGTATGGAGGTTCCTTAAACAATTGCAAATATATCTACCATACGACCCAGCCATCCCACTGTTGGGAATATACCCAGAGGAATGGAAATCATCAAGTCGAAGGTATACCTGTTCCCCAATGTTCATTGCAGCACTCTTTACAATAGCCAAGAGTTGGAACCAGCCCAAATGACCATCGTCAGATGAGTGGATACGGAAAATTTGGTACATCTACACAATGGAATACTACTCAGCTATAAAAACGAATGAAATACTGCCATTTGCAACAACATGGATGGACCTTGAGAGAATTATATTAAGTGAAACAAGTCAGGCACAGAAAGAGAAATACCACATATTCTCACTTATTGGAGGGAGCTAAAAATTAATATATAAATTCACACACACACACACACACACACACACAAACCGGGGGGGGGGAAGTAGATATAACAACCACAATTATTTGAAGTCGATACAACAAGCAAACAGAAAGGACATTGTTGGGGGGGAGGGGGGAGGGAGAAGGGAGGGAGGTTTTGGTGATGGGGAGCAATAATCAGCTACAATGTATATCGACAAAATAAAATTAAAAAAAAAAAGAGTTGTAATAAATTTTTGTGACTATATCTTAATGGTAACATTGACGTATTTATTAAGTCCACATGGTTATGCTAGCATGAGTACTGAAACAAAACCTTATTTGTGTTAGTTAACAAAAACATCTTGTATTTGAGCCATTTTATATTTTATTCTAAAATGCTTGCTGTAGAAAAAAATAGCAATGCATTTCATTTTGAACAAATACTATCAATGTGTGTCCAAGGTTTAGATCATTTAATTAAGACATTAACATTGTCAGAATAAATATAATGAAATTATGAAGTCAATTATGAAAATGATAAATATTGTCAGAAAAAATTCTGTATAATATTAATGTGTAAATTCCTCTCCAGCAGAATAGATATTTGTAGTGCCTGGGACACAACTGGATAACAATTATGAGACCTTTGAGGGTTTGTTTTATTTTTCCATAAATAATATTTTTTTATTTGCATGCATTTTTTCTCATCTCTCTTCATCCCTTCTATATTTAAGTTGCTAACACATTCACATAGCTCAAAATGTGCAAGTGCATAAAGTGAAAGGTACTGCTCCTACCTTGGCATCACACTCACAAAGTGTCTCTCCCTGAAGGCGGTGATAAAAATATCATTTGTAGAACTATTTCTACGTGTTGTGCACTGGTCTAAACATTTTGAATCAATTAACTCAGTTATTCCTCAAAACAACTCTTTAGGTAGCAAATGTTATTTCCCCATTTTATAAATGAGGAAACTGAAGCTCTGTGTGGTTAAATAATTAACAAAAGTTATTGTGACTAGTAGCGAAAGAGGCAGGATTAGAACTCAAGAAATCAGGGTGCAATGCCCATTCTCTTAACTACCTAGCTGTTAGCTATTAACTTGCTCTCAGTCCAAGCAATGTTTCTCACATTTCCTTTCGAACAAATAGGAGTAATTAAAATGGTACACCTTTGCAAACCTCACCTTTTCCATATAACTACATACTTTTATATAATATTTAATAGCATTGCATGAAGTACTTCCTTATTTTTACTTTTAAGTATTCAATTGAATACTGTTTTTTAATTTTGCATATATTTATTTATTTTTATTGATTATACATATTCATGGGGCACCAAGCTGACCACCAGCACCTGTGCGCAAGATGTGATGATCAGACAAATAGTATGAGCGTGCCCACCACCTAAAATTGCAATTATTCCCTGTGCTTCTGATCCAAACCTCCCCAAATCCCTGCCACTTCTCTCCCACCCCAGGCAACCTTAGTTCTCTTCTCTCCCTCTGCAAGGCCAACATACCACAATGGTTTTTCTTTCCTTCCTTCTTTCTTAGCTCCCACTTATGAGTGAGTATGTGTGGTGTTTTTCTCTCTGTGCCTGGCTTATTTCACTTAACATAATTTTCTCCAAGTTCATCCATGTTGCTGTGAATGGCAGAATTTCATTTTTTTTCATGCCTCAATAGTATTCCACTGTGTATATATACCACATTTTCCTTTTCCAGTTGTCCATCAATGGACATTTAGGTTGGCTCCATGTCTTGGCTGTTGTAAACAGAGCTGTTATGAACATAGGAGTGCATGCATCCCTTCAGCATAATGATTTCCATTCCTTTGGGTATATTCCCAGCAGTGGAATTGCTGGATCACATGATAGATGTATCTGTAGTAGTCTGAGAAATTTTCACACTGTTTTCTGTAGTGGCTATACGAATTTACAGTCCCATCAACAGTGTAGGAGTGTTCCCCTCTCTCCTCATCCTCCCCAGCATTTGTCATTCTCAGCCTTTTTGATCAGAACCAATCTAACTGGGGTGAAATGATATCTCAATGTGGTTTTAATTTGTGTTTACCAGATTGTTAGTAATGTTGAGCTTTTTAGAGTACCTGCTGGCCATTTATATGCCTTCCTTCAAAAAATGTCTATTCAGCTCCTTTGCCCATTTTTTAAGTAGATTCTTTGTTTTTTGTTTTCTTGGTTTTTTTTTTTTTTTTTTTTTTACTGTATAGTTGTTTGAGTTCTCTGTATATTCTGATATATTTTTCTCTCTCCTATTCTGTAGGGTGACTTTTCGCTCTGTTGATTTTTTCCTTTGCTGTGCAGAAACTATTTACTTTGATGAAATCCCATTTGTTTATTTATTGTTTTGTAGCTTTGCTTTAGACTCTTATTCATAAAGTCGTTGCCTAGTCCTACATCCTGAAGTGTTCCTTCAATGTTTTTATTTACGAGTTTTATAGTTTCAGGTATTACACTTAAGTCTTTAATCCATTTTGAGTAGATTTTGGTATATGGTGAGAGGTGCAGGTCTAGTTTTACTCTTCTGCATATGGATGTCCAATTTTCCCAATACCATTTATTGAAGAGGCAGTATTTCCCCCAGTGTATGTTCTTGCTGCCTTTGTCAAAGATCAGTTGGCTATAAGTCTATAGGTTGATTTCTGGGTTCTCTATTCTGTTCCATTGGTCCAAGTATCTATTTTCAGGCCTGTACCATGCTGTTTTAGTTATTACAACTTTGTAATATAATTTGAATTCAGATAGTTTTATGCTTCCAGCTTTATTGTGTTTTGCTCAGTATTGTTTTGGGTTTTGGGGGTCTTTAGTTATTCCATATGAATATTAGGATTGTTTTTTCCATTCCTGTGAAGAATATCATTGGTATTTTGATGGGAATTGCATTGAATCTGTAGATCACTTTGGGTAGTGTTGACATTTGCACAATGTTATTTCTTCCAATCCAAGACTATGAAATGCCTTTCCAACTTTTTGTGTCTTCTTTAGTTTCTTTCAATAGTAATTTGTAGTTCTCATTACAGAGATCTTTCACCTCCTTAGTTAAATTGATTTTTTTGGTATATTATTTATTTATTAATTTTTGGTGACTATTGTAAATGGGCTTACTTTCTTCTTTCTTTTTCTGCTAGTTTGTTATTGAAGAGTATAAATGCTACTGATTTGGGGGTGTTGATTTTGTATCCTGTAATATTCCTGAAATTGTTAATCACCTCCAAGAGTTGTCTGGCAGAGACTTTAGACTTTTTTATATATAGGACCCTAACATCTACAAATAAGGATGGTTTGACTTCATTTTTTTCAATCTGGATGGCCTTTATTTCTTTCTCTTGACTAATTGCTCCAGTTAGTACTTCCAATACTATGTTAAATAGGAATGGTGATAGTGGACATTCTTGTCTTGTTCCTGTTCTTAGGGTAAAAGCCTCAGCTTTTCCCCATTCAGGATGATATTGGTTGTGGGTTTGTCATATATGGCTTTGATTGTGTTGAGATACTTTCCTTCTGTACCTAATTTGCTGAGAGCTTTTATCGTGAAGGGATATTGAATTTTGTCAAATGCTTTTTTGCATCTATTAAGATAATCATTTGGTTTTTGTCCTTGATTTTGTTGATGTGTATCACATTTGATGATTTGCATATGTTGAACCATGATGTATAATCTTTTTGATATGTTGCTGATTCTGATTGCTAGTATTTTGGTGAGGAATTTTGCATCTATGTTCATCAGATATATTGACCTGTAGTTTTCTTTTTTGTTGTTGTATCTTTGGTATTCGTATGAAAGTGATGCTAGCCTCATAGAATGAGTTTGGAAGAGTGGCCTGTGTTTCAATTTTTTGGAATAGTTTGAAGGGAATTGGTATTAATTCCTCCTTAAAGGTTTGGAAAATTCAACAGTAAAGCTCTCTGTTCCTGGGCTTTTCTTTGTTTGGAGACTGCTGATAATTGCTTCAATCATGTTGCTTGTTATTGGTCCATAAAGATTTTCTATTTCTTTTTGGTGCAGTCTTGGTAGTTTGTAGCTATCCAGAAATTTGTCCATTTCCTCCAGGTTTTCAAATTTGTTGGTGTATAGTTGTTTGTAATAGTCTCTAATGATTCTCTGTATTTCTGTGGTATCCGTTATAATGTCTCTTTTCATGTCTGATTTTTGCTATTTGGGTCTCTCTCTCTCTCTCTCTCTCTCTCTCTCTCTCTCTCTCTCCCCGCCCCCCACTCTCCCCCCTCCTTTTCTCCCTCCCTCCCTCTCTCTTCTTTTTGTTGATTTAGGTAATGATTGGTCTATTTCGTTTATCTTCTCAAAAAATATTTTTGTTTTATTGATCTTTTGTATCATTTTTATAGGTCTCTATACAATTTACTTCTGCTCTGATCTTAATTATTTATTTACATCTGCTAACTTTGGGATTGGATTGTTCCTGTTTTCTAGGTCTTTGAGGTGTAGCATTGGGCTGTTATTTGAAATCTTTCTACTTTTTTGTTTATTTATTAATATTATTATTTACATTCTATGATATTGTTGTGGAGCAGATGAGGGGGAAGGGGAATGAAATAGGGTGGGAGAATAAGGAAGGAGGAGGGGCAAGGTTGAGGCCAGTGACAACCCCTTCATTACTTCATGGGAGACCAGGGGGCTTCCAGCAGTGGCTTCATCATTGCTGGGCTGGGTTCAGATGTCAGAGGGGTGTGGCTGAAGCCCTCACCTCCCACCACCTGGGGCACTTCCTGCAGTGGCTTGATGGTCATTGCTGGGCTGGTTGCATGTGTCAGAGCGCATGACTGAGGCCCCCAGCCCTCCCCCTTCACTGGCTTGGTAGCCCGGGGGACTTCCAGTCCTTCTAGGTTTTATAGGTGTTCTTTGCTAATGTGAGACCTTTACTAGTTAATATCAAACTCTGTCTCTGGTCTGCAGGTATTTTGTTTTTTGCTTTCAGTTCTGTGTTGGATTATTTGTTGTTCCTACCACTTAAACTCTGCACCAGAACCAGTCTGCCATCCTTTGCCTACTTCTAAAATGGGGGAACTTCCTGTAAGGACCAAGTACTTGAGCTCTGTGGTTGAGCTTAATTGTTGCTTTGCTGCTGATTCCCTGGGGAATGCCTTCTATGCAGCTCAGGTTTTAATGGCTGACTTTATAGGTACTTCTGAAATATGTGAGATATAGTGCACCAGAGTTGTATAGAAACTCTGATTCTTTTTAGCAAACTGCTCCCCCTGCAATTCTATATTCCTGACCATTCTCCACTAAGAGGTCCTACACTGACTGGAGGGTAGATCTGCTGTGCTTGCTGTGCCCCAGTGTTCTCCCAGTGGGCCCGTCTCCCCTACCACCCATGCTCCAAACACTTCCCATGGGATGGGCCATATGCCAGTCCCTTGTGGTGACTCATTGACCTCTGAGTGACTCCTTTTTTTCAGTTGTTATGGCTCCTTGCTTCTGTGTGGGTCCGTGGGAGCCCTATTACTACTTGTGCTGGCCTGGGGGCCACCAAGGCCCTCTTCTCTGCTGCAGCCTTCTATGCAACTCCACCAGAAGGGCACAGCTGTGGCTTTTTCCAGCTTCTGCTCCATGCACTCATCAGCTCCAGCCTTGAAGCAGCTGGGACTTGAAATGCTCAAAGTGGATCTTTCTATCATCGTGGCTTCTCCCACTTTAATGAACTTAGTACATCTCTCACCCTCTTCCCCTGAGTTCTAGCAACCCCAGCTAGGCTGTTGTTGCTTTTAATAGTGGTATATTGGTTGATTTGTGGGAGAGAGTGATGCTGGGGACCATCTGTTCTGCCATCTTGACCAGAAGCCCTCTTTCTGTTTTTTTGACGTGAGCATTTATTGCAATAAACTTCTCTTGGTACTGCTTTTGCGATATCCAACAGGTATTGGTATGATGTGTCTTTATTTTCATTCGTTTCAACAATTTTTTTTTTTTTTTTTGGTTTCCTGTTTAATTTCTTTTGGACTCAGAGATCATTCAGGAGTCTGTTGTTTAATTTCCTTGTATTTTTATAGTGTCCTGAGTTTCTCTTGTTGTTAGTTTTTAGTTTTAATCAATAGTGGTCTGAAAAGATACTTGAGATGATTTCAATAATGTTAAAGTTGTTGAGACTTGATTTGTTACCTGACGTGGTCTATCCTGGACAATGTCCCATGTGCTGATGAGAAGAATGCATATTCTGTAGTTTTGGTATGAAATGTTTTATAGATATCTGCCAGGTCCAATTGGTCTAAAGTGTAGTTTAAATCATTTGTTTCTCTTGATTTGTTGCCTGGATGCTCTATCCAGTGCTGAGAGAGGAGTGTTCAGGTCCCCAGCTGTTATAGTGTTTGGGTCTATCTCTTTCTTTAGATCTAATATTGTTTGCTTTATATATCTGGGTGCTCCAGTGTTGCGTGCATATATATTTATGATATATCTTCTTAGCATAACAATACGTTATGATAAAGGGAAAGATCGCTTTATCATTATATAGTGGACTTCTTTGTCTCCTTTTATGGTTTTTGGTTTAAAGCCTATTTTATCTGATATAAAAATAGCTACTCCTGCTTATTTTGGTTTCCATTTGTATGGTGTATTTTTTTCCATCCCTTCAGTATTAGTACATGTGCATCTTTACAGGGGAGATGAGTCTCTTGAAGAAAGCATAGAGTTGGGTCTACCATTGTAATTCAGTCCATCAGTTTGTGTCTTTTGAGTAGGGAATTTAACCCATTTACATTTGGGGCTGTTACTGAGAGGTATTTTCTTACTCCTGGCATTTTATAACTTTTTGTTTATATATTTTAAGTATGTTTTGTTCCTTTCTTCCCCTTTATTATTCATCTTCAATATTTGTTAGTGGTTTGAGGAGGTATGGTTTGGTTTCTTTTTTCTTGCTTGCTTGCATGTGTGTTTTACCACTAGGTTTTACTCTTTCTTGTGGGTTAATGGTAGTGATTGTTGTTTTTCAGATTCCAGGTGCAGGACCCCTTTGAGAATTCCTTGCAGGGTTAGTCATGTGGTGGTGAAATCACACAGTTTTTGTTTGCCTGGGAAATATACTATTTCTCCCTCATTTCTGAAGGACAGCCTCATTTCTGAAGGATATGTCATCCCATTTACTTCTCACCTGTAGAATTTCAGCTGAGGATTCTGCTGTTAATCTGATGGAGACTGCCTTATAAGGGACTAATGCTTTTCTCTTGCTGCTTTCATAATTCTCTCTTTGTCTTTGAGCTTTGCCAGTTTGACTCTGATGGGTGGAGAGTATCTGTTTTATTGAGTCTGTTTGGTGCTATTTGAGCTTCCTGGATCTAAATTTCTGTGAATTTCTCTATCCCTGGGAAGTTTCCTTTATTATTTTATTGAATTGATTTTCAATGCCTTTACATATTTCCTCCCCTTCTGGAACACCTATGGTTTGGATGTTTTTGTGTTTAAGATTGTCTACTACCTCTCTTAGACTTTCTTCATTTTTTTAAATTATTTTTTTCTTTTTTCTTGTCTGCCTGGTTTATTTCAAAAAGATCATTTTTGAGATCAGAAATTCTTTCTTCTTGCTCTAATCTGCTGCTTAATCTCTTGGTTGTGTTTTTTATTTCAATGATGAGTCTTTCAGTCCCAGCTGTTCTGCTATATACTTTTTAAAGGTATTAATCTGTTTGTAAATTTCCTCCTTCATATTTTGGATCTTCTCATTTCATTGTGTTGTCTGAGTCTTCTCTCATTCATTAATTTGGTGTTGTCATATTTTCTTCTGCTGCTGCTTTTTTTTTTTTGTATTTCTAGTATCTCTACATTGATATCTGGTCTTCTGGTAGATCACTTGCTTCTTCTGTTACTCTAGAGTAGACTCTGAGGACAAAGACCTCCTCCTCTTTTTTCAAGTTCCTCTAGTGATTCTCCTGTGTCAATGTAATTGAACGTGTGGTGGGCCACCTGCATGGTGGTCATGGCTGCTACAAATGTGGCAAGCCATCCTTGCAGCAGTAGATGCTATGGTGGTGGCTGTATGGGTAACCTCTGCAGAAGTGATGCTGGGCCTCTCTAGTCACAGTGGCTCTGGCTTCTGCCTTCTGTGCAGGTGTGGGGGGTGGGATGAATACTCTTTTATTTTTTATTTTACATTGTTCATTTTATTGTTTCAGTCAACCAGTTCTCAATGAGTAAAAATGAAAGTGGTCTCTAGTCTTTTCTTTTTACAAACAATGCTGCAATGATTATTTCTGTACATGTACCATTCTGCATCCATGCAAGCATACCTGGAGGATAAAATCCCACATGTAGAAAGGCTGAATCAAATGGTTTTAAATTTTGATTTAAGATTTAAATTTGGAAACACCCAATATAGGTTGTACCAATTTGTATGCCCCCACAAAGTGCGTCAAGGTTTCTGTTTTCTCACACATTAATAAATATTGTTATACAACTATTTGTTCCTTGCCAGTATTATAACTGAAAAATATGTTTCCTTGTATTTGTTATCACTAAACTTTAACTTTTTTTTATTGTAACATAGTTGATTGTACATATCTGTGGGGCACAGAATTGAATACCCATACCTGTGTGCAATATGCAATGCTCAAATCAGAATAATTAGTATATTCAACATTATAAAAGGTAATTATTTTTGGTGGCCTTTTACCAATTTCTCCCTTACCACCATCCCCTCCTCATTTCCCATCTCTGGTAACCTCAGTTCTGTTCTTTCCTTTTGAAAGTTCAGTGTATTATTGTGATTGTTGTATTTTTCTTTTTTTATTATTTATTTGTTTATTTTTTAGCTCCCACTTTTGTGTGAGGACATACAGTATATCTCTTTCTGTGCCTGGCTTTTTTCACTGAACATGATTTTCTATAAGCTCAACCATGTTGCTGCAAATGGCAGTATTTCATTCTTTTTTATGGCACAGTAGTATTCCATTGTGCATACATGCCACATTTTCCTTATCTAGTTGTCCAATGATGCATATTTAAGCTGGTTCCATATCTTGGCTATTTTAAATGGAGCTGAGACAGACATGAGAGTGCAGGTACATGTTTGACATGATGATTTCCTTACCTTTGGGTGTATACCCAGCAGTGGAATTCCTCGATTGTGTGGTAGTTTTATCTGTAGTTGTCTGAGGAACTTCCATACCATTTTCCATATTGGCTGCACCAATTTACAGTCCCACCAACATTGTAGGAGGGTTCTCCTTTCTCTGCATCCTTGTCAGCATTTATTATTCTCTTTCTTTTTGATGACAGCCAGACTTACTGGGGTGAGATGATATCTCAATGTGGTTTTAATTTGCATTTCCCTGATGCTGACTGATGTTGAGCAATTTTTCATGTGTCTGTTGGCTATTTGTATATCTTCCTTTGAGAAATTCCTATTCAGCTCTTTTGCCCATTTTTAAATCAGAGTATTTGTTTTTTTACTGTTGTTTATGTTCCTTGCATATTCTGGGCATTAGCCCTTTGTTAGATACATAGTTTGCAGATATTTCCTCCCACTATGTAAGTTGTCCTTTTGCTCTATTTCTTTTGCTGTGCAGAAGTTTTTTAGTTTGACATAATCCTATGTGCTTTTTTCCTTTTGTTGCATGTGAATTGGGGATCATTTTTATAAAGTCTTTGTCTAGTCCTACTTCCTGAAATATTTCCATTATATTTTCTTTTAGGAGTTTTATAGTTCCAGGTCTTATATTTCAGTCTTTAGTCCATTTTGAGTTGATTCTGATATATGGTGAGAGGTACAGGTCCAGTTTCACTCTTCTACACATGGATGTCCAATTTTCCCAGCACCAGTTATTGAAGAGACTGTCTTTTCCCCAATTGCCTTTGTCAAAGATTAGTTTGTTCTCATTGCCTTTGTCAAAGATTAGTTTGCTGTATGTACGTGTATTGATTCCTGGGTTTTATATTCTGTTCCATTGATCTGAGTGCCTGTTTTTATGCCAGTACCATGGTTTTTTTTGTTACTATAGCATTGCAGTATAATTTGACATCAGGTATTTTTATGCCTCCAATTCCATTTATTTATTTATTCATTTTTGCTCAGGATTGCTTTGGTTATTCAGGGTCTTTTGTTCCATATGAATATTAGTATTATTTTTGCTATTTCTGTGAAGAACGTCAACTACATTTTACATAAACATTTACAATTATTAGGAAATTAACACTGATAAAAAACTGTAACTTACATACTTTATCAAAATTTTACAAAGTACTCTACAAATGTCCTTTTACTGATCAAGGATTAAATTCAGGATTATACACTCTATTTAGTTGTCATGACTCGTTAGTTTTTTTTTAATCTAGAACATCTTCTATATCTTGGTCACCCACCCTACCCTCTTCCCCTTATCACCTTAACATTTTTGAAGAGGACTGGCCAGTTATTTTGTATAATGTCTCTAATTTTGGCTGGCCTGATGTTTCTTCATGACTAAATTCTCTAAGAATACCACAGAAGTAATGACATGTCCTTCATAGTATCACAGGGTACATGATGTGGATTTGTTTCATTACTGATGATGTCAAATTTGATCACTGGGTTCAGTTTGTGCCTGGCAGATTTTCCACTGTATTGAAACTTTCATTTTGTAATTATTGAGTATCTTCTCAGAGATACTTTGAGGTTATGCAAATATTCTTCATAACCCACCAATTTTAGCATCTATTGATGAAGATAAATGGTGATTTTCTAGTCCACTACTAATTCTACATTGATTAGATGGAATTCCAATCTAAGGGAGAAATTTCCCTTCCCCTCTGTTTGCTTTTTATTGCTTATTGATTGACTCATTCATTCATATGTCCTTGGACGCATGAAATCATATTATTCTATGTTTAGCAATTGATTATTTTCATTATTTATTTTGCTGCTCAAATAGTCATATTTGGTATTTGGGGGCTTCTTCCTACTAGTATCTGTGGACTTTCAACAAAGCCCCATCATTTTTAGTATGTACTTTGCTTTTCTTGTATTATCAGTGAGATTAAGCCACTAAAATTTTGCTTTTAGTGAAAACTTTTAATTTTTGCCCATTATCTATGTAATTGTTCATTTTTAATATTGATCACTGGAAGCTTCTCTTATAATTAGGCAATACACACTTTACAATACAATTTGTAAAATGCTTTGCCGTTGATCATTGTATTTTGTTATATTATATTTTAATTTTCTTATTTTTTTCCATTCATAAACTTTTCTAATGTAATAAAATTTATCAGGTTTTTAAGACTTCTGGTATTTTTGTCATAAATGGACAGGGTCTTTCCACTTTTATATTATAAAAAATTTTGCCTGTACAGTATTCCTTTCCTTTAAGTACACTTAGTATTTTTGTTAATATTTATATTTTTGATCCATTTGACGGTTACTTTAGTGTATCATATAAGGTAGACCTAATTATTTTCTTTAGATGACTACTTTGTAATAATAAAAACCCTACATTTACTATATAATTCATCATTTCCCCATTTATTTGAAATTCTTTCTTTATATAATAGTAACATTTTGCACATATTTGGTTGTATTTCTCCAATTAATTTATGTCTATTTATGACTTTGCATCATACTTTTTATTTTGTCTAGTTTTATGATGATTTAGTATGTTAATAAAGGACACTTCTCTTTACCTATCTTTTTTAGTTTTTTGTGTGGTTATTTTCTTATTTTTCCCTGTGAAATTTACTTTATATTTGTTCAGTTAAAAAATAATTCGTTATTACTGAGGTCACTTTAAATCAGGGAGAATTGAAATTTGGGTAACTGTAAGTCTTCCTATTTCAGATCACAGTATTACTTTTCATATTTCGAGTCTTTTTTTGAGTCTTTTGAGAATATTCTAAATCATTCTTTATATCCAGATAGTATGTTTTTGTTACATTTATTAAGAGTATTTTATCACTTTTGAGATTATTTCCAATGGGATTTTTCCTGTTGTGTGTTTTGTTGTTATTTATAAGTAGGAAAGCTATTGATTTCTGTATGTGAATTTTGCATCTAGATACCTATCTAAATTTCCTCATTGTAACTGGTTTTATCAGTTGAATATTTGATTTCCCAAGTATACATTCACATCTGTGGCCAATAAGGAAAATTATGATTCTGTTTCTCATATTCACCTGTCTCATTTCTTTTACTTGATTAACTGCAGTGAAATGAGAAAATATCTAGATTTGGTGACTTGGGACCATGGGTAGCATTCTCAGAACTCTATTTTTTCCATAGTAAATAATCTATAGATATTCTGTTTGTGTTGGAGTCAATTTAGTTCAGTGAGATTTCCTAGAAAGATTTCCTTTTTTACCTGAGTTTTCAACTGCTCTTGCAGTATCAAACAACATATTCTCTCACTGATCATTTAATTTCTTCCAACTATGATGATTCATCCCTCATGGGCTATTATTTTATATATTTGTGCTTTTTACTTCACACTGTCTAGTTTATTGGTTTGCTTAAAGTTTGTGTTTGGTTTATTTATTAGTTCAGCCATTTATCTTATTTCTAATTGATTACTTTATGCATTTATCTTTATTAAATTCATCATTCTGCTTTCCCTTAGCTGTTTGTTGTTCCTTTTTCCTTCTTTAATTAAAACTTTATACCTTTATCTCATAGCTTCTAATATGAATGATTCATAACTGATATTTTTTGAATTCTACAATTTAGGTTTTAATTTTTTCTTAAATTGTTTCAGAATAATTTTTTTTGTAATTTACAGATGTTAGGGACTTTTTAAAATTTTGTTTTGTTATTAAATTCTTGTTCCCATTCAGTGTTATAAGAGAATGCTATATCTCTAGTATTTTTACTTTCTAATACACTGAGACTTTATTTGTGGCTTAAGATTTGATCACATTTACTAATATTCCACATGCATTTCATAAAAAGGTATATTCATTTCTGTTGAGGGACAAAGTTTAAACGTTTATACTATTTTAAGATTTTGAAGAAAATTTCAACTTATTTTGTTAAAATCCCAAAAACACGGTTATTGTGATTTTATGGAGCAATCACACAGCAGAGAATTGCAAAGTCATTTGGTAGATAAATTATAGTTTTACCAAGTTGAATTTCCTTTATTAAATATAATTCTGAATTAGCAATGATGTATCATTTTCTTTTCAATTTTTTTTATTAGTTATGCATGTTAAGTTTAATTTTTAAAAAACCAGGATCATTATCTATCTAAATTTAGAATTTGTTTCATTTTTCCTGGTGAAAGCCTCTTTTGTTTGTGTTCTCAGAGCAGTAAGCCTTTGGCTGTGGGATGCTTTCTGGGCAAGTTGGAGCCCACAGGCTGAGGGAAGTCTTCCAGATAAAGGGGACAGTTCTGAGCCCTGAACAACAAATATTTAAAGCATCTGGCACCTGGATGCACCCTCCTGCTCAACAGGCTCTGGGTGGGTTACCCACAGCATTTCCACATTTGCTTTGATCTATCACTTGTGTGCTGCTGTGACCAGCAGAAAGAAGAAAAAAGTTAATGCAGAAAGAGATAAGGAGCAGAAATCAATCTCGGCAGCAGTTTAGTTTTCTTCCTGCTGTTCAATAAAAAATTTGAAAGACAGTTACTTGGCTGTTACTTGAAAGTACCAATTTATTCACAGATCAGCATATTTTTTATTTGCGTTTTAGAAAAATACATATTTTCTCAATTAATATCATCCCACTAAACAGAATTCTGCTTTTTATAGCACGTGGGACACAGCACATCTTGGTCACCAACTAAAAATAAATTATCCATTCACAGCATTTTTCAAGAGATGAATAGTTGTGTTTCACCAGATACCTCAAAGCAGTTTCTGATAATATTGAACCAAGATAGTATAGGACAAAAGAAATTCCAATTTCACTAGATGGTGAGTCTTTTTTAAAGACATACCTAAGGCACTGGACAAGCCGGAGATGGATTATCTTTCTCAAATATCTACTAGTTTATGAAAACAAAATTTATATAAATTTCCCTGGAAACTTTCCTGGGGTTTCATAATCATATTAACTGCTGAGAGGTTTAGAGAAATGATCCAATATGTTCACATTCAGTATTTCCCCTCACATCTTCCAGAAAATCTTTACAAGCCTGGTGAATACTCTTTGGGTAATAAAGGGCCAATACCCTAAAGCAAAGAAAGATCTTAACTCTGTCATTGTCCCCACAGGACAAAGCTTATGTGCTCAGCGCAAACGCAACCTGAATCGCACAGAGAAAAGGGAGCAATTTCAGAATGAGAAAACAGGTTTCTTAACATGCTAGTCATTTTAATTATCGACTTCTGAACATAATTTCCACATAGAAACTTTGCCTTTTATGTCCTTTTCCCCAATCTAATGATTAACTGACACTAGGTACAGTGATTTCTTCATTAGATATACATGCACTGTCTTCTGTTTGCAGAAAACTCCCACAGCCACTTGAAAGAAAAAGAGGAAGGACAGTAACATCTGCTTTTAGTGAGTTTTCCACTTTTTAGGAAATAAATAGCTTCACATTAAATACTTTAGGTTTTATTTATGTATTTTTATTAGTTCACTTGTATAAGCTAAGACATGATGAAGAATAGACTAATTATCCTGATTTGATCATCACATACTGCACACAGGTACTGATATTCAATGCTGTACCCCACAGATATGGAGAATCAACTATGTTCCAATAATAAATCAATAAATTTTTAAAATAAATAAATAAATACTTTAAGTATAACTCTAAGCTCCACCCTCCCCCCAACACATGCACACAATTCACTAAAGAAATGAAAATTAACTTATTTGTCTCTATTGGGAACCAATGTCCTCCCAAGATCTGGAAAAGCCCTGGGGTCTAATCCAGCATCTATACTTTGAAGACTTACCTCTGGCCAGTGGTTACCAGTCCTCATTGGAAACTCTTGACCTAGACATTGTTCCAATCTGTGTGTCACTTCAACACTGCTGGATAGGTTCTTTTTGAGTGATGTTTGTGTCACAGGATCCTTTGACAAGCCCACTATCCGTTGTACCTCAAGGGTATGACTGGGGTGTTCGTACTGGAGGAGGAAGACTCCCTTGACCATCGTGTATTAATTGCCTCTGAAATCTTGCTCCCTTGTCAAAGAGCTACCACAAAACAAGGGAGTCTTCCTCCTCCAGTACGAACACCCCAGTCGCAGTCTCTTCTTATTGTAACCAAAGGACCACTTGCTCCTTGTTCCTCTCAGAAGAAATAATGGATTCTTGATAAATACCAGACTCCAACAATTCTAGGTTTTACAAAGGTAGGAATGAGTGTTGACTTCAAAGTACTCTTTCTTCTGACCTAAAACAGAAGGCTGAGTTAAGAGTAATTAAAATTAAAAATAAAAGAAAGTGTGAATATAGGGAATGAGTGGGAAATGAGGTGGAGGTAGATTGGGAAGGTAAGAAAAGACACAATTGATCCTTCACATATTGCACCTCAATGAAAAACAAAATGCAACATGCAATGTAAAAACAAAAACAAAAACAAAAAATCAGCCATTATCCTATTACCAAAGGAAAAAGTGTAAGAGAAATTTAGTTTTAAATATTTTTGATCATTATTTCTCTTCCCGTTACTAGTATGCGTACAGTATACATTTATACAACCTAAAACAAAAAGCAATTGGCAAATCTCTGTCTAAATTACAAATGCTTATGCTCTTTTACCCAGAATTCCATTTTTAACAAATTTACTGTGCATTTCAAACACGTGCAAAAAGAAGTATGACAAGTATATGCATTGTAGATTTTTTTAATAACAAAAGATAGAAATAACAGCAATAACATCAATAGGCAACCAGCTCCATAAATTATGGTACATCCATACCACCTCATACTTTGTAGACACAGAAGAGGAGAAAGCTCTTTCTGCTCTAGTAAGGAGTGGTATCTGTCGAGCTTGGGCTTGTTTACCTGCCCGTAATCCTGCCAACTGGGCCAAATGTAGAGCTAGGGCTGGGTCTGGAGCTCACAGACCCCTCAAGCCCTTTGTCCAGACTGGGTCACAAACTTTTCACATGCCAGGCTGGGTCCCCCGACCCCTCACACACCAGGCTGGGTCGCCAGACCCCTCACATGCAGGTCTATGAGCTAGATAATTTGCCAAAAAGGTCCTTGGAGCCATAGGTCTGAGAGCATGGGTGCGCTGGCAGCCACCTGAGGCAGTAGACACCAGCCAAGTGGCGGTTCCGTGCATGCACACTAACTCCACAACCCACACACACACAATTTGCTTACAAAGAATACACTGCACCACTGCCAACTGTACCTAAGGTGAGGGGGCCTGATTAAATTATTCTATTTTCCCAACAGTATCAAAACATCAAAGCATTATTTTTAAAGCTTAAATTTTAGAGCTGGACATTGAACAAGAGGAACTTAACATCTCTACACATCATTTTTCTTATCTGAAAAATGAAGAGGTCAGTATTGCCTCCTTCATAAGATCATTGTTAGAATTACATGAATAAATACTTCAAAAGTGCTAAGAATAGGACCTGGTAAACAGGTTAGTGCTATATATGTGTTAGCTATTGTCATTCCTGAGACAAATGGTTAAGTGAAAAACAAAAGTTCAGAAAAGTGTGAATAGTATGCTTCTATTTATATAAAAATGAGAAATGCGAGTGCACATTTTTACTTATGTTTACATATAATGTTTTTGTAAGGTTATGCAGGAAACCATTAACCTTAGTTGCTAATGGGGAGGAGAACTGAGTTGAGTACAAGAGAAAAAGAAACTTTTCACCATATATCCTTTTATGCTTTCAAAATCAGAAATAATCTTAATTTATTATCTATTCAAAATTAAATGAATAGAAAAAAGTAAATAGGAAGGCCTCCCCTGGAACAAAATTATAAAAAGGAGTTTTCTATTTATGCATCTAGTTCATTTGCCACTGTATTTTTACATTAATTTGTCTGAAATTTACTTCTAAGTATGGTACATGTTAGAAGATCTGCCATTTATTTTTCTTAATTTTATCATATTGCTCTGTTCTTATATTGAGTGTCAAAAATGTTTTTATGTCTCTCCAGCTATGTATCTACTATAGCTACAATCTAATTATATACACATCTGAACACATTCACACACAGCTCAATTTTTAAAAATTATTTTTTGTTTTTTTATTTCTGTTTCATTGCCATACTTGTTTCATAATTTTAATTTGAAAGCACATATTGATAGTCTTCCATTAGTACTATTTTTTCAATATGTTCTTAAATTTTCTGTCACATTTAAATCCTTTGTGTAACATTTAATTAATTTTCTCAGTCAGGGAAACTTAATTAAATTATTTTTTGGCATTTGGTTTAAAGTTATTTAAATTGATTAAATATTCTGGTGAAAACTGACGTTTTTGTTATAGTGAGATGTTACATCAAGGAAAAAGATTAGCTGTATAGACAGAGAAACAGAGAAATGATAAAGGCAATCAGGTACTTATTGCATATTTTAATTAATTTTTCATTACATATTATTAATTTAAAATAATTATAGATTCAGCTGCAATTGGAAAAAAATACAAAGCAATCTTGTATACACTTAATCAGTTTCCCCAAATAGTCACACCTTTAGAGACAAAAAAATGTCATTCACACATTTGTGTAGAATATCATAAGCAGGATTTTGACTTTTATACAGTCAAGACACAGAATATTTTTGTTAGCCCAAGGATCCCTGGTGTTGCCCTTTTATACATGTTGCACACCTACCTCCCTCCTGCTCCAATCTCTCCTTAAACCTTGGAAATCATGAATCTGACCTAAATTTCTATAACTTTCTCATTTCAAGAATATTATAAAATCAGAATCATACATTATCAACCTTTTAGGATGGCTGTTTTCATTCAGAATCATTCCCAGAGATTTTACATGCTGTTGTGTGCATCAATAGTTCTTTTTATTTTAATTGTTGAGCAATTTCTCATGGTAAGGATGTACTGCAGTTCATTGAACCATTCACCTGCAGAAGGACATCGGGTTGTTTCCATTGTTTGGCTGTTGCAAATATAGCTGGTATAAATCTTCACATACAGGTTTTTGTGTGAAACCATTTCTCTGGAATAAATATCCAGGAATGCAATTTCTGGGTAATATTGCAGTTACAAATTTAGTTTTTTAAAAAACTGCCAAGTTAAACATCTTTTTTTTTGCTGGAACTTTGCTAAACTCACCTATTAGTTCTAAGAGGATTTTTGTTTGGCTTTTGTTTTATGTATGTATGTATTTTCTGTAGATTATTTGTGGTTTTCTATGTAAACAATTGTTATCTGCAAGTAGAAAAATTCATTTCTTCCTTTCCAGTGGTATATTTTTATGTTATCATCTTGCCTTATTGAACAGTCTGGAATTACCTGGACTATGTTGATAAAGAGTGGTGAGAGAAGACATTTTTGCCTTATTCCCAATTTTAGGTGGAAAATATCCACTCTTTCATCATTAACTATCATTTCAGCTGAAAGTTTTTTGTGCATGCTCTTTATCAAGTTGAACAATTTTCCCTCTTTTCCTATATTTCTGAGAGTTTCTATCATGAATAAGTGTTAAATTTTGTCAAATGCTTTTTTCTGCATCAATTGATAAGGTCCTGCGATTTTAGTTTTCCAGCCTGTTAATATGGTGGATTACGTTAATTGATTTTTGAATGCTGAACCAGCCTTACATGCCTAGAATAGACCCTACTTGGCCATTATGTATATTGCTTTCGATATACTGATAAATTTTATTTGCTAATGTTTTGGTAAAGATTTTTTCACCTATATTCCCAGGGGGTATTGGTCTATAGTTTTCTTTTTTTGTTTTTGTTGTTGAATGGACTTGGTCTGGTTTTAGTACAGGACAATACTAGCTTTATGAAATAGAAAGTGTCCTTCATCTTCTACATTTTGGAAGAGATTAATAGAATTGGTGTTATTAAGTGTTTGGTAGAATTCTCCAGTGAAACCATCTGGTCCCGAATATATTTTTGTTCTTGGGAATTTTTGGATTATAAATTCAGTTTTCTTAATAGTGGTAGGATTATTCTAATTATTCATTTTATATTGGGTGAGTTGTGGCATTTTGTGTTTTTTGAGGATTTAGTGCATTTTGTCTAAGTTTTCAAAGTTATGTGTTAAGAATTGGTTGAGTATCCCCTCATCCTTTTTATATCATCAGGCTCTGTATCAATATCCCAGTTTCTCCCTGATACTGATAATTCTTGTCAACTTTTTTTTTTTTGCCAGTCTTTCTAGAAGATTTTTTACTTTATTTTTCTAAAAAAAAAAAAAAAAAAAAAAAAAACTCTTTGTTTCATTGATTTTTCTCTATTGCTTTTCTGTTGTCAATATAATTTCTTTCTTCTGTTTTGTTTCTCATTTCCTACCTTCTGCTTGCTTTGGGTTTGTTTTTTATTCTCTTTCTACATTCTTGATGTAGGAGCTAAGGTTATTAATTTGAGGCTTTTCCTCATTTCTAATGCATGGACTTAGTCCTGCAAGATTCGCTCTCATCATTGTGTTAGCTGTGCCCCACACATTTTGATATGCTGTATCTTCGTTTTCTTAAGGTTTGTTACATTACTCTTTTATTTCCTGGAGACTACCTTCTTGTCCCATGGATTATTTAGAACTGCATTGTTTTCAATACAGTTGAAGTATTCCTGTTATCTTTTTATTATTTGTTTCTAGTTTAATTCCATTGTGTTCAAAGATCTTACTCAGAATAATTCCATTCTATTCAGTTGTTTTATGTATGGCTCAGGATATGGTCTATCTTGAAATATTTTCCATGGGCACTTGAAAATAAAATTAATTTTACTACTGTTGGGCAGTGTTTAATACTGTTGTTTAGATAATGAGTTTTACTATACCCTTGCTGACTTTATATCTAGTAAGTCTACAGTGGTTGACAGAAAGAGGAATTTGTTGAAGTTTACAGCTATAATTATAAACTTTTCTACTTTTGCTTTCCATTCTATCAGTTGCTGCTTTACATATTTGGCAGTTCTATTGTTTGGTGCACATACATTTAAGATTGTTATGCTGAGCCCGGCCAAGTGCGTGTACACCAGAGAGGTGCCCCGCAGGAGAGGCCCAAGATCTGTGGAGATCATGCACCCTGCGGTGCTGGCATGTGACCAAGCAGGGAGGCCCTGCCACCACTGTACTCCATCCCCAGCCTGGCCAAGTGCATGCTGACCATAGAGGTACCTCCCTGGAGAGTCCGGAGACCTGAGGTGGCCATGCAATTGAGGCGCCAGTGGGCGATAGAGCAGACACTGAGGCAACCATGCCAAATTGGCAGCCCCAGCATCATCCTAGGCAAACAATAGTGTTGAACCAGTGGATCATGAAATCCCTTGCCACAATGACTAAACATCAAAGGAAACATACCAAAAATATGAAAAATCAAGAAAGTACACCACCAAAGGGTAATAACTCTCAAGCTCTAGATCCCATAGAACAAGAATCCCTTGAAATGTCTGACAAGGAATTTTGAGTGATAATTCTAAGGAAACTAAATGAGATACAAGAAAACTCAGCTAAACAACATAGTGAAATGAGGAAAAGTATACAGGACCTGAAAAAATAAATGTACAAGGAAATCAATGCCCAGAAAAAGAATGTAGCAGAGCTTGCTGAGCTGAAGAATTCAGTCAGCGAAATAAAAAACACGACAGAGAGTTTAACCAGCAGGCTTGCAGAAGCAGAAGATAGAACTTCTGACCTTGAAGATAGGCTATTTGAAATAACACAGGAAGACAAAAAAAAAAAAAAAAAAAGAAGAAGAAGAAAGAATTTAAAACATTGAAGAAAATCTAAGGGAAATATCAGACAACCTCAAGCTCTCAAATATCTGAGTCATGGGTATTCCAGAAGGGGAGGAAAAAGGAGATTGCATTGAAAACATATTGAACAAAGTAGAGGCAGAAAACTTCCCAGGTATAGGAAAAGACACAGAAATTCAGATTCAGGAAGCTCAAAAATCCGCAACTGTATTCAATCCAAATAGGTCTTCTCCAAGACGTGTTGTAGTCAAACTGGCAAAACTCAAAGACAAAGAGAGAATCTTAAAAGCTGCAAGAGAGAAGCATCAAGTCACCTATAAGGGAGCCCCAATCAGACTAACATCAGACTTTTCATCACAAACCCTAAAAGCCAGAAAGGAACGAGATGATATATTCAAAATACTAAAAGACAGAGATTGCCAGCCAAGAATACTTTATCTTGCAAGGCTATCCTTCTGAAATGAATTCCAAATACAGTATTTCTCAGACAGACAAAAACTGTGGGAATTCTTACAAGAAATTCTCAAGGGAATACTGGGTTTGGTACCTGAAAAAATAACTACCACTACCATAAAAACTCAAGGAAAATCAAAACGCACTAGTAAAAATGTAAATGCCAACAATGAAGAGAAAAAGAGAAGTTTATCTACAACCCAAGAAACCAACAAATACAGAAGACTAACAGTGAATCAGAAAGAAAGGGACAAAAGACACTTCAGGGATCCAAACAAAAATCAATCAAATGCTAGGATTAAATCAACACTTTTCAATAACAACTCTTAATGTAAAAAGATTAAATTCCCCAATCAAAAGACATAGACTGGCTGACTGGATTTAAAAAAGGACCCAACTATATGCTGCCATCAAGAGAACCACCTCACCTATAAAAACTCACATAGACTAAGAGTGAAAGGATGGAAAAAGATTCACCATGCAAACAGAAATGAAAAATGAGCTGGAGTAGCTATTCTTACATCTGATAAACTAGACTTTAAACTAAAAACCATAAAAAGAGATAATGAGGGCCACTACATAATGATAAAAGGATTCATCCATCAAGAAGATAAAATAATCATAAATACATACACACCCAATGTCAGAGCAGCCAGGTTTATAAGCAAGCTCTATTAGACCTAAAGAAGGAAATAGACACTAATACCATAATAGCAGGGGACCTGAACACCCCACTATCAATATTGAACATATCATCTAGGCAAAGAATCAGTAGAGAAACACAAGATCTAAAGAATACTCTAGACGAATTGGACTTGGCAGATATTTACAGAACATTCCACCCAACAACCTCAGAATATTCATTCTTCTCATCAACACATGGATCATTCTCCAGGATAGATCACATGTTAGGTCACAAATCAAGTCTCAACAAATTCAAAAAAATTGGAATTGTCCCATGCATTTTTTCAGACCACAATGAGTTAAAATTAAAAATCAATAACAAATGAAATTCTGGAAACTATACAAAAACATGGAAATTAAACAATGTTCTACTTAATGACATATGGGTATAGGAAGAAATTAAGCAGGAAATCAAAAAAAATATTGAAGGTAATGAAAACAATGATACATCATACCAAAACATGTGGGATACTGCAAAAGCAGTACTAAGGGTGAGATTTATCAAATTATATGCTTACTTCAGAAGAATGGAAAGATGGCAAGTGAACAACTTAATACTTCACCTTAAAGAAATAGAAAAACAAAAACAATCCAAACCCAAACTTAGCAAATGGAAAGAAATCATTAAGATCAGAACAGCGCTTAATGAAATTGAAACCTCCAAAATGATATAAAGGAGGAATGAATCAAAAAGTTGGTTTTTTGAAAAGATAAATAAAATTAATGAACCATTAGCATGGCTAACTAAAAAAAGAAGAGAGAAGATCCAAATGACAAAAATTAGAAATAAAAAAGTGATATTACAACCAATACCTCTGAAATACAAGGAATCATTCGAGACTACTATAAACAACTATATGCCAACAAATTTGAACATCTGGAGGAAATGGATAAATTTCTGGACACACACAAACTACCAAAACTGAGCCAAGAAGATGTAGAAAATCTGAACAGACCAACAATAGAAGGGTTTGAAGTTGTTATCAGAAAGCTTCCAACAAAGAAAAGCCCAGGACCAGATGGATTCACAGCAGAATTCTACAAAACATTTAAAGAGGAATTGACACCAATTCTCTACAAACTATTCCAACAGATTGAAAAGGAGGCAATTCTCCCAAACTCATTCTATCAAGCAAACATCACCCTGATACCAAAACCAGGTAAAGATACAACTACAAAAGAAAACTACAGGCCAGTAACCTTGATGAATATAGATGCAAAAATCCTTGATAAAATAGTAGCTAACTGAATACAGCAACATATACGCAAAATTATACACCATGATCAAGTGGGATTCATCCCAGAGAGGCAAGGTTGGTTCAACATATGCAAATCAATAAATGTGATACACCATATCAATAAAATCAAACACAAGGACCATATGATCATCTCTATAAGTTCTGAAAAAGCATTTGATAAAATTCAACCCTCATTCACGACAAAGACCCTCTATAAATTAGGTGCAGATGGAAAGTATCTCAACATAATTAAAGCCGTATATGATAAAGCCACTACCAATATCATCCTGAATGGGGAAAAGCTGAAAGCTTGTCCTTTAAGAACAGGAACTAGACAAGGATGCCCACTCTCACCACTCCTATTCAACATAGTGTTGGAAGTACTAACCAGAGCAATCAGAGAAGAGAAGGAAAGAAAGGGCATACAGATTGGAAAAGATGAAGTCAAACTGTCCCTGTTTGCAGATGACATGATCCTATATATTGAACAGCCTAAAGCCTCTACAAAAAAACTCTTTGAGTTGAATGATTTCAGCAAAGTTGCAGGCTACGGAATCAACACACAAAAATCAGTAGCATTTCTATTCTACATTACAGTATTTACAATAGCCACCAAAAAAGTAAAATACTTAAGAATTGAATTAACCAAGGATGTGAAAAATCTCTATAATGAGAACAACAAACCACTACTGAGAGAAATTAAAGAGGACACAAGAAGATGGAAAGATATCCCATACTCTTGGATTGGAAGAATCAGCATTGTGAAAATGTCCATAATACCCAAAGTGATATACAAATTCAATGCAATCTCCATCAAAATTCCAAAGACATTTTTCTTTGGAATGGAAAAAATAAAAAACTATCCTAACATTTATATGGAATAACAAAAGTTCACACATTGCCCAAGCAATTCTGAGCAAAAAAATAAAGCTGGAAGCATAACACTTCCTGACTTTAGACTATACTACAAAGCTATAATAACCAAAAAAGCTTGGTACTGGCATAAGAACAGACACACAGATCAATGGAACAGACTAGAGAATCCAGAAATCAACTCACATACCTATAGCCATCTGTTCTTTGACAAAGGCACCAAGCATATACACTGGGGAAGAGACTGCCTCTTCAGCAAATATTGCTGGAATAACTACCAGCACATGAACAAATGCTCAACATCTCTCAGCATTCAGCAAATGCAAATCAAAACCACACTGAGATTCCATCTCACCCCAGTTAGGATGGCTAATATCCAAAAGACTGTGAATGATAAATGCTGACGAGGTTGCAGAGAAAAAGAAACTCTCATACATTGTTGGTGGGACTGCAAAATGGTGCAGCCTCTATGAAAAATGGTATGGAGGTTCCTCAAACAATTGCAGATAGATCTACCATACGACCCAGCTATCCCAGTGCTGGGAATATACCCAGAGGAATGGAAATCATCAAGTCAAAGGTATACCTTTTCCCCAATGTTCATCACAGCACTCTTTACAATAGCTAAGAGTTGGAACCAGCCCAAATGTCCATCATCAGATGAGTGGATACGGAAAATGTGGTACATCTACACAATGGAATACTACTCAGCTATAAAAACGAATGAAATACTGCCATTTGCAACATCATGAGTGGACCTTGAGAGAATTATATTAAGTGAAACGAGTCAGGCACAGAAAGAGAAATATCTCATGTTCTCACTTATTTGTGAGAGGTAAAAATAAATAAATAAATACACAAATAAACTGGGGAGGGGGAGGGAAGAAGCCACAACAGTTACAATTTCTTGAAATTGATACGACAAGTGAACAGAAAGGACATTGTTGGGAGGGAGTGGGGAGAGAGAGGAGGGAGGGAGGTTTTGGTAATTGGCCACAATAATCAACCACATTGTATATTGACAAAATAAAATAAAATTTAAAAAATTAATTATTTTGCAGGAATTCCTCTGAGAATTAAATGAGATAATACATGTGAAAAAAATAAATAAGATTGTTATGTCTTCTGGGTGAACTGTTACTTTTATCATTACATATATTCCACTCTGTCTCTGGTAAATGTCTTTTCTCTGAAATCTACTTTATCTGGTATTAATAGACCCACTTCATTAATTTTCATTGATTAATGTTTGCATGACATCGATTTTCCATTCTTCTACCTTGAATCTACCTATATTGTTATACTTTTAATTTCCTTTTTGATAACATATATATGGGTCAGATTTTTACTGTATTCTGTCGATCTTTGTCTTTTAATTAGTGCATATAGATCTGTTGCACTGAATAGTAACTACCGATATATTAGGACTGAGTCTGCCATTTTATCTTTTGTTTTTGTTCTTTTAGTCTTTTGTTACTTTTGTTACTTGATTTCCCTTTAATTCGTGAAGGGTTTTTTTGTTGGGTATAAATGTCTAGGTTGACATTTTTTATTTTTTTCATTTCTTTTGGTTTGTTTTTTTCTTTCAATACTTAAAAATATTGTTCCACTTCCTCTGGGTCCCATGATTTCTACGGAGAAAGCTGCTGTTATCTAAATTCCTGTGCCTCTATAGGTAAGGTGCTATTTTCTCTGGCTGCTTTTAAGATGTGTGTGCATGTGTGTTTAATTTTTAGAAGCTTATGATTGTCAGGTATATACTTCTTTTGGTTTATTCTGCTTGGATTTCACACAGCTTCATGAATCTTTACGTTTGTTTCTTGCCTAATTTGGGAAGCTTTCTGCAAGTATTTCTTACAATATTTTTTCAGCCCCACACCTTTTTTCTTCTCTCCTTTAAGGTCTCTAGGACATAATTTTTAGACCTTCTGTTATAATTCCACGTCTCTGAAGCTCTTTAATCTTTTTTTTTTTTCAGTTTGTTTTCTCACAGTTGGTCAGAGGTGGTAATTTCTACTGTTCTAGTCTATCAGTCCTTTCCTTTCTCTCCCCCATTTTGTCATTCAGCCCATCCACTGAGTTGTTTTTCTTGTTGTTATTGTATTTTTCAATTCTAAAATTTCTATTTGGTTATCCTTTATCTCTTGTATCTCTTTACTGAAACTTTAATTTCTTTGCTGAGACATTCTACTTATTTCATTTGTTTCAGTCATGTTTGTGCTTCTCACTGCAGCATTTTTATCACAGCTGATTCAAAATATTTGTTAATATAGTTCTGACATCTCTGTCATCCTGCTGTTGGCATCTGTTGATTGTCTTTTTTATTCTGTTTAAGACCTTTCTGGGATTTGGTATGACAAATGATTTACAATAAAATCTAGACATTTTTGTATTAAGTTATGGGACTCTGAATCTTGTTTAAATCTTTCATTTTTTTTTTTTTCTGGAACCATTCTGGCAGGAGAAGGAAGTGTGCTACCTCATTGTCAGGTGAAGGCAGAACTCTTGTGTCCCCACTCAAACTCCACTGGCACTGAGGGGTGAGGTCTCTCCACTACTGCTGATGGAGGTGGGAGCTCCAGTTTCCTATGTGGTCTGCGTTGAGACTACAGTGAGAGTGGCCTTGTCACCAGTGTGTGATGGTGGAAGTTCTGAATCTGCCTTCTCTGACACCATTCCAGTTTGCAGGGGCAGAGAGAGGAACACCTTGTTACTTCAAAGTGTGCTGGAAGTCTATTATCCCCATGTGGTCTCCACAGACACTACACACAGGAGGATCAATTATTGTTGTCTGGTGCAGATGAATGGCCCTGATTTCTATTTGGCCTTCTTTGACACCACACTGGTGGGACCCGTGGGGCACCTCATTAGAGCTTCACCATGGTGGAAGTACTCCCCATATGGCCTTTGCTGGCATGGGTGGGGGAGGACCATAGGTTTTGTGAGTTTTGGGTGAAGTAGAGCAGCTATTGCTTAAAAAGGGCTAGGATGCCCCTTTCCTTTTCATGTGGCCAGAGAGAGAAGGCTTTTCTCCCTTCTGTGTATTGGCATTTCTGGGTTTCTGTCTTTTTCAGCTTCAAGTCTGGATATATGAGGCCAAAAATAAATTTAAAAATTTAAAAAAACAGAATGCACCACAATATCATTCCTCAGATACCAAGGTTTTTAGCTGGTCTGACATCTTCTCTTGACCTTTCTGATTCTTTTAATGTTTGTTTTCTATATGATGTTCAGGGTTTTAGTTGTAATTATCAGAAAGAATATGAAAAGTATGTCTATACCATCTTCTTGAAAGCAGAAGTTCCATGTTACACATTTTTTAAATGTCTTCATTGGTCTATTTCTTATTTGGGTAAATCTTGAATGATTAATATTTGTGATGCTATTTTGATTAGGGATAATTTTACATCATATTAATCAACTAATTAAACTTGTGAATAGAAAAACTATTGACATATACATGTACAGAATTTATATTCAACCAACTTACCCAACTATGATAATTTCAGTAGGATTTCATCAATTTTTTAGATATTCTGTGTAAGCAATCAAATTTTCTGTTGATAGAGACTATTATGTTTCCTCCTGGCCAATCAATAGTTATGCCTTTTATTTCTGTTTTATTTCATTGCATTGGAGAAATTGCAAAGGAATATTAAATTATTTTAATAACGTCATTTTTCCCCTTGATTAAATCAAACATCATGTCACTTCTTCATCTCCCTTTTTTATTCTCCAATCCGCAGTAATCAGTACTTAACTGCTGTTAAAAAAAAAAAAGTCTCCCTAATACTTGCACATGCAATGGATTTTTTTTTTTTTTTGATCCTACTCTTATTGGTTCTCTATTCTCCAAAATACATTCTCAATCACTATTTCATTCTTGAAACTCTGCACTCTTTTGTCTGTGAGGACCATCTAGTAACGCTTTTGTATCCTGCTTCGCTGATTCCTTTTCTACTATGTAACCTTTAGTTTCCATCAGTTTTCTGCCCATGCACCCGCAACCCTAACCCCAACCCCACCAATGTGTTTTTCCTTACTTTGCAAATTCTTTGTTGAACATGGCTAATCGATCATTGATATGTGGAAATACATATCTATATATATATCTGTATATCTATATATATAGATACACACACACACACACACACACATATGTGAAATTCATCGACTTTTTAAGCACATGAAAATGTACGAATATCTAGTGGCAACATAGAAAATACCTAGATGTGAGAATAATAAGACATAGAATATTCCATTGTTGCTGGTAATAGCTTCTTTGGTTTGTACCTCTCTACCATATGAGATAATACATAAGAAGAGATTTGACCAGACAGAGTTTCATTTTACAGTCTTCTAAGAGAAAAGGGGAAACTTTAGGCCTCTCTCCTGTCACCTGGAGAAAGTACCAGTTTCATAGGTGGATACCAACTCACTGCAATGGGTCCATCCACAAAAACCTTTATCATGATTTCAGCACCGATAGTTGCTCCAAGGGCTATAGTCAAGGCTGTGGTGATACGGCAGAGAAGAATTGGCATCTGGACCACAGCCCAGAAGCTGATGGGGCTCTGTCTTTCTACCTTTGCCACTCCTGCAGCCCCAGCCTTACCCAAGGTGGACATTGCAGCCCTGTACATGGTGGAAAGAAGCAACAAGTTGGAAAGGTGGAGAACTGTGCCAGAGGCTTGCCTGGAGTGTGGGGAGTGGGTTGGGGAGGGGCTAATGCTTATTCAGCCAGGCCTGTCAAGCTGGAACTCTGAGTAGACAGGGGCAGTCAGTAGAGTGTGGACTCTGGAACCCAGACTCTGAAACCACACTGCCTATGTTTGATCCATGCCTCTGCTCTGTGATTTCTGGCAGGTTATTTAAACTCCGAGTTTTCTTATCTATAAAATGTAGATTATTGTAGGACTGACATCATCAAGTTCTTACAGGGATTAAATGAGTGACTCTATATAAAGCATGTACAATAGCATGTGGACATTTTCATCAGTTAAAAGCATTGGCTCTTACTACTGTGGCATCAGAGCTTCTTGAGTTAAGGGAATAGTGGACTTGCTTGGGAAATCAGCCTTCTTATATCTTTTCTTCCTACTGTAATTTGTGCTTTCCAGTTCATTTTCAACTCCTCTCTTTCCCTTCCTCTCTATTTAGACTCCTCATTTTTCCAGCTAAGTATCCTGCTGATGTTGTTTCCTCAGTCCATCTTTCCTCTCTATGCCTTTTGCCACTGCTTTAAGACTTCGTTGTTGGTCATCTGAATTACTACTGTCACTTTCTTTAATCCTGTCCTGTTCAAATCCATCATCCACTGAGCTGCAATCCTTACCAAATCCATTCCGTTTTAAATCTTTTCACTGGCTCCCCATCATCTCTATAGTAAAGACCACACTCTTTACATGGCGAGCAGGGCTCTGCCCATCTTCATCTCCTGTCACTTCCCTTGTCTCACTCTCTGTGCCCCAGAAACACAGATGCTTGCATTTCCTTGCAAATGCCTGGCTGTTGCATCTCTAATTTTCTCAGATGTCAGTGGCAATGATTAAATGGATTGAGTGTGTGTGTGTGTGTGTGTGTGTTCATAGGCAGGGATAGAATGTAGAATTAAGGGTACTTTCGTATTTTTTTAATCAAGCATGGGATGAAGTAATTAAACAAAGCATCATGTTCTCAGGAATGCTCCCTCAAGTCTCGGACCCTCAGCTGGGTTAGTTGTCCTAAGTCATGGTTCATTCATCTTTACTTATGTTATTGTGTTATAATTATTCCAGACTGAACATTTTTAGAGTCTGCACTCTCCCATATCTCATGCAAGGTATAGAGTTAATCTTTAATTAGGAGTGAAGAAATAAATGAAACTCAAAAGATAAAAAATATTAATCACAACAATGACCAAAAGAATATTAGCACATCTCCCCATCCAAGAAATACTTGTTCCTTTTTCTATATTTTCTATTTTAACTTCCCAAGTAAAAAAAAAAAAAAAAGCAGAGTTATTTTATTCTGTAATTTTTCTTACTATCAAGTCTGCTTTATCTATTGATTGCTCACAAAGGAGCTATTGATATTTAATATGTGAAGAAATTTTCTCACTTGGTCAGTGTGTAGAATGAAAATGGTGTACATGGGATGAAAATGAGTTACACTTTTAAGTACTAAAGTCTTAAGAAGAAATCCCATTATAAGTCATGATGCTCAGATTTATCAGCAATTAGAAAAGTGAAAATGTAAGCATAATGAGATATTATTTTACTCAATAACTTGGGAAATGTTAGAGTGCTGGATACTGCCAAATGTTGGCAGGGATACAAGGACATAAGAACCCTTATGCATATTTGGTGGTCAGGAAGTCGCATGCAACCACTCAGAGGCATAGGTGATACACTTTACTCAAAGTAAATGGCATATGTTCACTGTGAACCTGAAGTTTGCCTCTGGATATACAGCTTTCTTTATATTCTACAGACAGTAGTCTATTAGTGAACATGGACAAGGATGTCGAGTGTTCCTTTGTGTTTGGTGGCAGAGATGTGGAGTTCATCGAGGTGTCCACGTGGAGGAGGCACACAATAGAAGCCATGCCGTAAGCAAGAGTAGGTACACAGGCACAAGTGTGGCTGGGCCTGAAAGTCAGAGTGCTGGGCGGAAAACATAAGAAGCAGAATGACATCTACAGCTCAGTGGCGGTTATGTGCCTCTCTGTGCCTCAGTTTCCTCATCAGTAAAGTTTGAATAATGTTAGTGCCTATCTTATAGCATTGTCGTGAGAATTAAATGAGTCAATGTCTGAAAAGCACATGTCTGGGGTATAGTAAGTGCTATGCAATACCAGTTATTACTCTCAACTTATTTTCATTATACAAATCAACAATACATGCAAACAAAATGTCATTCAACTTTTGACATAAATGCATATTAACGCAAGGGCACAGATCAAAACTTTTAGATTTGTTGCTTGTGAGAAATGGGGATTAAAAGGAGTAGAGAAATAGCTATAACAAGAGAGATTATGTGTCATGAAACAAGGAGTATGATTAACTAGTCTGCACCTGAGTTCTAAAAAAAATAAATAAATAAAATAAGAGATGTCTAAAGGATTTTCTTTGTTTTAGCGCATATATTAAGGTGATAGCAGTTGTAAATGAAATAATCCCCAAATAAAAGTGGCTTGATCAGTAGAAGGTTCTATTGTCTCTCAAAATAGACATTTGGAGGTAGGGAGTCTAAGGGTCAGTTCGGTTCTTAGTGATATTATCCTTCTACTCCCTGTCTTTGAAACCCCGGATTTCACACTCTGACTTTGCTGTCATCGTCATAAAAGATTCCATATCTCAGAGTCTAAATGGTAAGGAAAGGAAAGGACTCACTTAGCAGCTCTCTCTTTTAACCAAGAGCAAAACTTTGCTAGAATGTCCACTACCAACAGACACACCATCACCTCAGGCCACACCCATTAGTCACGATGGGTCGGTGGCTTAAGGCACAGCTGTGCAGAAAAGAAAATCAAATCTCTGACATCAGAAGCCCATCTGATGGAAGGAGGGCTCTTCGTGAGAGGCAGAAAGGGTTGGGAATGGCTTCTGGGTAGGTAGGTCATCAAGAGTGTCTTCCGTAAGAGGACGTGGAGTGTATAAAAAATAGTCGACCTCATATTGCCTAAGTCTGAATCACCTCTTCACCACTTACAGGCCCTCAGACTGAGGAAAATGAGTAAACTTTGCTGTGCCCCCCCTTTCTCTATATGCAAAAAATGAATTCTAGCATTTATTTCATATATATGCACTAAGTAAATATTAGCTATAATTATTATTTATTAGTAATTGTTTAAGTGATCAGGGATTTTTTGTCTTTTCGATCTCCATTAGAATCCCAGAATTGTCACTTACTTGCAATGATCTTCCTTTTGCATTATTGCTCTTATCTGGGGGTGATTTTGCCTCTTAAGGAATATCTAGAGATTTTTTTGTTCTCACAGTTGTTGGGGGTGGAAGGAGTGTGCTCCGGGCTTCTAGTGTCAGATAAAGGCCAAGGTCGCTGCTAATCATCCTATAATGCACATGACAGCCCCACAACAAAGAGTTATTCAGTCCAAAAGATTAATAGTGTCTGGTGGAGAAACGCTTTCACATATGTAACTCAGACTCAATTAGGTCAAAATTGGACATTTTAAACCACATATATCAGTGGCTTTTTTTGTCTACAAAATGGAGATAATGATCTCTTCTATATAGCATTGTTGAGAAGATTAAAAATCTAACATGTGTACAACATGCAAACTACAGAGTCAGCAAACAGTTCACATCAATACGGCTCAATTTCTTCAACTATAAAATGTAATAAAAATGCTTCATCATATTTCCTGCAAGGATTAAATAAAATATGCTTAAGGTTTTCAGCACACAATAGGTAATGTTAAGTATCCATTGCTTTCTGTCTTCCATTCTCATTAGTCTTCAAAAGATAGAACTCTGATCCTATCAGGTGATTAGGTAACGAAGGAGCTACTGAGGGGGAAAAAATAAATGAAAGAATGAATGAATGAATGAATACAAACAATGCAACTTATACCAAAACTTGGCTCCCCAGAGTTGAGAACTTCTTTCACCATTCAGTTGCTACAGATATCTCTTATGAATTGCATTAGACCAAACAGCAGACTGTAGTAAAAATTTGTACATCCAGTTCCAGAGTAAGACGCACGAATTAGCATCAGAAAAAACAAAACAAAACAAAAAAAACAGTACTTATTCTTTTTTCCATTTGCTACAAAGTCACTTCTTATTTAATGGCAATTACAACAATTTGTAACACAAAAGTTCCACATGCTTACTGGTCAATTCACTGTACACACCATTGTGCATATTTACTCTACTACCCCATATCCTTCATGTAATGAGTCTTGGTGATAAAACAGCAACCAGCGATTCATTTCTCCATGTTATTTCATGCAGTGCACTTTTGAGGTCTGAAATATGGAAAGCATCTTCTTTCAAAAGGAAATACTTCCCAGAAGAAAGGCACTATCAGTGTGTGGGTTGGTACCAAATGAGACCCGAAGCTAATAAAAGCTCTGAAGCCTGATCTTGCAGACATTCCCACGTTTTGCACAGTATCCAACTCAGACAAGGTGTAATGGCTAACATAAACGGTGCTCACATCCCATTACCACTTAAAGATTTCAAAATTGCCCGCCAATAAAACGGAAGAGAACCTGTGCACCCACATGTAAGAAATAAAGATAAAAATTGGGTGAAAAATGTCGTTGTTAGCAATGGGAGGAGGAAAAGGGGGGCTGAGGACAAAGCACCAGGTACCAGCAGTAAAATGGAACAGAAAAGCTCACTGTGTCTGTTTTAATTGCCGTGGAATCAAGACAATAGGGGTGACGAAAGCAGCCTGAGCTTTTAGTGGTTCGTCTTTTGCTGTTTGCACTATGTTTTGTTTGCTTTTTATATTCTGTAACAATTATAACACCAGACATCCAGTAAAATGGGAAACGTGCCAAAGACAGTGAAGTATCTGGCTCATATTAGCCGACAAAATAAATGCTAATGAATGTCTTCCTTTCTTCCTCTTCTGTTCATCTTCACTGTTATAGAATTTATAGATACCACCTCCGCCATCACTCAAAAGTAATTAGATACATTTTTAACCCCTCAGGGATTCTGTCTTACATTGAGATAGAACACACTTAATTGTTTTTATTGTTGTTTTGTTTCATGCTTTTTTTTACTCATTGGTCAGATTTTTAACATTTGAGTTCACATAACAGACTGAGAAATTTGAAGAGAAAAGCTGTATTTCTTGTTCATTAGCATATCTCTTGGTTGAACATTTCCTGTTTCTTGTGATATGTCAAGTTCCCTCACCATTCTGACCATACACTAAATTTTTCCAGGTGGTTCAAAATTTTTTAAAAGTCAAGCTCAGAAGCAAAAGTAGGCTTTTAAGGGTGGCCTAGAGCAGTGCTTTGTAACTTTAATGTGTGTTCCAGTCACATGGAGGTCTTGTAAGGTGCGGATTCTGATTCAGTAGGTAGGGGAAGGCCTGAGAGTCTTCATTTCCAACAAGTTTCTCTGTCATGCCAAAGCTGCTGGTTAGTCAACAACTCTTTAAGTAGCAAGGGTCTAAGGATGCAAAGTAGAGCATATTACTGTATTAAGTTCCTTACTCTGAGTATTATTCATCTGGTCAGTGCAATGTAAGACATAATTGTATTCATGCACATGAAAGAGCTCCATCATCTTTCCTAGACTTGGTGAGGACACCAGGTTTTCATGTATTCATTCATTCTGTTTTAGTCATGTTGTATGTTCTCAGGAATATATACCTTATTGCTCAGGTAAATAGCTCTTACCATCTTTCATTACTCAGTGCAACCCTTAAAGCTATTTGTGTGGCCGCCTACATAACTGCTTCCTTTGTCATTGGTATCAATTCTTTAAATTTTAAAGCTAAATTCACCATCTTCCTGCTGACATGATATCTCCAAGTAACAGCAACACCATATAGCCCGGTGCCCAACACCGAAACTTGGTAGTTACTTATTTCCCTCCACATCACATCCTTAGTCAATGAATTTACTGCCATGACGTGATGATAATAGCTCCTAAATAACTTGCAGCATCATCCATGCTGCAGATCTTAACTTACACATTGTTTTCTCCTAGAAGTCTTCCATTTCTTTCCCAGCACCCACATCCATGTCTACACCCAACCAGTCAGCTCCTTCTGTTCAATTATGATAATCTTAGCATCTTTATGACTATAGAGGCCTTTATAATTTTGTTTTCTGTTATTACCCCTGAGCACAGCAGTGAGTTTAAAACAGAGAAAGGGCCTAACAAGAACCTGGTAAATGTTTTATTAAGTGTTGAAAAAGACCTGTGCTTGACTTAGCACTGTCTATCTGTATCTAGGTGAATTACATTGAAATGAATTTGGAATGAAGCCCTACTTTAGTTGCTTATCACAATAACTTTATTTTGCAATTCTAAATGCTTTCCAGATAAGTGGAAATTATTATAAATGACTTTTTGCATTAATATGTGAAACCATTTTAGAAATGGTGATTTAACCTGAACAGTGTAGTAGACAGCATTTTTATACAATATCTTTCACTTATTCTTAACAACAAAAATAAAACAATAATCATACCCCATCACATTATAGATTAAAAAGGTTGTACTGATACCCATTTTTTATTGATGCATGAAGGATAACCTACATGCCTTTCTGGAACCCCTTTATCTTTGCTTTCACAAAAAAATGTTGTGCTGAATTCTGGAAATGTTGTGATGAAAGCTGTCACAAGGAAAAATCTTTGAGAAACTGGGATGATTGGTCACAAGAGCCAAGTTGGCTGGATCTGAGGTCTAACATCTTCTTGTGACAGCCACCTATCTCTAAAACCCATACCAGCCAAACCTGTTAATGAAAGTCATGAGAGCTTGTATAGCTGTTGTCCACATAACAAAGGGGAGATATGACTTAGGCTTTCTTGACTGATCTGAACAGATTGATTCCTTGTTATATTATATTAGGATCATTGCTATCAAGTGGAAACCGTAGCACAAAATCATGCTTTTTTTATTTTCTTTTTTTAGCTGAGCTCTGATTTTCTATTATTTATGAAGAACCTGATTCTACCCTTTTGTGTAAAATAAGCCATGGCAGCCATCTGATGGTAATAATTTAACCATCTGCAACTGCAGTCATTTAGTAAACTATTTGCAAAAAATAAACCATAAAATGAAATGCAAATTGGATGAATTCAGAGGCACATATTTCTTTAATTAATATTGCTTCCTTAGGGAATTATAGATTCCTTTTGGCAACATTCATTTTACTGAAATCTTCTCTGGAAATGTCATTTAAAGAGTGGAACATTAAATTTTTAGAAGGAAATAACATGGTTTCTCCAGAAATGTCTCCACCTAAAGTCTGTAATTTAGAAAATGGGGCTCTGTTAAGAGAAGTTTAGGTATAGGGTCTGTTCTTAACGGAGACAAAATAAATATGTAATGTCTTTCTAGTGTCTAATCAAATTCAAATTTTATTGATGAAACTTGGTAGAAATGTGGTTAGTTTGTTTTTCAAAAGCCTCTTGAAGTGGTCTAAAAATAACCATCCCGAAGTCTCTTCATGATCTCCCTGGAAACATTCTACATTTCTGCCTGATAGGTCAAGAGATGCTATCAGCACTATGTCTTGCATATAGTATGCATGCAATATATATTGAATGGATGAATAAATGATGGAGAAATAAATGAAGTCAAGTTTTTAGTCATAATTTTCTTTCTATACATTATGTGCTCCTTTTTCCTTTCCATTTAAGCATATCTTTTAGACTAAAACTTTTCTGATATCTTTTAGTTCTAACATGTAATAATTTAATGAATTATTGGCCAAATGTGCATGTGTATGGCCTAGGCTATGTGTTTTTTATTTGTGTTTTGTGATTCTTGTAGCCTCCCATATAGACTATAAGGCCTTTGGGGGAACTGTCCACAGTGAGTGCCGGGCATAGTATTTATATCCTTTATCCCAGATTTTACTCATGTTGTTATCACCAGGATGGTAGATAATCTTTGACTCCTCTCCTCCCATGTTCTACTTTGACTCTTGCTTCACTTTTTTCCCCCTAACTTAATGATGCCCCAAACTGGGTCTCTGCTTGCGCAAATGACTCTATGTTGAAAACTCACCTCTCTCTATTTCTTTTCCCCCTGCTCTACTTCCCAGTCCAAGTTCCTGTTTAAACATCTAATTGCTACCAAAAGAAAGTAGAAATAAAGAATTTGATGAAACATCAGAGTTCACACCAAGGTTAATGACATAGCTGAACATATTTTAGTTTTCAGAAGTCTATTCTTAAACCAAATCGAATTTATTTTGTAAAATTTTAAGTCCTGGAAATTGATAGATTTTAAATAGTTTGATGAGGTGGAGGAATGAATGTGTGTGTGTGTGTGTGTGTGTGTGTGTGTGTGTGTGTGTGTGTGTGTGTGTGTGTGTGTGTGTGTGTGTGTGTGTGTACTGGGGGTGGGTCACACAAGCTAAGGAGACAAATATATCTTTTAAGCCATTAGCAATGTCTACAACAAGAATAAGAATAAGGATTAAATAAGGAGAAGGCATAGACCAATAATGGCTAGTTATAAAGAAAAATCTTAATTGAACCTTCAATTACCTGGATTGTTAGGGATAAGGAGAAAGTTTTGCTATATCTTTTATTAAACATTGAGAAAACAAAATAATAATAGGAAGCTCCTTTCAAAATTCTTTGGAGTGCTTGTCTGAGGTCAGAATAACTTCACTAAATTGCCTACATTTTCTGTTTCCCAAGCTTTGACAATGTGAATAAATGCCCTAAATGATTACTCTGAGTCTGAACGTGAGCTGTAATGATGAGACAATAAGATAGTGCGAGTGAAAGCATTTTGTGAATTACAGTGCACTGTGCAAATACAAGGAAGACCTTTCAATGTGAATGTACACCTATCTCTTAAAATTAGTATTTCTCTGTATCATTGTGACTCCCTCTTCATGGAATTACCTAACATAGATAGATGGCCAGGTTTTAAGAAAACAAGTATAGAATAAATTACTCAGAGGGTCAGAGGTAACCCTAAATTACTTCCAGTATTCCTTCCACCTCTGATTTGTCTTAATATATTGCAATATGAGTGGAGAAATTCTATTTAAATAATTATACTCTTGAACACAAAACAAATGTAACTCATTCCTATTAGCACCTCACCTGCTGTATTAGATTGAATTATGTCCCCCAAAACTCTCTGAAGCGCAAATTGTTTTATGTTTTAGAAACTTAGCCCCCACTGTGACTGTTAAGAGGGTGAGAAATCCTATTATGGTAATTGAAAGGTGGAGCCTTGAAGAGGTGATTAGATTGTAGGACCAAGAGAAGAATCTGTCTTTCTCTCTCTCTGCTTTCTCTGCTTCCACCATCTTGCAATGTGAGGCCCCTGGGTCACTGTCACCACCACCAGATAGACGTTGGACTTCCCAGCCTCAGAAACTGTAAGCAATAAATTTTGTTTTCTTTATAAATTACCCAGTACTAGAATACTCTGGTATTCTGTTATAGCAACACAAAACGGACTGATACAGAAAATTGGTACCAGAGTGCTGCTTTGTGTTGCTCCGCCCCACACGGATTTGTCACCCCACTTCCCCTGGGTGACAGAGATGCAAAGGATTACTCAAAGCCCATCTCTACTGAGCAGTGAGAGGCCCTGAAGTGGTTAATCTCCCGCCAGGACCCTCAAGCAAGAGGCATCCCTTCCTTGGGAAATTAATGCTGAATTGGGGTTCTCTTCCTGCATTTATTTTCCAGACCAGGAAGTTACAAGAAGAGAACATAGGTGGGTTTACAGTTTAACAATATAGGCTGGTAACTTTCAGTGAAAAGTCAGATGACATTCCAGTAAGACAATTAAGTGGTCCTATCAACAACAGCTTGATCTTAGCAAACATTCCTTCTTAACAGCAATTTCTCAGTATCTTTACATAACAATCAGTAACTAGTCTGTCTTTGAGCCAGCAACCTTGCTGTGCCACAATCCTTATCTTGCAACAAAGACTCACTAGCCTGGGGAAAATTTCCTGTCCTTGCAAAGTCAGTATTTGAAACTGCAAGGCTTTGGAAAACCAGGCCCTGTGAAGTACATATGCTCTTTAGTATATTACACATCTCCCCAATTTTATTTATTTAAAAGAAATGCAAAACTATAGATCAGATTGGCATAGTTAAGACAAAAAGCATTTTGTTAAAGCAAAGTTAGTATCATTTAGCATGGCAAGTCCTTTTAATTTACTTCAGGTGAGGACTGGTGATATCGTCTCAGTGCGGCTGCAGAGGCATCACTCCAGGTGCTGTGATTTGGGTGTAATTACCAGTTGTGGAAACTCCAGAATGGGATTCTGCTCCATAAAATAGTTGATTCTGAGTCCAGAGAGTTTGTTAATGTTAAAACTGTCCGGGACATTACTGTTTTCCGAGCATCTAGTCTTTTGTCAAATCTTTGATCAATTACAAGTCTTTTGGTTAAGAACCAGATGTCTCATCCAAGTTGCAAACACACTCTTTAAGGCCAGGAAAATTTAGAGAACTGCTTTTGTAGAGAAGACGTTATTTCCCCCTTTATGATCAAGGCATTCATCATAAAAGCATTGATGATCAATATCTTGACTGAAAAGGTCTTACTTTTCTTTGCATAAATCTCTCGGTGTTGGGAAGGCTCTTTCCCAGGTGTTGATTGAAAGAAGCATCTTTCTTTCAGTGATCTGCCCCACGTTGCTGGGAAGACTGTTTCCCAGGTTGTGTTTTGTCCCACACTGGAGGGAAATATGAACAGCAGGATGAAGCAGCAGTTTGGGGCAAATTTATGGCAACATAAAAAGAGATCAGCAACTTGGAAATGAAACATGCTATCTTATAACCAAAGTTTTAAATTATATCCTGTTATAAAGAGAGAGAGATTTAATTTTCATTGATTGAACTTAAAAAAAATAGCCACATTGCCATAATGATCATAAGAATACTTAAAGTTACTATATTGGGGGGGGGGGATCAAATAGGGAGAAAGTAAATGCTTTTATCTCTGTTTTAAATGACATTTTACCAAACTATTGTTAGGTATAGATAGCTGAAGAGAGAGGGAGAGAGAGTTTTCTTACATGTGGAAAACATTAGGAGAACCAGCAGTGTTTTAAAATAAGAAACTGTAAACACGGATAATTCTTTTTAATTAATTTACCAATTAACTTTCGTTGTTTTGACCTTTGTGAACAATTTCACAAACCCATCAGGTTTTTTTTTTTATTAGAATTTTGGAACTTTAGTTTAAAGCTATGAACTCAAAGGTTGTCAGGAAACTGTACCTATCAGAGTTTTTTTCATGAAACATTTGAAGACATAACATTTTAAAATTATAATTAAACTAAGATTATGACCAGTAGCATTTATATCAAGATATAGATATTTAAGAACCTTACAAGATTTTGGAACACATATCCATAGCACCTTCAGTCCTGACAATGCTTTCCCATATAGTCTAATTTATTAAATAAGACAATTAGTTTTGATACATTTTTATATGTCCTTTGAGAAACTCCAGGGCCCTTGGAATTTCTCAAAGTTATTTTCAAGTTTCAGAATTTAGTGTTGGAAAGCTGTGTTAAATAACAAAAAAGCTTAAAACACTTAGTTGAATAAAATCACAAATTATTACAAAAAGTAAAACCAAAGTGACAGAGAGCTTCAAAGGCAGAGAGCACAAGAACTTGTCATGAAATAAGTTTTTTAAACCAGTTATCTAAGGGACAAAGAAAACCTTTAACAATTTTGAATTAAGAGCAGTCAAGTGGTTTTTTAGAAAATCTGGTTGTTCCATCATAGGAGAGCAAATTCTAACCCTGTATTAGAATACTTTTGACATTAATTTTTAGAAAAACTCAAACGCAATTTGTTTTTAAATCCAGTTAAGTTTTTTACTATAAACCCTCTTAACAAACTTATCTACATAAACAATTATCAAGACTTACTCAGACATTCTGTTTTTGTCCTATACTTCCTACTTTCTAAATAGCCAGTCATTTTTCTCCAGGACAAAAATACAGTGTACCAGATGCTTTCTTACATAAAAATTATTTTTCTTTCTCTCTAACCCCTCCAACCATAACCATATCCCCACATCCATAGCCTTCTTTAAATCATCTCCTTTTTACAACTTGTTTCTTTTTTATCAATGTTAAATTGGCCTAATTTATGTAAAAATTATATATAAAAAGGTTTTTTTTTTTTATATTTGGGTTTTTTTTGGGGGGGGGGGTTGGTGGGGTTTACAACTTAAAAGCCTCTAGCAAAGACAAATGTAGTCCTGTTTGATTAGTAAACCCAGGCAACAATGTGTGTTGATAAGAACATTTTTATACATTCAGGTTAGTAAATAGGCATCCATCTGTTAGAGCAAACTATACAAAGCCCAGTTTGAGCTCCAGCCATTTTCACCAAATAAATATGTATGGTTTCCCAGCCAGAAACTTGGTGTATTAGATCTATACCCTTATCAGTTAATGTTAACGAGGGCCTATGTGATATTTGGCATAGCTTTCTTTTCACTAGCCATTTCAGGTCCCAGGTTTCCACGTGGCATTTGGAGCCATGTGGAATCCAGAGAGGCAGAGGGCAGTATTCACTATCTATGTCTAAAAGGTATTCTTTCTCCAAGCATAGCCAGGAGGCAGAGCTGAGATAACAAAGAGACATATTGACCTAACAACAAATTTAGGTGAAAGGTTTGAATCAAATTTTGAAAATAAATTTATCAAAACTTTAGAAGATTTAAGTCACATGAACTTGAAAAGTACACTTATTTATTTAATGAGCATGCATTAATTATAAGCCAATTTGGTACCTTGTACATAAAACAATTACACAAACAGACATGAACATATAAACATAACATACAGCTTACGCACGCATATTTGCAGACATAAACAACAAGAACAAACAAGGATCTTACAGGTTTTGTTTAAGATGTAGAAAAAGCTCACTAGTAAAAAGGACTGTCGGTTTTAAATTGTGTTATTTCCAAAAGACTTATTGGTGAGGCTTCACCTTGCCTTAAAGAAAGCAAGATAACAAGTTTACATTGTAAAGCAAAGTATGCAAACCTTTTCAAGAAGATGCAGAAAAGACTTTCTTCCTTTAAGAAGATAGCATAGAATTTTACCATAGAATCTTGTGAAGAGATACATAGATGAGACTAGAAGAGAATTTAGACGTTGGTTTAAGATAACCAAGTGGATGCCAGAAAATTTGATACCATTTAATTAAACACTTAGATCTTAGTCTAGTTTTTGTTTCTCAAATGGGTTACTGAGCTCAAGAGCTGAGCCACCAGTCAGAGATGAAACCATTTGACTCTAGAGGTTTTTAGGAGAAGAGCAGTAGACCCAAAAGGGGTCTGGTTGGTGCCATGGCTGCTTTTCTTCATAAAACTCCAGGGTCTTCAGAGAAAAAGAGTAGCACATGCAGTTAAGAAAAGAACCACTGCTTTTAAGAGAGTAGAGAAGCATTATGCAGATAAGAAAGAAAAGCATGCTGAAACAATACCAACATTGTAAGGAAATATTAACTTCTTTCACTTTAGATTGTCCAATTTAAAGTTCTCTTAATCACTGGCAAAGATTAAGTTTTATCCTTTTTTTGGTGACATAAACATGTCTTAGTTATTTGTTAAGGTCTTGGATAGGTCTCAAAGTGACTTGGCGTAGATTCCTGGTTGTTAGGTGGGAAGCCTTAATGAGACCCATTGCATAATTAAGCAGTGACCAATTTGTTCCCAAATTTTTATGTTAAGGGTCCCTTCCTTGAGGTATGAAGGACATGGTTGTTTAATATCCACTAACAGTTTTACAACCTGCATTTCAGTTACTTATGGCCTGCTGTTTAAGGAGACACTGGAGTTGTAATGTATGTTCAGTCTCCCTTTCTTTAACAAATTATCCATATTTTAAAAGTAAAGAGAAGGAAAAAATATCTCTGGGGTTAAAAAGACCTAAATTTGACCTGCCACAGGCGTGTAATCGTTAATCGAAAGCCACCTGTGATTCCCTTACCAGGATGCGATGCATCTCCCTTAGTAGGAACTCCCTTGCCGGGAAGAATTGGATGTCCTATTCCTCTCCAGTGCTTGGCAGGTCAGTCTCCGATCCATGGAGAACGTCCTCACACAAAGCACCATTTTGTTGCTTTGTGTTTCTTCACCCCCCACGGATTTGTCACCCTACTTCCCCTGGGTGATGGAGATGCAAAGGTTACTCAAAGCCCATCTCTTCCGAGCAGTGAGAAGCCCCAAAGTGGTTAACTTCCCTGGGCACACTCAAGCGAGAGGGATCCCTTCCTCGAGAAATTAATGCTGAACTGGGGTTCTCTTCCTGCATTTATTTTCCAGACCAGGAAGTTACAGGAAGAGAACAAAGGTGGGGTTATAGCTTAACAATATAGGCTGGTAACTTTCAGGGAAACAAGTCAGACGACATTCCAGTAGACAGTTAAGTGGTCCTATCAACAACAGCTTGATCTTAGCAAAAGTTCCTTCTTAACAGCAATTTCTCAGTATCTTTACATAACAATCAGTAACTAGTCTGTCTTTGAGCCAGCAACCTGCTGTGCCACAATTCTTACCTTGCACCAGAGACTTATAGCCTGGGGAAAATTTCCTGTCCTTGCAAGGTCAATATTTGAAACTGCAAGGCTTTGGAAAACCAGGCCCTGTTAAGTACATATGCTTTTTAGTATATTCCACACCAGAGAAGTGGGGTGTTGCTTATAACAAATACTTGAAAGTGTGGAAGTGACTATGGAGCTGGGTGTTGAGGAGAGGCTGAAGGAATTTAGAGGAAGAGGCTAGAAAAAGCCAACATGCTGGTGAAAGTTTAGAAGACAAGAAAACAAGGGAAAGTTTTAAAGACTGGTTAAATGGTGGTGATCAGAATGCTGATAGACACATGGACTGTAAAGACCATTCTAAGGAGGTCTCAGATAGAAATAAGTAGTTTTTGGAAACTTGGGCAAAGATCGCCCTTGCTGTGAACTTGGAAAGGAACTTGGTTGTGTTGTGTCCATGGCCTAGCACTGTGTGGAATTTGGAACTTAGGAGTTGTGAAGAGCATCTGGTGGAAGAAATTTCTAAGCAGCAAAACTAAAAGCAAGCTACATGGCTACTTGTAACATCCTATGCTGAGTTACAGCAGCAAAGACGTGACAGGAAGCCAGAGTTTCAAAGGGAAGCTGTTTCTAGCACTAGTGCACCAGCTGCTTTGACTGCCCCACCTGTAGCTAAATTGGCCCCAGGTGTGGCTGGACATGCAGCTTTGGAAAATACAAGCCAGAAGCCTTGGCAAAGTCCACGTGGTGTTAGGTCTGCAGGCTCACAGAATGCTGGAGCTGTGGAGGCTTGGGAGCCTCCACCCAGATTTCAAAGGCTGTATGGAAAAGTCTGGGGACCCAGGAAGAGATCTGTCACAGGGGTGGATTCACCACATAGAACCTTCACTAGAACAATGCCAAGTGGAAATGTGGGGTCAGAGTTGCAGCAGAGAAACCCCATTAGCACCATGCCTAGTGGAGCTCTGAGAGCAGGACTGCCATGGAGACCCCAGACCTATGGAGTTACCAGTGTGGAGCCCCAGCCTGGGAGAGCTGAAGTGTGGCCTGAGACCAGGAAAGCCATAGGAGTGGAGCTGCCCAAGGACTTGGGGACTGAACCCCCATACCAGTGTGCAGAGGGGGTAGACCATGGAGTCAAGGTACGTGCATGATTCACCAGCTTTGAGATTTGATGCCTGCCCTGTTGGGTTTCAGGCTTGTTTGGGACCCATTACCCCTTTCTTCTTGCCTATTTCTCCCTTTTGGAATGGGAGTATGTACCCTATGTTTGTCCCACCATTGTATCTTGAAAGTAGATTACTTGTATTGATTTCAGAGACGGGACTTGGAACTTTGGACTTTTGAAACAAGTTAAGACTTTGGAGATGAAATGAATATATTTGCATGTGAAAAGACATGAGTTTTGGGTGGCTGGGGTGGAATGTGTTGGATTGAATTATGTCTGCCCAAAACTCTCCGAAGCTCAAGTTGAGTTTTATGTATTAGAAACTTAGCCGCCACTGTGACTGTTAAGAGGGTGGGAAATCCTATTATGATAGATGAAAGGTGGAGCCTTGAAGAGATGATTGCATTGTAGGACCAAGAGGAAAGTCTGTCTTTCTCTCTCTGCTTCCACCATCTTGCCATGTGAGACCCCTAGGTCCCTGTCGTCACCACCAGATGGACTTTGGACTTCCCAGCCTCAGAAACTGTAAGCGATAAATTTTGTTTTCTTTATAAATCATCCAGTTGCAGGTATTTTGTTATAAACAACAAAAAATGGACTAATACACCTGCCTTCTGCCAAACAATGTCTTGAAACTACAAGGTAATGTGGTCTAATCCAGTGAATCTCCATCAACTCAGGGTGTATTCAATGTTTCTCCATACCTGATCTTCCCTTCTCACTAGCCAGCAATCTCCCTCCACTGTCAAGTGGTCACTACTGCCAGTCATAACATGGGAATGAAGGCTGGGGGGTTATCATCTGGAATTGGCTGCACTGCACAGCATTTCTCTCTGAGAACTGTTACTGTGTGCCATGCTAGCTCACAACCAGTGTTCTCATGACACGAAATACTTGGTACTGCAGGAGATGAATAGATAATTTTATGTTCTTCAAGAGAAGTTTTACTTCCTGTACAACGTTCTCCTTTCGGCATCCTTTAAGAGACTGAGCTGGGAGATTATTAAGACCTATGGCAAGCCACTCATCATAACACTTCTCCATAAAACCTTTCTTTGTCCCATAGCCAGAGGTGTATTTAAAAAAGCTACTCCAACTGGTGTGGTGCAGCCACTGGTGATCAGAACAGATGCTAGCTAGAGCAGTGGAATATGTTCTTAGAGGCTCTGGCTGTACCAATTTTAGCCTTCTATTTTATGGATCATGTGGAGTTCTATCAGAGTGCTGGTAGGGTAGTGTCTGGGAGGTGGGAAGCACTCAGAGGCTAGGGCAGCTGCTGTTTTCCTGTTCATCAACAGGATTTCCATTTTACCAACCAGTGAAGCCATGCTGGAGTGCTAATATCAGCTAGGCATTAGCTTTGCCAATATCTCAGTGGCCTCTGAAAAGACTATATATAGCTCTACACTTTCAGCCACCATTAACAACTAAAATGCATGGGATCTTTTGACATTTCCTTCTATGGAACTGTGGAGAACAGGGGAGGTGGTCTGGATGGTGATCTAAGAGATGCAAGCATGGGGGAATTATTGCATAGGCTTATTTGCAAATCCCAACTCATTTACTAGCTTTGTGACCCTGAGTAAGTTGCTTAAACTATCTGTCTCTCCATTCCATTATTAATAAAGTCAGAATAATAAATTAGTTAATAAAGTAGTTAGAACAGTGCCTACTGCAGTAAACACTATGTAACTTCAAGTTGCTATTATTTCTCTGTTACCCTCACCCAAAGGTATGGGTGGTATCTGCAAAACTATCGATCTCATAATTTATCTAGTAACTAGTACCACAGACACTCCTATATACTCATATATGAAAGATCTTCTAAAAGTTCATGAAAAATGCATATTATGAAAAAAAACTATGCATGAATTACAAACCTTTTTTTTTTTTTTTTGCACCAAAATAAACTTGTATTAATTTATTATAGCATGTCAGAACAGGATCTAGTTTGAGGCACTAAAAAGGATAGGATATCAGTTTGAAAAGAGCCCCTACCAGAGTGACATGAATTCTGCTAAAATAGAAGCAAGAATAAACATCAAATTTATGATGAAGCTTGGGTAGAAGAATGATAAACTCATTGATGCTTTACAAAAAGTTTATTAGGACAATGCCCCAATGAAATCAGCAGTTTACAAATGGGTAATGTGTTTTAAGAAGGGACACGATGATGTTAAAAATGAAGCCCACAGAAGCAGCCCATCCATATCAGTTGGTGAGGAAAAAATTAACCTTGTTCATGCCCTAATTGAAGAGGACTGACACAATTAACAGCAGAAACAATAGTCAGCACCACAGACATCTCAATTAGTTCAGCTTACATAATTCTAAGTGAAAAATTAGGGTTGAGAAAACTTTCTGCCAAAACGATTGAGCCAAAAACAGCGACAGACAAGAGCAGAGCTTTCTATGGATATTTTAAATGAGTGGAATCAGGATCCTGAAGCATTTCTATGAAGAATTGTATTGGGAGATTCAACGTGGCTTTACCAGTTTACTGGAAGACAAAGCCCAATCAATGCTATGGCTACCAAGTGGTGGAAGGGGTCTAGTCGAGCAAAAGTGAGCCTGTCAAGAGCAAAGGCCATGACAACAGTTACTTGGGGTGCTCAAGGCATTTTGCTTGCTGATTTTCTGCAAGGCCAAAGCATGATAACATCTGCTTATCATGAGAGAGTTTGGAGAAAGTGAGCCAAAGCTTTAGCACAGAAACACCCAGGAAAGCTTCACCACAGAGAGTCCTTCACCACTGTGACAATGTTCCTGCTCATTCGTCTCATCAAATGAGCAATTTTGTGGGAGTTGCGGTGGAAATGCATTAGGCATCCAACTTACAGTCCTGATTTGGCTCCTTCTGACTTCTTTTCATTTTCTAATCTTAAAAAATTCTTTAAGTTCTCTTAAAAAATTCCTTTCTTTCTTCAATTAATAATGTAAAAAAAAAAAAAAAAAGACTGCATTGACATGGTTAAATTCCAGGACTCAGTTCTGTAGGGATGTACTAAATGGTTAGTATCATCCCTACGTAAGTGTCTTGAACTTGATGGAGGTTATGTTGAGAAATAAAGTTTTGGTTTTTTTTTATCTTTTTGAAATCACCTTGTACCTTCACACTTTGGTGGGTCCCTTCTGTATTTCTTTCATTATGTAGTCATTATTGTCACTTAGTCCAATAAAGATAGAAGGGCCAAGATTTTATGCTGCTTTCATTCTCTTGCCTTCTTTTAATTATTCTTTTCATAAATTTATATTGATTCTTTTTAGGATTTTGAGCTAGTCTTTGTCTTTTGGGACGAGGATGAAAAAAGTTTTATCCCATTGTGCCTGTGTGACAATCTAGATGGCCTCCTTCCCAGATCAAGGCTGAGTTAGCCTCACAGTATAGGGGGTCATTGCACTAAGTGGTTCTCTATCTCCAGGAGAAAGGGTGGTTTCTGTTGAGCAAGTGCCAGCCATAAAACACTGCTGTGTGAAAATGAGGCCTCGATGAATACTCCTATGAATGGACATTGAGCTTCCACAGCTCTCTTCCCCATGCTAAGGCAATTTTCTCTATAGCTTTAAGCGTTTAGATTTATGATCCCTTCCCATTTTCTCCCACCAGAAATATTACATAATCTTCATTCTTCCAGAGTCTTAAATAATTAAAAAATGGCTGGCCAAGTCCAAGATGAAGAAAGAGGTAAGAGATGAGTATGCTGGACCTGAAAACAATAAGAAAGGATTGATTGATCTAGATTGGTAATAACATTCAGAGAGGGTGGATAGAAGTTATACCAGCACCCAAGTTGACTTCAGGGGACTAACTTGTGGGGATGCTCACACAGGTCATGAATGAGTTAGAGGGAGAGAAATTACAGATAAATAATCTGCTTTTTGGCTTCTTTAATCACAATCGTTACTAGTTTAAATATGAATTATTGACTCTAATTAATTTGTGCATTCGGGTAAAAGACCATAAGAAAGCACCAAAGGAATCTGATTTTCTCAGTAGGTCTGGCTGAGGAATTGGAAGGGGATGGTTTCACCTCAAGAACACATGCCATGAACACTCTGTGGCTTTTTTTAGTTATGTGCATTTCTTCCACTTTATAAAAAATGCAATATATTTTCAGCCTATTGTTGGACCACATGTGTGTCTTGATGGTCGTAATAGACGATTGATCAGATTTGTTTGTTCTCTTATCCAGTTCCAAATGGAACAACACCTGCAACCTCTCTACCTACTGTTCTATGAGATAGAGCATGCTAAATACAGTTTTAGACCTAAAATATGTATTTTTAGCACAGAGACTGATTCCTATGTCAGTTTTCTAGATATTGTTTTCTAAACAAAATAATAACTGCTATTCTAGATCTATCCCTCAGACTCCTGATCTATAAAATGTGGGACTTGGCTCCATTTATTACTAGTTACCTTCTAGCTATCAGTTCTATGGTTTTATGCGTTCTGGCAAAGTATTCGTTTTATCTGGCAATCAAGAAGTAAATTTTCACCCAGCTCCGTACATTGTGAGAAAGCTATAGATATCCTTCCCATACTGTATGGTAAATGTAAATATTTTAGCAGAACCACCAATTGTTCAAGAAGCAATAAACTCTGGAAATTTATTAGTGTTACTTGCACAGTACTAATAAAGCTCAATGTTTTATATTGTTCCAACAAGGAAAATTTTGTACCTATGATATTTTGATATGGCCTTATGGGGATATTGTAATATTTTTGTTCCACAAATCTGTAGGAAGGTGCAAGGACATATTGTTTAGGGCTCAATATAGTTTGGGATGGCAGTTCCCTTTATAGAGGAGTGTATTAACTTAGCATACTGATATACAATTCATAGATTTTACCTCTCTCTTTCCATTTTATTTATATTCTTAAATGTCTACTCCAGATTATAATTATGTCCCTAAATCTCAGGATCATAAAGCACACCAATTGCTCCACTGTAAATCAAATCTAGAAATGCCATTTTTGTTAAAAGAGGGTTATTGTAGCTTGGAAAACAGTTCCTGAGAGTATTGAGACTGCACAAAATGGGACAATGGGTGATAGTTGGTCTTTAAAGTATTTTGAATCTTTTTCTAGTGTGATTTTAATTAGTTGACATTATGCCCTATAATAATTGTCTCTATAGATGACAGAAAGAGAGAAAGGGAGAGATAGAAAAGGAGTAGGAGAATAAGATTAACAAGAATAAGCATATGAAGGTTTATTATTATCTCAAGAGATCCTTTTAAACAGGCCGACCGGAAGATCACTTCACTGAAACTGGTGAGGGATTCCAGAGCTGTTTGAAGGGGCTCTGCATACCAGGATCCAACCGTTCCAGAGAAACCAAAGCAACAGGCTGGACTATTCAATTCAGCACGTGGTCAGCATGCACATCCATAGATCTTTGCTTAACCGGGGTTTCACTTATTCATTCCACAAATGTATACTGTAGAACAAAATAGCTGAAGTCTTTGCTCACCTTCAAGTTTGCCAGCTATGGTGCATTGTAGAAACTTGTGCAGCCCTGAAACTAGCAAGCAGATCAGTGCTAGAATGATTTTCTTACCACACTGAGTTTTTAATGGTACTTTTTTGTTGTTTTATTTTTACCCCAAATAGCTAGGGTACTGAAAATATTAATAAAATGTATGAACTTATTAAGCACGTTTCTACTGAGCACCTCCTATGTACCTGGCATTGTCAGGGAATGAAGAGATATGTAAAAAATCATCTCTAACTTGAGAATCCCAGTGTCAATGGAGGAGATTTTATGTGTTAACTTGATTGAAATAAGGATGCCCAGAGATTTCTTTAAACATTGTTTTCTGTGTGTCTATGAGAGTGTTTTTGGAAAAGATTAGCATTTGAATTTGTGGACTGAGTAAAGCAGATTGCCCTCCAAATGTGGATGGCAATCCTCATTCAATCCTTTGGATGCCTGAATAGAACAAAAGGCTAAATAGGGAAGAATTCTCTCTCTCTCTCTCTCTCTTCACCTGAGTTTCGAGCTAGGATATTAGTCTTTTGCACTTAGACTGAAACCACTGGATTTCCTGGATGTCCAGCTTTCAGATGGTAGATTGTGGGACTTGGCCTCTATAATTGTGTGAGCCAATTCCTTAAAATAAACCCTATCTATCTGTCTGTCTATCTATCTATCATCTATCTATCTATCTGTCTGTCTATCTATCATCTATCTATCTATCTATCTATCTATCTATCTATCATCTATCTATCTATCTATCTATCTATCTATTCATTCATCCATCCTATTGGTTCTATGTCTCTAGAGAACCTTAACCAATACAGTGGAGAAGAACAGATATGCACAATCCTAACCCTATATCAACTGTTATTTGTAAGGAATGTGATAACAATATGAATAGAGTGCCGTAAATGCCCATAATTGAAAATAAATGCATATTTGAGGGGATAATAAGAGAAAGATTCATGGAGAAGGTGACATTTGAGTTGGCCCTCTTATGATTTTTCCAGGTAGAGAAGTTTACAGTCCAGTCACTGGAAACACCAGGCATAAATTATAGGTCATTCAGTTTGTCCATTTCTTCAAGAAATGGTGAAAGATTCAGAATGACTGGATTGTACACATCATACGGAGATATCAGAAAGATGCATGAGGCATTTACAAAGTGAGAAGACCATATCATATTCCATAAAGAAAGTGAGACATGCTTGAATCTTATCAAAACAGACTTACTTTCTTGGAAATTGAGCAAATTACTTGGTTTCCTAGTTTATCTGTTGTGAATAATCTTTTTACAATTTCCAGAGAGTTCTTTATTCTCCTGTAAAGTAGTTCTCAACCTTCCTTTATACCCCTGTTCCTACACTAGCTCAAACCACTATTATTTTTTTCCCTGGATAATTATAAGCATCTTTAACTCTGCCAACACCTTGACTTCAGTCTTGAGATACCCTAAGGAGAGGAACTAGTAAATTTGTGTAGTTTTAAGCTGGTAATTTGTTACAACAACAGTACAGAACTAATATGCTACTGTCAGATTTTACACAGAGGAGTGAATGTTCAATTTGTGTTTTTAAACAATAACAGAATTCTCAGTTGGGGACACATTAGGGAATACAGCAGAAGCCCAGGACATTAGTAGTGGTATTTTTGATTAGGGTGGTGGCAGTAGAGATATAGAAAAATAGTTGGATTTAATCATTGGAAAGTATGACCTTCTAGCCTGATAATGTATGAGATTTCTCAAGGAGAAGAAAAGTGACCTGTCTACAATTAGCCTTAGGTGCCAGGCTTATGAAACAGGTGAAGGAAGGCTGTTTTCCACGGAGATGGGAACACTCTAGGGGGAACCAGCTGAGAAGGAAATGCCATTGCCCTAACCATGTATTTTATTTTCTTTAAAGAAATCTGTCCTTGTGGAGGAAAAAAACAAACAAAAAAACCCTGTTTATCTTTGCAAATGTACTTCTCCTGAACTGTTCTTCCAACGTTCTTTATTTTGAGCTACAGAAAATGTTCCAATGCCTGTATCTTCGACCTCAGATGGGAACAGATTTGTCCTTGGTTCTCCACAGAAAAATTAGCAAACTCTTTAAACTCATTTACTCACTCAATCCTGAAATACACATCTGCAGACTAATTACTAGAAGAGATTAAATGTACTTTTTAAATATGCAGAATGGCATATTTATTCAAGGAAATTCCCCCAGGTACCTTTACCTGTGAGAAATGTAATGGGAGTCAGCCCCCTGGGGCCACTCATCACCTGAAGTACAATTCTCTGAGCTGAACAGTTCAGTGCCCTATCAAAACATGAGACTACTTCACTTGGCTTGGATTCTAATACAATATATATGTGATACATTTGTTATATGCAATATTTTATTGGTCTCAGAAACTGCTAGTTTGTGTCACTCTGTTTCCACAAGTGCTGTAAAGGTAGGAGAGTGAAAAGTTAAGAGGGTGCCCACTGGTTTCAGCTTTCATTTGAAATATCCACTCATTTGGCAGCTGTGTGATTTGGAGAAGTAACCTTGCTATGCTTCAGTTTACTTATATATACGATGGGGGTAAAAATAATAACTACTTCAAAGTTTTCCTGTTTAGTATTACATGAGTTAATGCATGCAGACACTTAGCACTAGGTTTATCACCCAGAAAGCATTCAGAAATGTACTTGTATCGATCCTAAAGATCAGCTAATTGAACGCATTTAATTGACAGATGAAGAAATTAAAATGCAGACAGGTGAAATGTCTTACATAGACTCACCTGAAGCCAGGTCTCATGAATCCTAGCCAAGAACATGGGATACCATGGTGCTAATCATTGCCTTGCTTGTGTGTGAGAGTAGCTTGAGTCAGAATTACCTGGAGGGCTTGCTCAAACACAGGCTACTGGGCTGCCCCTCAGAGTTTCTGATCCAGTAGTTCTCTAACTAGTTCTCAGATGAGGCTGTTGTTGCTTGTGCGGGGACTACATTTGTGAATCATTAAAGTAGGCTATGAAGCAAAACATCAGTTAAGAGGCTATTTCAAGTGAGTTGATACCAAAGGTTAAATCAATGATTGAAAGGGTAAAGTAGATAGGAACTTAATGACCCATGTGAAGTTAGGGAGAGAGATGAATGTTGAGATGTCTGTTTGGACAGCGAGGCCAATGCTGATACTATTAATTTAGATTTAAAAAAATAGGAGATGTAAATGGTTTGGCATGTGATTGTGGGCTCAGTTTTAGAAAGACCAATGTGAGGTGCCTGTAGCCTGAAAAACAGCAAGTGCTTAGTAATCAGTTAAAAGTTTAGATCTGTAATTATGGCAAAAGCACTAAGCTTATGTTAAAATCTGTAGTTGTATATGTGGTTATTAAAGATGTGGAAATGAAGAAAACTCTATATACATTGAAAAAGAGGGATAAGAATAAGAGCATTGGTGTTGAATAAGGGCACAGGAAGCAGAAACAATCAAAGAGATTAAGAAATATTTGTCAGAAAGGAGAACAGGAGCCAGCAAAATAGGATGGATGACAAAAGACAAATTTCAGGAAGAGAGCAGTGCCAGCAGAAGCTGCATCTTGGCAGACGGAAACAAAAGCAAGTGCATATATATATATATATATATATATATATATGATTTAGAGATTCCAATAGAGTCATGGAATGGAAGCCAGACAGTTGGTGATGTGTCCTGCTGGAGCGTTTGCCAGTAAGCTAAAGCAGCTTAACTACAAAAAGAAATTAGAGTCTGACCAGCCCTGAATTTACTCCAAAACTCCAGTGACATTCTTAATTGCCTCTTGGACATCTTTTCCTGGTTGTCCTGCTTTTAAATACTTCCTGCGTTTATCAGGTTGAATTGACTTACAAATTAAAATGGCCCATAAATAAATGGATTATCTTGGCTCATTCTCAAGCTGACAATGGCACAAAACCTCCAAACCAGAACTCTTGAAAGCTCTTGTAGACCTTTTTCTTTCCAACTCTAATTCCTAACTATAGTTGCTGTCTCTCCAACAGTTATCAAACCCATCTTCACCACCTTCCTGATGTGTCTAGCTTAATTAAGATTTAAGTATCTCTGGTCTTTCTGCAGTTGTCACCAGGTTACACCTACTCCAACCCAAGTCCCTTCCAGTCTGTCAGTCACACTGCTATCAGAGTGATCATTCCAAAAAGGAAATCTGTTCATGCCACTCACCTGCTCAAAACCCCCAAACCCACTGGCCATAGGTAAATTCCGAATGGCTTGTGTTAGGCAATTATGTTCTACCTGAGGACAGTCTAAGATGGCAGCAGAATACCCAAAATGGCTGCAGAAAAGTTTCCAGGCCCCTAGAACAGCACATTTTCTGAGAACAAAGACCCCCCTTTCTTCCTCACCCCCATATCCCCTTCCCACATGCGTGAATTTCTCCACCTATAGAAAAGTCCCAACTCAGCTTAAACCTCACTCACTGCCCTCCTCTCCCTCCCCAGCCAATAAGAACAGTCCAGCTCAGCTTATCGGGATATAAAGGGCCCACCCAACTCTCCCTGCTGCTGCTCCCTCTTTGGAGAGAGCAGCCCACCTGTCCATTTTGCCTGCTTAGTACATTGTGGTTGAGCCTTTGTATCCTGGTGTGTTTCGCATTCTGCATGCGGGCCAGGTTCTCCTTACAGCTTGGCCTCTCATGCACAACCCTTCTTTTCTCTCCAGTTTCACTTGTGAACTATTTGTAGATAAAAATAGTCCTTATAGCTATAATAAAAACTGATATTTAGTTTCCACTGTGTCATAAACTGATAAATATTCTATATACATTATAATACTTAATCCTTGGCTTGTTACACTCTACCCTATTTTCTGCCCCTGTAGCCCTGCTGACAGATTAGGATCTCAGACACAGTCCCTAAAGCATAGACTCAATTTATTTATTTACTCTTTTTGCATTTTTAATTTATTTTTAATGAAACATAATTGATTATACATATTTACGGGGTACAGAGTGACTACCAGTTTTTGTATACCATATGTGAAGACCAAATCAGTATTGTTAGCATGTTCATCATTACAAATTGTAATTATTCTTTGTTTCCATTACCCAATTTCCCCCTAACTCCCGTCTCCCACCTGCTTTCCCACTTCTAGTAAACATAGACCTGTTCTCTCTTTCTCGAGTTCAATGTGTTATTGTGTGTGAGGAAAATAGAGTCAGTACAGTCAGGCCCCCCCACCTCATATCCAGCTGAGTGTGAGTCAGCACATGCATTGGAAACAAGTTATAGAAGAGGGCTGTAACTGCGCATGGCACCCATATATTCCTTGGCTCATTGCCACTATTGTGTACTTTTGGTATAAAAGACAGCTCTGAACTGCTGGTCAGCAGAGTTCATGTCAGAATGAAGCACGTCTACCTTGCCATTGGCTGCCAGAATCGTTTTTAAACTTCCTGACTCATGACCTGCACAGGATGGGGCAGAGGGGTCTGTGATCCAGCCTGACATTATGGTTGTTCTTTCTTTCTTTCTTTCTTTCTTTCCCTCCCTCCCTCCCTCCCTCCCTCCCTCCTTCCCTTCCTTCCTTCCTTCCTTCCTTCCTTCTTTCTTTCTCTCCTTCTCTCCTTCCTTCCTTCCTTCCTTCCTTCCTTCTTTCCTTCCTTCCTTCCTGCCTTCCTGCCTTCCTGCCTTCCTTCCTTCCTGCCTTCCTTCCTGCCTTTCTTCCTTCCTTCCTTTCCTCCCACTTATGAGTGAGGACATGTGGTATTTCTGTGTGAGCACAGGCCCAATTTAAACAGTGCTTCACAAAAAAAAAAAAAAAAAAGACAGCTAGGTCTCAGAAACTTAGACCAAGAATTTCCATTATTGATTAGGGCCTAATGGAAGACACAATTGGGAGTCTAGTAGTCATGCTTATGATTCCATATCATAGGTCAGACTAGTAGAAAATATCTAATTATAATATACCAGTTGGATGAGGACTGGAAAATAATTTGCATTGTCAGTTCGGTGAATAAACTTGAACCACAACTTTTGGAGGCTTGTATTTTTATTCTAGATTAAGAAACAAACCTCAAGAAATTTAGGTGACTGTCAAAGTCTATGTAGATCAAACAAGATTCAGAGAGTCTTTCATAAGATTTTTGTAATTTACTTTTTATAGCTTTTGACATTTTTTAAAAATTGAGACAGAATCTTTCTGTTAACTACATATGTCACAAAAGTACAATACAATGAGCTTTGATGCATGGAATCTGTATTCTAATTTTGATTGCTATAGCTGTATAGTAAGTCTGGAAGTCAGGTGGTATAATCTCAGTTTTTCTTCTTCAAAGGTGTTTTGTCTATTTAGGTAATTTTTATTTTCATATAAATTTTAGAATCAGCTTGAAAATTCCGACAAAAAGAAATCCTGCTGGGATCCTGATCGGTGTTTCGTTTAAAGATTAATTTTAAGATAATCAACATCTTTATATCATTGGGATATCCAATGCATAAACATGGAGTACCTTGTTAATAAGTTAGGTTTTCTTTAATTTCTCTCAGAAATGTTCTATAGTTTTCTGTGTAGTGTTCTTGGACATACTTTGTTAAATTTGTATTTGATATTTGAGAATGTCATTATAGTTTTAAATTTCTCATTGCAAATTGTTTATTCCTAATACATGAAAATAGATTTTTATATAAAATTGATCTTTGTATATTGTTGCTCTGCCCTGAAATATTGCTAAATACTATTATTAATTTTAGTAGGGTTTTTTTCCCCCCATCTTACTGGTGTCGCTCTCTCTCACAGAGCAACCAATTTGCAGCTTTTGAGGAGCAGTGACAGAGGACCCAAAATCTGTGCTGGAATGGACAGGAGCCACCCGCTGTGGTACCCCAGTTCAGGTTGCTCTCCATTTTGTAGAGACTTTAGAGCTTTTGGGCCCACATACCCCAAGCCTGATGGCCAGAGAAGGCAGGCGGGGCTGGGGCAGGACTTCTGGCACAGGCTTCCTTGTCTCTAAGCGATCTGAGAGGCATGGGTTCCCAAGCCCCGAGCCAGATGAGCCAGTGAAGGCTGATGGGGTGGGAATTCCAGCACAGGCCATCCTGTCTCCATGAGTGAACTGAGAGGCTCCAGGTTCCCAAGCCCCAAGCCAGATAAGCTGGTGAACACAGGTGGGGTGGGACTTCCGGTGCAGGCTGTCCATCTCTGTGAGAAACCTGAGAGGCATGGGCTTTCAAGACCCAATCCTGACAAGCTGGTGTTGTGGGACTTCCAGTCCAAGCTAGTTTCTGCTGTCCAGAAGAAGCAGACCCTTCAGGATCCAAGCCAGACATCAGGGTAAAATGAGTGAAATGTGATACCCCTGGCCACAATGACAAAATACGAAAGGAATGAAACCAGAAATACGAAAAATCAAGAAAGTATATCACCACCAAAGGAAATTAATAACTTACAAGTGCTAGATCCTATAGAACAGGAAGTCTTTGAAATGACAGAAAAGGAATTTAGAGTAGCTATTCTAAGGAAACTAAATGAGATTCAAGAAAACTCAGTGAAACAACATGATGAAATGAGAAAAAAACATACAGGATCTGAAAGGATAAATGTACAAAGAAATCAATGCCTTGAAAAAGAATGTAGCCGAGCTTGTGGAGCTGAAGGATTCACTCAACAAAATAAAAGATATATCAGAGAGTTTACCCAGCAGACTTGAACAAGAAGAAGAGAGAATTTCTGACCTCAAAGACAAGCTGTTTGAGTTATCACAGGCAGACCAGAAAAAAGAAAAAAGAATCAAAAAAATTGAAGAAAATTTAAGAGAGACAACTGCCAAACTTTAGTGCTCAAATATCCAAATCATGGGTATTCCAGAAGGGGAGGGAAAAGGAAATGGCATTAAAATCATACTCAATGAGATAATAGCAGAAAGTTTCCCAGGTATAGGGAAAGTCACAGATCCCCAGACTCAGGAAGCCCAAAGATCACCAAACACATTCAACCCCAAAAGGTCCTCTCCAAGACATGTGATAATCAAACTAACAAAAATCAAAGACAAAGAGAGAATCTTAAAAGCTGCAAGAGAGAAGCAGCAAGTTACTTATAAGGGAGCCCCAATCAGACTAACATCAGACTTTTTATCAGAAACTCTAAAAGCCAGAAAAGAATAGGATGATAGATTTAAAACGCTAAAGGACAAAAATTGCCAGCCAAGAATACTTTACCTAGCAAGGCTATCCTTACAAAATGAAGGACAAATAGTATACTTCTCAGATAAACAAAAACTGTGGCAGTTAATTACCACACAACCAGCCCTACAAGAAATTCTCAAGGAAGTACTGGGTTTGATACCACAAAAACAACCATCACTACCATGAATACACAAGAAAGAACAATACCTATCAACAAAACAAAAATGCTAACAAAAGAGAGAAAAAACAGTTTATCTATAACCCCAAGAAACCAACAAATACAGAAGACAAACAGAAAATCTGAAAGAAAGGAATAAAAAATCCTTAAGACATCTAAAAATCAGTATAATGCTAGGAGTAAATCAACACCTTTTAATAATAACTCTGAATGTAAAGGGACTAAATTCCACATTCAAAAGACACAGACTGACTTACTGGATTAAAAAGGTGGACCCAACGATATGCTGTATCCAAGAGACTCACTTGACCTGAAAAGACACCCATAGGCTAAGAGTGAAAGGATGGAAAAAGATATATCATACAAGTAGAAATGAAAAACAAGCTGGAGTAGCTATTCTTATATCAGATAAAATAGACTTTAAAGGAAAAACCATTAAAAGAGATTAAGATGCCCAATATATAATGATAAAAGGAGACTTAACAATCATAAATATATACACACCTAATGTCAGACTAGCCAGATTTACAAAGCAAACACTATTAGATCTAAAAAAATAAATAGACACTAACACCATAATATTGGGGGTCCTGAACACCCCACTGTCATCATTGGACAGATCATCTAGGCAAAAAGTCAACAGAGAAACACGAGATCTAAACAATACTTCATACCAATTAGATTTGGCAGATATCTACAGAATATTCCACCTAACAACCTCATAATATTCATTCTTCTCATCAGCACATGGAACATTCCACAGGATAGACCACATGTTAGGTCACAAACAATGTCTTAACAAATTCAAAAAATTGGAATTATTCCATGTTTTTGATTCTGACCTTAATAGGTTAAAATTAGAAATCAATAATAAATGAAACTCTGAAAACTATACAAACTCAAGGAAATTAAACAACATTCTACTTAATGACATGTGGGTTCAAAAAGAAATTAAACAGGAAATCAAAAAATTTCTTGAAACTAATGAAAATAATGACACATCATACCAAAACCTGTGGGATATTGCAAACACAGTTTTAAGGGGAAAATTTGCTGCATTAAATGCTTACTTCAGAAGAATGGAAAGATGGCAAATAAATAACTTAACACTTCATTTTAAAGATCTAGAAAAACAAGAACAATCCAAACCTAAAGTTAGTAGACAGAAAGAAATTATTAAGATCAGAGCAGAACTAAATGAAATAGAAATATGAAAAACAATACAAAAGATCAATGAAACATAAATTTGGTTCTTTGAAAAGATTAATAAAATCGACAAACCTTTAGCAAGACTAAGAAAAGAAGAGAGAAGACCCAAATAACCAATGAAAAGCTCATATTACAACTGACACCTCAGAAATACAAGGCATCATTAGAGACTACTATAAACATCAATATGCCAACAAATTTGTATATCTGGAGAAAATGGATAAATTTCTGGATTCATACAAGCTACCAAAACTGAGGCAAGAAGATGCAGAAAATCTGAACAGACCAATAACAATAAAAGAGATTGAAGCTGTTATCAGAAGGCCCCCAGGAAAGAAAAGCCCAGAAATGGACAGGTTCACTGCAGAGGTCTACCAAATATTCAAAGGGGAAATGACACTAATTCTCTACAAACTGTTCCAAAAGATTGTAACAGAGGCCATTCTCCCAAACTCATTCTATGAGGCAAATATCATCCTGATACCAAAACCACACATAACTACAGGCCAATATCCTTGATGAACATAGATGCAAAAATCCTCAATAAAATACTAGCTAACAACATACAGCAACACATACAGAAAATTATACACCATGATCAAGTGGGATTCATCCCAGAGATGCAAGGTTGCTTCAACATACACAAATCAATAAATGTGATACACATTAATAAAAGCAAAGACAAAAACGACATGATCATCTCTATTGACACTGATAAAGCATTTGACAAAATTCAACATCATGTTGAATAATAAAGAATCTCTACAACTTAGGCATAGATGGAAAGTATCTCAACATAATTAAAGCCATATGCGATAAGCCCACTGCCAATATAATCCTGAATGGGGAAAAGCTGAAAGCTTTTCCCTTAAAGACAGGAACTAGACAAGGATGCCCACTACCACCACTCCTATTCAACATAGTGTTAGAAGTACTAGCCAGAGCAATAAGAGAAGAGAAGGAAATAAAAGGCGTCCAGATTGGAAAGGATGAAGTCAAACTGTCCCTTTTTGCAGATGACATGATCCTATATATTGAACAGCCTAAAGCTTCTATACAAAAAAAAAAAAAAATTCCTAGAGTTGATAAACAATTTCAGCAAAGTTGCAGAGTACAAAGTCAACACACAAAAATCAATAGCATTTCTATACTCCAACAGTGAACATGCAGAAGAAGAAATCAAGAAAGCTTGCCCATTTACAGTAGCCAACAAAAAAATAAAATATTTAGGAATAAAGCTGACCAAGGATGTGAAATATCTCTATGAAGAGAAGTACAAACCACTCTTGAGAGAAATTAAAGAGGACACAAGAAGATGGAAAGATATCCCATGCTTTTGGATCAGAAAAATTAATATTGAGAAAATGTCCATATGCAAATTCAATGCAATCTCCATCAAAATTCCAATGACATCTTTCTCTGAAATGGAAAAAACTATCCAGACATTTTTATGGAACAACAAAATACCACACATAGCCAAAGCAATCCTGAGCAAAAAAAATAAAGCTGGTGGCATAACATTACCTTACTTTAAACTATATTACAAAGCTATAATAACCAAAACAGTATGGCACTGGCATAAAAACAGACACACAGATCAATGGAACAGAATAGAGAACCCAGAAATTAACCCATATGCCTACAGCCATCTGATCTTTGACAAAGGCAGCAAGTCTACATACTGGGGAAGAGACTGCCTTTTCAACAAATGGTGCTGGGAAAACTGGATAATCATATGTAGGAGAATGAAACTAGACCCGTATCTTTCACTATATACCAAAATCAACTCAAAATGGATTAAAGAATTAAATATGCATCCTGAAACAATAAAACTCCTTAAAGAAACACAAGGGAAACACTCCAGGAAATAGGAGTGAGTACAAAATTCATGAATAGGACCCTAAGAGCATTGGCAACTAAAGGTAAACTAAACAAATAGGATTATGTCAAACTAAAAAGCTTCTGCACAACAAAAGAAGCAATCAACAGAGTAAAAAAACAATCAACAGAGTGGAGAAAATATTTGCTAAATATACATCTGACAAAGGATGTATATATCTGGATCCAGAATATACAAGGAACTCAAACAACTTTACAGCAAAAAACCAAAAAAACCAATTAAAAAATGGGCAAAGGAGCTGAACAGACATTTCTCAAAGGAAGATATACGAATGGCCAACAGACACATGAAAAAGTGCTCAATATCACTCAGCATCCGGGAAATGTGAATCAAAACCACACTGAAATACCATCTCACTCCAGTTAGGATGGCTAACATTCAATAGACTGAGAATGATAAAGGCTGGTGAGGTTGCAGAGAAAAAGGAACTCTCATCCACTGTTGGTGGGGCTGCAAAATGGTGGGGCCTCTATGGAAAATGATATGGAGGTTCCTCAAACAATTACAGATAGATCTAGCATGTGACCCAGCAATTCCCCTGCTGGGAATATACACAGAGGAATGGAAATCATCATGTTGAAGGGAAACCTGTACTCCCATGTTTATTGCAGCTGTATATACAATAGCCAAGGGTTGGAACCAGCCAAAATGTCCATCATGTGATGAGTGGATAAGGAAACTGTGGCACGTTTACACAATGGAATACTGCTATGCTATAAAAAAGAATGAAATACTACCGTTCACAACAACACGGATGGACTTAGAGAAAATTATATTAAGTGAAACAAGTCAGGCACAGAAAGAGAAATACCACGTTCTCACTTATTTGTGATAGGTAAACATTAATAAATAAATAAACACACAAACAAATAAAGGATGGGGGGAAGAAGACAGAACGACCACAAAAATTCCTTGAACTATTTAAGCCAAGTGCACAGATATGATAGGGGGTAGGGAGGCAGAGGGGCGGGGATGTAGGCGAATGGGTAAAGGGGCATGAAAATCAAAGACAATGTAATTTGAGAAGTAAAATTAAATTAAATTAGATTTAATTTTTTAAAAATTACTTTTTCCTCTTGGACTTTAATTCTATTTTTCCTGCCTATTGTACTAGCCAAAACATCTGGTACAATGCTGCATACAAATGGTACCAGTGGACATTGTTTTCTTATTATTGGTCTTACAAGGAAAGCCTTCAGTATTTTTCCATTAAATATTGTGTTGTCTCTAAGACTTTGCATAAACACTATTTCAGACTGAAGAAATTTCATTTAAGTTTCTAGTCTCTTGAGAGATTTTATTTTTAAAAAGTGAAGATTTTTGTTAAAATTTTTTTCTGCATCTAGATTATCATATATATTTTTTAATCTCTTAATGTGACTAACTACACTGAATGATTTTCCAATGTTAATTGAATTCCTGGGGTAAAACCTACTTGATTATGTATTTTGTATCCTTTTTATTTATTGTGTAATTGATTTTTATTATTTTGTTTGAGTTTTTCTTTTCTTTCATCTGTGATCATGTGGGTATATGTTTGTAATTTTTGTTTCCTGTAATGCTCTTGTTTTGGTATCATGGATTCGTGGCCCTCATACAGTGAGTTGGCAAATGTGCTTCCTCTGTTTTCTGAAAGAGTTTGTGTAGGGTGGGCATTCTTTCTTCATTACTGTTTAACACAATTCACCAGTGAAACCACCTGGCCTTGAAGGTTTTTTTGGTGTGTTGGGAGTTATTTTAATTAAAAATTCAATTTCTTTAATAGATACAGATATTTCTATTTCCTATTTCTAATTATATCAGTTTTCATTAATTGTTTTAAAAAATTCTGTCCCTTCCGTGTAATTTTTTGAACTTATTGCAATAAAAATGTTTATAATATTATTATGCTTTTTAGTCCAGAGGAGTAATATTCATTTCTAATATTGGTAGTTTATTGTTTATCTTTTTCTTTCTTCATCTGTCTTGCTAGAGTTTTATCAATTTTAAACATGTTTCAAAGAACAAACTTTGGTTCATTTTCTATACTGTTTGCTATGTTTTCTACTTTGTTGATTTCCACACTTTTTAAATTTATTCCTTTTATTTACTTATTATAGTTTTATTTTGCTCTTTTTCTCCCTTCTTAAGGTAGCAGCATAAACGATTGAATTTATAGCTTTCTGCTTTTCTACTGTAACAGTTTAAAAGAACAAACTCCCCTCTGAGCACTACCTTAGCTGCAGCCTTCAACTTTTGATATACTGTATTTTAATTATCACTTGGTTCATAACATTTTTTACTTCTCTTGCACATTTTTAACACAGCATTTTTTAACGACTTCTTCGACACATGGCTGACTTCTAAGTATGCTGCTAAAATCCGGATATTTGAAATTATTTTTTAAAAGTCTTATCAGTTATTTGTTTTCAATTTAAGGCCATTTTCATAATGAAATATGTTTTTGTATAATTTTTAATACTTTGAAACGTATTGGGACTAAGATTCAGAAAGTCAAAAGAATCTGTATTTTTGTTGCATAAAGTGTTTATTAAGTTGCAATGAGTCGAGTGACAGAGTGTTAAGTTGTTGTTACCAATGTTTTATATACTTATCAGTTACAGAGAGTAATGTTAAATTGTCAGTATTATTGTCTATATATTTCCCTATAGTTCTGTCAATTTTTGTTTCACGGGTACAGGGGTTCAAAATAGTTTCATAGACATAAAAGATTGCTATCTCTTCTTGATGAATTGACACATTTATCATAATGCATGGCCTCTGTCTCTGGTAGTACTCACACTCTTCATTTGAAGCCTACATTTTCTGATATCAATAGAGCCTTACAAGCCTTATCATGTTCAGTGTTTACATAGTATTAATTTTAATCTTCCTGTATCTTTATGTTTAAAGTGTGTCCCTCATAAACAATCTGTAGTCAGTTATGGCAGACTTCAGAAAATGGCTCACTAAAGATGTAATCACAAGAGAAGGAGAGAGGCAGGAGGCAGGAAGCAAAGATGTGGAGAGAAAAGCAGTGCTCTGAATTCATGAACAGACTAAGGAAAGTGGGTGGCCTCTCGAGCCTGAAAAAGTCAAGGAAACAGATGCTCCCATAGACCCTCCAGAAAGAACACAGCCCAACCAACGCATTTTAGACTCTGATCTCCAGAACTGTGAGATAACGTGTTGTTTGAGGTTGCGGAGTGTGTGGCAAGTTGTTACAGCAACATTAGTTAACTAAGGCATTTGGTTCATGCTTCTTACCCTGTCTTATAATGTCTGTCTTGTAGTTACATAAGATGATTTATTTACATTTGTGTAATTATTGCAATATTTGCTCTTAATTCTGCCAACTTGGAATATTATTTTTATCTGCTGCTTGTTCATCCGTTCTCCCTTTCCTGCATTGTTTAGGTGAATCAAGTATTTTTTTATTATTATTATTTCCTTTTATAGTCTCTGTTGCCTTTTTGGTTACATACAATGTACATCTTTAATTTTCATGGTATTCCTTCCAAAAGTCGTCTACTAATTCACAAACCACATTACAAAATTTACAGTATATTTGTACTTCCAATCATCACCCTCCTGCCTTTTCTGCATCTGTTGTCATATATTTCACTTCTACCTACACTATAAACCAAACAAGATTTTTTAAAAAATTTTTACTTTAAACATGGATAATATTTTAAGGTCCTTAAATAAGGATATTTTTAAAGCTGATAATACCAAGTTCAAGGGTTCAGATCTCTGTATCAGCCCGCTTCCCCCCCCCCAATTTTTTTCATTGAAACATAATTGTTTATGCATATCTGTGGGGTACAGAATTGAATATCAATATCTGCATACAATGTACAATTGTATGTGATGATCAAATCAGCATAATTAATATATTCATCATTACAAAATATGATCATTCTTTGTGACCCTTTACCAATTTCTCAATAACCCCTCTCTCTCCCACTTTCTCACCTCTAGTAATTACAGTTCTGTTCTCTCCAAAAAAGAAAAAAAAATTTTTTAAAGGAGCTTTATATTTACTCACTTTTTTCCCCCCAAATCAGACTGTATTCAGCTTTATTAAAGAGACGTTTCAACAATCATGGCATTTCAGGCCGGTCATGGGCAGACAATCATTAAGAGTATACAATGACTTTCAAACTCCCTTCTTCAATGGACTACCAAAATCAAAAGCCACTATGAAGCCCAATGAAATCTTTCTTTGTTGCTCTGAACAGAGAAAGTTTACAGTGAGGGTTGACATTTCACATTTATCATGTTGTTTGACAACTTTCACAAGCTGACCCTGACTTTCAGAGTATAAAATGCAAATGGCAGAATTAATCCGAAGGTCCACAATCTAGAAAAGAGATTGCTGCTCTTTCGAGGGATGCTACCTCAGTGGCATCGCAGGACAGTCCAAGTTGCCTGACATAATAGTAACCAATTTGGGGGGGTCATGTCCCAACAGGTCTCTGAGTTTAAGGGGTGGTTAAGTCTATGGTGAAGGCAGAGAGGGAGAAAAGGACATAAAAATGAATTTTAGTTTTTCCACACCTCAAGTCATTTGTGCCGAGGTGGCTGTGTGTGTCAACGTCAGGGAGTCCCTCTTCCTGGGAGCCAAGAAGAAGTCTCTCAAAACTCAAAGGGAAAGGTTTCCCACATCAACCAAGCTTTGGAGACATTTAATTAATGATATATGCCCCTTTCCCAAAACATAGCGATGAAGTGTTCTGTGTACCAACAACACAGTGTTAAAAAAAAAAAAAAAGTAAAACAAAATTTTGCATTTTTAAAAAACTTAATTAAAAAAATAGTCTTTCAAACTGTGCAGTCAGCAGAAGTCCAGAAATACACAGTTATCAAAAATAGACACGCTTCCCTTGGCATTTCCAGTACCTTTAGCTTTAGGTGCCTGGTCTGTTTTAGCAACTCCATGTTCAACAGGGTCATTCGCATCCTCAGCAGCTCTGCTTTTTCCTTTTTCCCTTTGGGTGCCTTCTCTCCTTTCTTTGCAGGAGCCTTTGTAGGCCTGGGCTCTGGCTTTGGGGGGCAGGGTTAGCAGACAACCTTGCAGAACCTCTCTGTGATTCAACCTTCAGCTTGGCTTTTTCTCCTTTACATCAAACCCTCTAGCCTTTCTCTTGGGCATGGTGGAGACAGCAGGAGGGAGGTGCTGGAACCCGAGGTGCAAGAGCATGCAAGCTTTGGCTGGCCCAGGGTTCGTTCCCACCTTCTCTTCTTCAACTGCCCCTATATTTACTGACTTTTTATTCTTTCAGTTTTCTTAATTTCTGCCTGCATAAAGGGGATTTTATCTGGACTCAGATAAAAGGCCCTCAAGAGCATCTTCAGTATTTCTTGTACTGCAGGTCTTCTGGAGACAAATTTGTTTTCACATTTTTTTCCTATCTAAAAATAGCTTTATTTTGTCTTCATTATGGATCAGTGTTTCACTGGATATTATATTTGAGAACTTTTTTTCCTCATTACCTAAATATGCTGTTTTATTATTTTCTGTCTTTCATTGTTTCTAATGAAACATTATCTTTCCTTATTATTGTTCCCCTGCATAAAATTTACTTTTTCTCTGGCTGCTGTTGAGATTTTCCTCTTTACCTTTGATGTTTGGTTTATTTGTAGTTTTCTTGCTGTTTATTCCCCTTGTGATCTACTGAGCTTCTTGGTTCTGTAAGCTGGTGTTTTATATTAATTGTAGATAATTTTAACCATTATTTCTACTATTTTCTATTAATTTATTTTCTCTTTTACTTCTCAGAATTTAATAAGAGCATATTAAAATTCTTGATATTTCCCACAGATCTGGGACTATATTCAAATTTTTTTACTTTTTTGGTATGTTTTATTCTTAATAATTTTTATTGGCCTGTATCCAATTTTACTAATTCTTTCCTCTCCAGTGTCTAGTCTTTTGATTAACTTATGATAATTTTTAATATCATATTTTTCACTTCTACTTTGGCTCTTGCATCTCTCTGATATAATTCTTCATCATTTTTGTGCATTATCAGCATTTTCCATAAAATCTTTTGACATTCTTGTTACGGTTAGTTTAAAATCCCACTCTGATAATTCCAAAATATACGACATTCTGGGTCTTGTTTTCTTGCCTTTACGTTTACTCTTTTTTTTTTTTTTTAAATTGAATACCATTGTGCATTGTTTGCAGAGAATAAAATAAGTAATATTTACCTCCAGAAAAGAACCTGCCTCTTTGGTTAGATTGTTCATATGGACTGTTGAGACAATGTAGTCTGAAGTTAGACTCAGTCTAGTCTTTGGTTTTGATTTAGCCTTCATATTATTCATGGAAGGATTGGAACCTTTCCTTAAGTAGATTTTCCTGAGGTTTTATCCCAGCTCCCTGACCTGCGACTCTCAGACTTCAGCAGGACCTGTGCACATGTCCTCAGGGATGTCTCACCCTCTCCCTTATCCCGCTTCCTGTGATCAGTCTTGGCCAGGTGATCAGTGTAAAAGCCCACAGAGCCTGCAAAGCTCAGTGTCCCTTCAGCTGTCTCCTTGCCATCAGATCTTAGTGGGTTCTGTGCCTGGCAGTTATCTTGCCCCTCTACAAGCAGTAGACAGCAGCCGTATTGTAGGCATTAGAAGGTCTGGAATACCCATGGGCATTCTCTCTGTTCTACTCACGGTACTCAGATTTCAGCAGGTTCTCCTGCAACCACACTTAAAAGTGTCTCTGTTAGCTCACCTGCCCTGCCTACAGTCTTTCTAGGGTAGATTGACTGAAGGCCCCTTGAAAATAGTTAGCTGGGTGCTGACTGACCTTATAGCTGGGAGTATAAATTGTCATTTAAATTCAGTTAAAGTTCAGCTGCTGGCTTCTTTGTGTGTCTGTGGTGGTTTCCTCTTCCTCTCACTGTTGTGCCAAGGGTAAAAGCAGGCCTGGGCCTCTTCTATCCTAGGAGAGACTTGTAACTTTTTGAATTTTATTTCACTGGGTTTATTTGTGCAACCTGAGTTCACTCGTGTGTTTTAAAAACTAAAATTTTGAATAATATTCAGCTTGTACACACCTTTATGGTAGAAGGGATGCTTCCCTGAAAGTTTCTGCATCCTAAGCTTGCTCATTTTACTTCATGAGAAAATGCTAAAGAGTTTTCCAAAGTGGTTGTACCTTTGTACATTCCAGTATTCCAGCTACTAATCCCTGGGGATCAGGTAGCTCCATGTCCTTACCACTGGCCGAAGTTGCTCTTCTTAATATGCGTCACACTTGAAGGTATGAAATTATATCAAATGTTAGTCTATTTGCATTGCTCTTATGATTAATGACATAGAGCACCTTTCCATGTGCTTATCAGTCATTCTTTTAAAGTCATGTGTGAAGTGTCTTTTTAAGTCAATTGTCCATTATATATTGGATTGTGTAGATTTGAGTATTTATTGATGTGTAGGTGTTCATTGCATATTTTTATATTTATATACATTCATATATATAGTGTTATTTTCTCTCAGTTTGGCTTAATGGTATCATTTGATGAGAAGTTTTAAATTTTGATGATGTCTAAGGTATATATATATGTGTGTGTGTAACATACATAGTTTCCTTAAGCGTTAGTGCCTTTTTCTTCTAAGAAAATCTTGCCTACTTCAATGTTCCAAACATATTCTCCTAGTTTTTTCCTAGAACTGTGCTTTCCAATATGATAGTCACTAGCTACATATACCTATTTAAATTTTAGCCTTAACTAATTATAAATAAATGAAATTAAAATTCACTTTCTCAGTAACATTAGTCACATTTCAAGAGCTCAGTAGCTGCAAGTGGCTAGTAGCTACCACGTCGAACAGTGCAGATAGAGAATATTTTAAAAGAGAAAACAGAGTGGTTTAATTTGTAGGGTCAAGAGTCATTTGTTCCTGATTACAGGGCTCAACATGCAAATTACGGCCACCACTTGGTACAGAAATGGTACCTTTCTACTTCCCTGGGACCATTCATTCAGACAGAATTATTCCCGGGCACCCTTGTTTATGTGCCTGACAGCAACTGCCCTCTCTTTCTTCTTACAGCAATATGCAAACTTTCTCTTGTCTGGAATAGCTGGGAAATCGGGTCTTCCATTCAACTGAGCAGCCACGTACAGTACAGCACCCTTGATTCGTCAATGGATTTGATATATTCAGTTCAGGTCAAGGCCTTGTATTATTTAAACTGTCTTTGATGATCCGAAAGGCACTTGAGAATTCAGCAGTGCCTCAAGGTCACTGATTTTCACTGGACAGTTCACAGTGCGTGCTTTTACATATAAGTCAAAGATCTACCTTGAATTTATTTTTGTGTGATATAGTTAGCAGGTCAAGGTTCATTTTTCTTTTCCCCATACTCAGCGGTTTCAGCACTATTTGTTGAAAAGACTATTCTCTTCATGCACTGAATTACTTTGGTATCTTTCTAAAAAAAATGTTCATTTATATGCACAATTATTTTTTCTTTTGATCTAGTTCTCTGTCCTTATGTCAATACCATAAGGGCTTCATTACTGTAAATTGACAGTAAATCTTAAATTTAAATGGTGTGATTCTCCACCATTTTTAGGATCTTTTGGCTCTTCTTAATCCTTTACATTCCTCTGTATTAGAAATTTGTCATTTGTCAATTTCTAAAGAAAAACATTTCAAACTGTGATTGCTTTTATACAATAGAAAAATATGGAGAGAAATGACATCTTAACAAAACTGAGTTTCCTAATCCAAAAACATTTTACATAACTTCATTTACTTAGGTCTTCTATTTTTTTGGTGGGGGGGTTGCTGTATGGGATGGGGATCTGAACCCTTGACTTTGGTGTTGTAACACCGCACTCTAACCAGCCGAAGTAACTGGCCAGCCTTACTTAGTTCTTCTTTAATTTCACTCTGCAATATTTTATAGCTTAGGAGACTTTTTACTAAATTTATTCCTGAAGTTTTTTACGATTTTTTAATGCTATAAATTTTTATAAGTTTTATGTTTAATTGAATGTGGCACACACACACACACACACACACACACACACACACACACACAATTGAACCTATACCCTGGAGAGCTTGATAAGTTAACTTTTTTGTTTTAGTAATTGTTTTGTAGGTACCTAAGGATGTTCTACATTACAATAATGCATTCTGCAACTTAATGTTTTAGTTCATTCTTTCCAATTTTTATAATTTTTAAACCCTTTCCTTACCTATTGGACTATTTTAAACCACCAGTACAAAGTATAGAAACAATGTGTTGTGTCATCTGTAGGTCTTGCATGGTACCTTTAATCAGATTGAGGGAGTTCCCTTCTGTTTTTAGTTTAAGATAATTATTTTTTCTTTGTATTTCTAGAATATATCATACTTGGTTTTGTGTGCATATGTTTATTCTAAAATATATCCCATATGGCTATACGAGGGTATTTCACAAAGTTCATGAAAATCATTGTATTATCTCTTAATTGTATTCTTCCATGAACTTTTTAAAGCACCTTTCTGTGTGCATATGTGTGTGTGTGTATATATATATTTGTATATATTTATATATAAACACACACGTATATATCATATAGGTGTATGTGTGTATGTGCATGCATGTATATATGTGTATATAGATTTTAATTTGATCATACATTTTGCATGTAATTTTATAAGAGATACTTGTCATTTTTCTCTTCTTGTAGTATCTTTGACAGGGTTTTTATGCTGGTCTCATCAAATGAGTTGAGAGATATTCCCACATTCTCTATTTTCTAAAAGTATTTGAGAACTTTGTTATTGTTAATTCCTTGAATATTTGATACAATTCACCAGTTAAAACTTCTGAATTTAGAATATTCCTCATATAAAAATTACAGGAACAAATCCAGTTTTTTGTTGGTTTGTTTGTTTTGTTTTGTTTTGTTTCTCAATGTATGTGTTCCTGTCTAGATTCTCTACTTCTTTGGTTTTGGTAAAGTGCATTTTTTAAAAAGGTTTGTTCAGTGAACCTAGCTGCTGGCTTTATTGATATAAAGTGGATATTCCTTTCAATGTCTGCAGTTTCTGCAGTAATATTCCCATATTAATACTCGATGCGGATAATTTATGTATTCTTTTTTTCCTTGATCACTGTGGCCAACATTTTACCAATTTTATTAATCTTTTCAAAGAACAAGTCTTTCAGTATTGATGGTCATTATTCTTTGTTTTCTAGTATAAAAATTGCTTTACTTATCGATTATTTTTCTTTCTTTCTATTTATTCCAGGTTTAAATTACTCTTTATTTTCTAGCTTCTTAAAGATAAAGTTATTTATTTGGTAACATGCTTTTTAAATTTTTAAAAAATATTTGAGTTTTTTTGCATATGTTATTATTTTTAATATATGACTTAATTTCATTCTAGTCAGAACACATACTGTATACAATTTTAAAATAAGTCATATAATACCACTTTCCTTCTTAGACTCCAGTTGCATGCGTGTCTGACTGCTTAATATTGTTCCACTGGTAATTTATGCTATTTTTATTTTTTGTGTTATTTTGTCTCTCTTCATATTAGGTAATTTATATTGACTTGTCCTCAAGTTCACTGATATTGTTGACATACAATGATATTTTCCATTTCAGGTATTTACTTGTCTTAAGTTTTGTTTTATTTCAGTTTTCTTTTTTTTTTTCCTCTGAGATTCTCTACATTTTCTCTCTTTATGACCAAACTTTCCTATAAGTGCTATGTGTTCATAATGGTTGCTTTAAAGTTTATTTTGTTGTTTGTTTTTTGTTATTGTTTTCCTGCTAAATTCAACTTCCTTTTTTTTACAATAAATATATATTTTTAATTCTTTATTTAACAGTGAAAGATTACAAAGATCAAGAGCAGGAATCTTTTACCTCCTTAAAGATGTTCATAGTTTCATGCCCTATAAGCTAATGGGGTATATATTTTCAATTTGTATGAGCAATTTTAACTCAAGTGGGCAACCACATAATTCCAACTTCATTCATCTAAATTATTTCTTACCATTTATTTTCTAATAGATTTTCTAATGTAATGCAAAATGAATGGGTCCTGACTTAGCCATAACAAGTAGCAAATCATTCTAGCACTTTAAGATTCTATGCTTCTGAAACTGGCCAGTGCCTTTTATCAAATAGTCTAAAGATTGCTAACCTAAGAGTCTATTTAAAAGAAGAGACACGGTAGCCAAAACACCAGGTGGAGGAGCAAAATCTCATATTCACCGAATCCATTTGGACTTTAAGACAGCTGGCTCAACAATTTTCCAAGTCTTCTCTGTGGAACCCCATGAGGTTTCTCTATGCAACCCATATGATTCAGTATTTCAAAGGATATTTGATTCTAGTTAATTAATAAATAATATTTATTAAACATGTGTGTTGTAGATGTTATTCTAATTTGTTCATGCTCCGTCTCTGGGCAGATAAGGTTGGTTTTGCTAGGAGGGAAGAAAAGGATGCAGAAGCCTGCTGAATAGGCAATTAATAGAATCCCAATGCTTTCTAGAAATCCTACAGCAAAAAACCCCACCTCCACTCAAAAGAATTATGCCCCACTCAGAACAAATTTTGTGAAATTCTGGTCTAGAAATACAATTCCATAGAATTTCATAATTAGCGATTTTGTAGGCAACCGACATTATTTTACAAATGAGTAAATAAAAGCTTACAATCAGTGTGTTCTCTGATGTCAAATAAGTAGTTGGTTAAAAAACTGCAATTGGAAACTGCATCTCTTGGCTTCTAGTATAGTGCTCGTTCAATTACATGACATTTTTTTGGATCAATTGTACATTTTAGTTATTCATGTCTTTTAAATGCTTTATGTGATAAAATAGCACCTCATATCCTTTTGGAATTGAGATAGAGTGTAAATTAATAAATAGATACTATGAATTGCTGTAAATCAAAAGTCAATGAGGGAACAAAGACCAGAAAATTGAGGTGATCTGTAACTAAGACAAATTAGTGAACACTATTATTTTGAAGTTTGGAAGAGTTAAGAGTCCTTTAGCATTTCCCTCGACTAGTCTCTGTACTGCGTTTATTATCAGTGGTACCTGAGCTTCTCCTCTTCCCCAAGGACATTATGTGGCCATAGCTCAAGGGTTAAATTCAACTTCTGAATCTACTAGGGATTGGTTTCTATCATCTGTTTATTGTTTTTTGTTTTCTTTTTCTAGATTCTGAATCACCTTTTTCTGCACCTTATATATTTCTATCTCTATGTATATGTCTAATGATATCTTATTTTAATCTAAATATTGAAAACTTAGTAGAAATCCTGGATTACTTAGTTTTCTTTAAAGAGCTTTATCTTATATTCTGGCAAGCAGATGTATCTCTAGCTGATTCTTTTGGGCCTCAAGGGCTTTCTCATTTTTGTTTTTACTGTAGGGGTACCTTTTGTCCTTTTCCACTTAGCAAAAGTATCCCTCTACTCGGGCTCTTCCACCTTGTACCACAGTAGAGCAAGTGTTCACAATTATAGAAGCAGGCAAATAGAGGCTTCGCTCCTGAGTTTCTTTTTTTCTTTTTTTTTTTTTTTCCTCAAGGATCATCGATGTTCTGCCTGTTTTTTCAATGCATAAAAATAGTAGTCACACGTTCTTTCCAGTTTTATTGTGTTTGTGGCCAAACAGTAGGCTCAGTACCAGTTACTGTGTCATGGCTGGAGGTTAAAGTTTTCACTATATGCATACATATTTGACTTCAGGGTACATGGTTTTTTATTATACTCTCTAAGCACTGTTATTATTGCAGCCTTTCCAATGCTGTATATTATACCTGTAATACCTGACCTTCCTTGTAGAGTTCCTCAATATTCCTGTGGATAAACATGAAATATTATCTTCCTGGTGAATATGTGTAAACTTACACCTGCAAACCACTACTGTCATTAAACTTTCTTTTCCTACTCCCACCCTAAAACATTTTTCTTTCTATATCTTATGTGAGACCTCTGCTAGACCTCATTATAAGTTGTAGCTACTCTTTGACATAAAAGGTCAGGATAAATAATTTGTAAAAACTTTGGAGAAATCCACAATAATTATATTAATTTCCTAGTGACACCATAATAAATTACCACAACATAAGGGATTCAAACCACAAACATTTATTATCTTACCGTTCTGGAGGTCAGAAATTCAAAATGGGTTTTGCTGGGTTAACACTGAGGTGTCAGCAGAGCTTCATTTCTTCTGAAGGCTCTAGGGGAGGGTCTGATTCCTTGCCTTTTCCTGCTTCTAGAGGCCGCCTGTGTTCTTTCCTTGTAGTCACTTCTTCCATCTCAAAGCCGGCATTGAAGAATCTTCAGTCCATATCATATCACTCTGATACTCTCCTTCTGTATTCATATCTCTGTCTCTGAACCTTCGCTTTTCTCTTAGGAGACCTTATGATTACATTGGGCCCAACTGGGTAATCCGGAATAATCACCCTATCTCAAGATCTTTGCTTTAGTTATATCTACAAAGTCACTTTCTGCCATGGAAGGTAACACATTCAAAGGTTTTAGAGATTAGGACATGGCAGCTTTGGGAGTCCACTATTTTACCTACCACACAAATTAAATTAAAAATTATTTGAATTTCTATTTTGGTGACCCAGCATTAGGGCAGGTTTAGACAAAATGTTGATCCTACTTAATGAAATAAGCAGCTACCTTACTATGAATGGTTCGGTGGTTATAAAGAAATTAGACTAGAAGGTCCGCCTTCACTTATTTGAGTTGTGAACAAATGTTTCTCTTCTGTTCCTTTCTCATTCCTTTTTAAGCACTCATAGTCCTAATTAGAGACTACCAACATACATGTCTCATGCATGCACAGGAACTTCAAAAAGCTTGTGGAAAAATTGAATTAAGAGATAATATGAGCCATTCCATGAACTTTTGAAGCACCCTTGTATATTAAAAAAAGAGTGATAGCAAATATGTATTACTGTGTGTATATGTGTATGTAATAGCACATATATATATGTTCCCAGGCTCTAGACAAAATACGTATTAGTAATAAAAGTCACAAACTGTCTAGCTCATTTCTGAATGAGATATGCTGATGAGTTCTAGATGTTCAGACCTGTAACTACTTCACTAGGCAGCAAAATGTTATAACTACCTTTTTTGCTGCAGTCACGAGTTTCTGGAAGCACGATGGTGACTCTGCCTTCCTTCTGCTCATTTGTTATAGCCACCTAGTTGTTCATCAAGTTGGTATGCTATAACCTTACCAGAACTTGGAATGCATGCATGAATGCTAATGATAGAAAAGAGTACGAAAATGAATGAGCGTATGTTGTAATTATGGAAAAAACTTGTATTCATATAGAAATGGGACAGAAATTAAATGAGTAAAAGGAAAATATGATAGGTAGCAGACATTTTCTTCCTTTATTTATCCATTCAATTTTTAATTCAATATTTCTTATTGGGCTGCTAATATGTGTATATAATATGCTCATTTATTATAATGGATACTAAGGAATCAGATATGAAAAATACAACTCTACCTTAAGGAAGCTGGTAAATTACTAGGGCAAACAAAAAATGATGATTAGAAAAATACATGAGAGTTATGAACACTTTCATATAAAGTGTAATTGGAAATCTGATTCAGGGCTTTTAATAAAGAGTGAGAGGCCAGACACATATATATGTGGGGAGACTTGTACTTTCTTTTAATTCTATCTTTCCACAAACTTTTTGAAGTACTCTCATAGCTTTCAAGTAAAATTAAATCTTAAAGAAAGTACAGGGGTATTCCAGGTGAGGTTAGGGGGTGATTTGTCAAACAGAGAACAGTAATGCACAGGGGTGTAGAGTCATGCCAGTGTGGAGATTAACTTGGAGAAATATTTGTCATTCATGATGACTGGAAAATATGCTGTGTGATGATGATGTAAAAAGTGACACTTTTAGGGAGGAAACAACCATTTAGGAATGCCCAAAACTTGGATTTTGAGTTATTTTCATTAATGTTATTCATCTATTTTTATAATACATAAAAATGATAAAAGGAAACTTGTTGCTGAGTATGGGAGCCGTGATCTGTCTGTCTCCTTCCTTTGGCTCTCTAAAGCTTCTTAAATAGGGAGTAAGCTCACTAGAACATTCCTTTAATCCCCACAGTATATAGAAATGGGATAGAAATTAAATAAGCAAGAGGAAAATATGGTAAGTATTATCTTGGAGTTATAATTGTATCTTGAGCCATTGGACTGAATCTGGGAAGAACAAACTCTAGAAACTGAAGAACACAGTATTTATGATTTTATTAATATTGAATTTCAAGTTCTATTTGGAAGTCCATACGTGGCATGTTCTATGTGTTTTATTGGAGCAAAAACAACTACTCGTAGTATCCATGTAAACATGTAGTAGTATCTATCTTCATTTGTTCTTTGAAATACCACTTACTGCTGGCAATCTCATCTCACGACCTACAAATAAAGCATTAGAAAACAAGAAACCTTTTCAATAGGAAAGTATGAATTGATAATTGAAGGTTTTCTTCATGTGGTGGAACGAGGTCAGACTTTGGAACCAAACAGATGTAGTTTTGAATCCCAGCTTTTTGTCTAATGTGTGACCTTCAGCATCATTGGTAAAAGGATAATGTCTGTCTTACTCAGGTATTGGATTGAATGGAAACAAAATATGGACTGCACCTAACATCAACTAGGATTCAATCATTTGTAATTATTATTATCATTATGGTCACTTCCCAAGTTGAAGCATTTAGTCTTTTTCTCCTAGAAAGTATTAATCTCTAATCCTAGCTGTAAAGTATTCCCATAACCTTGAAGGAGTGGGCAGTCTCTGAACTAATTACACACATACTTTCCTTCTGCCAGCTATTCCTACTGATTAAATGTATTTGCATATGCAAATTAAAACACTGTGTACTCATTACTTTAAATATGTTTTTCATTAGGTAAATGAAATGCTTATTGAACATGATATAAGACTAAAAGTAGAATACTGTCAAAACAAGTTACCAAAGGGATTTTTTTAAATTTATTTTTTGTATAGCAACACCACTTTTACTTTAAACCAAGTAGTATATATATTTACTTTATTCAGTATTTTTTGTCAGTACGTGGACTAGTCTATAAACAAATTCCACTAACAATTATTTCATTAACTAGGGAGGAGCATGACTTTAATATTCTTTAAATGTCATTTTAATTATACAAGTATAAATCAGGTGTTTCCTCTTTTATCTTGGCCACAGGCTAAGGCAGAAATGAAAATCAAGTCACAAAATGCTCTCTTTGAAAACTAAAGCCAATAAAAATCTATTTTAAAAAGGGAAGGGCAACAGATTATTGATCTGCAGAGCATCTCCACCAAAGAGACTTGAAAATCTTCCAGATGTTATTAAAGTGGTTAGAACAGTAGGTTTCCATCCTATCTCTTCCAGCACCTCACTGAGCATCTTTTCCTTGTTGATTCCATCTCTGCATAGACACACCCTCATTTTTCTTCCATTTATTAAAACAAACAGCAAACTCGTTCTCTGGTTCCCCTCTCCTTCCCCTAGATGACCATGCCAGTTCTTTCCGGATGGTCTTTTATATACTGTCACGTATACATTCTGGCTTTTTGTTCGTGCTTTTCTATCTTCTCAAGTTTCTCTGAGGAATCTGTATTTGCTGCTTCCAACTTCCCATTTCTCCTCCAGCAAGTCCTCAGCTCACCTGTGCTGCCTCTGCCCTCCCATCTCCCCACAGCAGTGAAGGGGATTTCTCGTGGCCCCACATCTCTCCACCATTTTGGCCATTTTACTCTTACAGCCTGATACAGGCAACATGGGTTCTGTGTATTCTACCAAGAAAAGAGGATGTGATGTATCATCACTAGTCCGGAATCATCTTTGCTCAGTGTCAGGGGCCCACAAATATTAGACTCTTTGAAGGGAGATGATGGAGTTTGGATGTGTTGTCCCCTCCAAAACTCATGTGGAAATTTGATCTCCAACGTGGCAGTGTTGGAAACTGATTGAGTCATGGGGGCAGATCCCTCATGAATGGATTAATGCCCTCCCCGGGGCAGGGGGGATTAATGAGTGAGTTCTCACTCTATTAGTTCCCATGGGAGCTGGCTGCTTAAAAAGACCCTGGCACCTTCTTTCTCTCTCTCTTGCTTCCTCTCTCTTGGTTCCTCTCTTGCCATGTGAACTGCTTGTACCCACCGGCTGCCTGCCACTTTCCGCCATGAGTAGAAGCAGCCTGAGGCCCACGCCAGATGCAGCTGTCCCAGAACCGTAAGCCAAATAAACCTCTCTTCTTTATAAATTACCCAGTTTCAGGTATTTCTGTTATAGCAACACAAAATGGACTAAAGCAGGAGATTAGAGATTTCTTTGGGCAAATATCCTAGAAGGGCCACTGTGTAATGTTGTGCAGTTGTTGCCCAGGAAAGGAACCAAACACTTAATTAAGAATTTTAACAGAATCTTTATTAGCCAGCCAGTGACTGCCTCCCCTTGGTATTTTGGGAGAACAGCAGCTAGCCTTGGTCTGCTGGAGTTTATAAAGGCAAAAACCACATCCCATTGTCACATGGGTTTGTCCAGGTTCACAAAGCAAGCTAGGTCACAGAAGCCAAAAGTGAGCAGTGGAAGCAATCGGGCATAAAATTTTCATTGTGTATGGGTTTTGTTTCTATGCAACATTTTCTGTTTTCAATGGCTTCTCATGCAAGGGGGGTCTAGTCTGTTATAGTTCCCACTTCTATGAGAAGGTCAACAGTTTCTCACACAGAGGGTGTTTTAGCCTGTGCCTACTTAAGATCTAAGATGGCACTGGTATTGTTCAGAATTCTCTGCTACAGTAGACTGTTCTTGTGTCGTAATGATTTTCCAGTGTCAGGACCCTTGAATATCTAGGTCCTCTGCTGTCTTTAATTCTAGAAATACTTTTATTTAAGGAATTTAATTTTGCCTATGCTTCAGACTCCCCAAAAGTGCTGACTGATTTCCCATTCTCATATGTCTCTGCTTTTCATGCCCAGTGAACATCACATTCTCTAATCTCCTAAGGTTTGGTGAAGATGCAAACAAGGTTATATCTAATATCCTCTAGATTAGTAGGGCTTTACATGCCACTACTGAGCTCCTTATTGTTGCAAAGAATAGAAACATTTTAGTTTGTTAGTACTCCTACCTGGGATTTTTTAAGTGGTGGGATTTCTATGTATTTTAGAATTAAAACCACTCCAGTGTGAAGTTGTGCTTGGTGTGTATGATGGGAAACTCAGAGAATGGAGCTATTGATTATTTAGCAGGACTGGAGATACAAAGAGAAGGAATGTAGAGGAAAATACTTATGCCCTGTTTGGTTAAGGGGGATGCTTCCCAGAGCCTTGGATGATTAGCTTGTAAACTTCTATTTTAATTTTCTCTATAACACTGATTCTAAATGTCTATGTATGATGTACTTTATGTAATTCTTCTTTAATTTGCTCAATAATAATTTATTAAATGCCAACCTCACAGAAAAGATATTAGTAAGGGATCACTTTTTATAAGAATTTATAGTCAAGGGATCCAACAGCCACATTATTAAACACATAGAGCAGAAAGTTGAATTACCATCAGAAAACAAATTGAACACTCAATCTGGGGTAATCTGAGGAGGGTTAATGTACAAAAGGACCATTTCTAGAGGTGCAGTGAGGAGAAAAATAGGATAGCTTAGTATCCTGCAACCAGAAGTAGCAGGACTGCTGTCACTCAAAAGAATTAGGGGAAGAAGTGGGTAACAGAATTCTGAAGGTAAGAATTACATAGAGAAGGGGAATTGTATAGGGAAGGGAGCTTTTAGGTCAAGTGAAACAGCCAGTCCAAAAGGACTCTGCAAGGAGAAAGCTGCTGTTCTCCTGCCTCCAATGCCCTGAAATGACTCTCCACTGGCTGAAGCCAGGCCAGCTAGAAGACAGGACAAGAGAGCCCAATGATATTTCTGTGACATTCAGCTGCCCCAGCCGTGAGCTGAAGAAAGGAAGGTGGACAGTAGATCCAGAGAAGCAAAGAGAAGACATCTTACCTTTCCTTTCACCTGGGGAAAACATTAAGCTCCCCCAAAACGGCAACACATACCTAAAAGAGCTACTATTTATGTTCTTCACGTAAAATAGTGAGGATAAGAGTGGAGAAAAAGATAAAGATGAGATAAAGATGGTATGCTGTTGTCTCTTTCATTGAAACCAAAATTAGTTCTGAATTTTCTTAAGATGGGGTCTTATAACTCTTCTGGTTCACACGTGGTCTCTGCACGGCTTCATCTTGACTGCGCTGGGATCTGACTCTCTTCATGAGGATCGGAGACAATGAGCGTTTGTGAAGCAGCTCCCCGGTGGCAGCTCTTGGAAGGTTTTTTTGCAGGAGAGAACGGCTTCCACCTGCAGGGGGTTTGCAGGTACATTTGGAAACTAAAGCTTTGATCTTTATCCATATCTGCCCAAATATCTCCATCCATTTTCTTAGGATTTCATCTTCCTTGCCTCGGTGTAAGAGACTTGGCAGTTTTGAATCCATGCTGCTAGTTTTCTGCTCTTTTCATCAGACCCTGGCCTTGGTCTTAGCCATTTCTGCCATGTGGCTACAGGAAATAAGCACTTTATCAAAGCTACAGGAGAGCCCTGGAAGGTTTCATACATGCTCTTAATTCTACGTTCATAGACTGTATTTTCTCTTTGTCCCTATGATTGCCCTCTGGTATTGTTAGAAAACACATAATTCCACAAGCTTTATAATTGCTAGTCTTGCCTTAGCAATTAATTATCACATTCAATGATCTGCCAATGCCTTACCTTTCACTTGCTTTGCATCCCATATCACCACTGGTGATGCTGTGATTAATCGTGGTATGACTGTTGGCACTAGATAATTCCTATTCCATTTCCCCCCAAAAAAGTAAATTTATTTTGTGACCTCAAATATATGATTAAAACAAATGTGAGATCTCATTTCTAAGGTCTATTTCCTGGAAGCTCATCTGATACATATTACTGTATAAGTCAGAATCTCAACAGAAAACAGATGGTGTATTCAAATCGGGACAATTTTTTGAAATTATTATTATTTCCAAGGGCCTGTGGTTTGCAATTCTTTGACTGTCTTTCACTGAGAGAATGTCCCCTGCCCTTGAATTTGGACTAGACTGTGATACTCTGGCCAAGTGAGTATGGCAGAAATAGCACCATTTGGGATCTGGGCCTCTCCTGAAAGAGGACGAGACAGATTTGACCTGTCCAAACCTGAAACCGCTTTATCAAAAGTGCGACTAGGCTGCAGGAAAGGCCACACAGATATTCCCTGAGAATCCACTGAGAGGGAAACGGACTCGGCTCAGCTTTCCAGCCATTTTTACCAAGGGACCAGAAATGTTAGTGAAACCCTTGTAGGCATGTTAGACCAGACCAGCTACCAGATTAATACCACTGGTTAAAGTCACGTGGGAAAGAAGTATTGAGCGACCAAGCCCTACCCAAATTCCCGACCCATAAAATTGTGAGGTATAACGGAACAGTTGTTTTAATCCATTATTTTTGTGGCAAGTTTGTTATGCAGCAACAGATAACAGAAACAGAATTTGGTATCAGGAAACAGGATGCTGTTTTAACAACAACAACAACAGCAAAAAACCAGAAAGATGTGACACTGGTTTGGGGACAAGTTGCAGAATGGAAGCTCATGGAATTCGGGAAGACTCAGTGCCAGCTGGAAGGGCCTTACGGAGACTGTTTGTGAAGGCCTAGAGAATGTAAGGACAGTGTTATTGGAGGCTGGGGGGAAAAAAGACAGTTTTTATGCTGTGACAGTAAGCAACACTGTTGCTTATGAAATCACGGTAAATATAAAAGGGGCTTCGGATACTTGTGGAGGTCGATGGGAAAATTTCTAGGCAACATACAGAAAGTTCTAACTCACTTTTTCTAGCTTAAGAGCAGAGAGATATAAGAAGAAAAAGAAATGAGAGAGGAATTTTTAGCTTTTAAGTAGAATTTACAAAGAATATGCAAAGCCTGGAATGGTCTTTCTATCTTACAAAGGCTCTCAAGTGAGAATTGGCCTCAAGGCAAGGTTCAAACCCAGGACAGGGTCTGATTTCAGGGTCCAGATAAAGTCAGGGGCATGGCTATTAGACCCACATTAAGACCTAAGAAAGAACCAGCTTTCTGAGAATATTAGAGATATGCCTTGTGGATGGTTTTAGTTATAAAAGAGGGCTTCCGAGAAGATTAAGCACAGTGTCCCTGTTATGGGTTGAACTGTGTCCCACTGCCCCCAATTCATATATAGAAGTCCAACTCCTGGTACCTCAGAATGCTGCTTTCCTTGGGGATAAGCTCTTTACCAAGTTAAAATGATATCATTAGGGTGAGCCCTAATCCATTACAACTGGTGTCATTATAAAAGGGGAAATTTGGAGACAGATAGGGAGAAGGCCGTGTGAACACTGAAGCAGAGATTGGGGTGATGTGTCCACAAGCCAAGAAAACCGAAAATTGCCAGCAAAGCACCAAAAGCTAGGGGAGGAGTGAGGAGCAGACTCGTCCTCTTAGTCCTCCAGTGGAACCAACTCTGCTGACAGCTCGATTTCAGGCTTCCAGCCTCCAGAACTGTGAGACAATAAATTTCTGTTGCTTACGCCTCCCAGCTTGTGGCACTTTGCCATGGCAGCATGGACAAGTGGAGAGAGTTCCACATAAGCCTCACAGGGAGCAACCCTAGGCATAGCAAAGGCTCTCTGTAACATTTGTGAGTGTGGTTTTGTCTCATGGAGTGAATTACAATTTGACGAAAAGGAAGCCAACAATTTTTAAAAATCACTTAGACTGAAAAGGACAGAGATGAAACAAACAAAAAGAGGAGCATACCCCCTCCTCCCAATATACAGGGGCAGGTAACGAGCTGAGAAAACTACTCAGCTGCAAGATCTGACCTTTTATAGGGAAAAGGATACCTGACTCACAGGACGGAGACAAAAGCCACAGAGAATCATTCCCAGGGAATAGGACTGAGCCTTGAAAAGTTGACCAGATTATACCCAGGACGGTTTTAGAATTTTTAAAGATCGGTAACTGCTTGGTGCCATGTATTTTTTCCCTTTTGAAATCGAGGTGTCTATTAGAATTTCCTATCTCTGTTACCCCATTGTGAGTTTTGACAAGTGAGGATCAGAAAAAAATGTTAGTTTTTCATACCAAGAGGAACTGTACTCAAAGAACTGCACTTGAAGAGCCTCGTTTACTTGGACCTTACTTACATGCTGAGATCCTGAACTTTAAGTCAATACTGGGATGAGATGAGCCTCTGAGGCTCTTGGTAAGGGGTAAGTGTATTTTGCATGTTGGGAAACTATTCTAGGGGAGCCTAAACTAATCAGATAGGTTTGAAAAGGGACTGGGTCTTTCAAGAAGGAAGAGATTCAGAAGATGCAGACCTTAGAGAAGTTCTGCTGCTGGTCTTGTAGCTGCCAAGAGCTATGTTGTGAGAGGGTATATGGTATGAGGCATGTGGCACAGAACTGTGAGCCCCTAATTGTTCAGCGTAGCCCTTGAAAGACAGTCAGAAAGAAAACAGGAACCTCGGTCCTACAACTGCAAACAAGTGGATTCTGCCAAAGCCTGGATGAGCTTAGAAGAGGACCCTGGGCCTCAAATGAGACCACTGCCTGGGTGAGGTCTGATTTCAGCCTCATGAGATCCTGTGCAGAGAACTTCCCCTTCTGTGGCTGGACTTCTGACCTACAGATCAGAGACATACAGTTGTGCTATTTAGGCTTCTATATTTGTGGTGGTTTATTACACAGCAGTAGAAAACTAGTATAGACTTGTTATCAAAACAAGTTGCTGCTGTAAAAAAAAAAAAAAATCCTAAATTATGTTAGCAGCTTTGCAGTTGGACAGTGGGTGGAGGAGATTGGAAGAATCTCAGCATGAAAAAAAAAATTCTCATTGCCTTGAACAGACTCTTACTAGAAATACGGATATTGAGGATACTGCTACCAGTGTCCTGGCAATGAGGAGCATATTAGTGAAAGTGAAGGAAAGGAGACCTTTCTTACATAATTTCAGAAAGCTTAGAGGAATTGTGTTCTGCAGTTATGTTGACAGTGGAACTCATAGGTGGTGAAAGTCAATATATGTAGCTGAGGAGATTTCTGAGCAAAATGTTGTGCGTTCTGCCTGGTTTCTTTCTTTCTGCTTATAGTAAAATGTGAGAAGAAAGGCACAAATTGAGGGAAGAATTGTTAGACAAAAAGGAAACAAGACTTGGTCATTTTGAAAATTCTCAGAATTTACAGATAGCAAAAAATGCTAAAAGGAAAAAAAGAAATGAGAGAGAGAGACTGCCAAAAGCACGGCATAAAGAAAAGGCTGAAAAGGCTGTTCTGTATTCTTTTGGGTCAGGTGCAGCCACAAGAGGAAACAAGAGAGGCTCAGGAAAACAAAAGTTTATTATACTCATAGCTCATAAATGGAGGGCATCACATGCCACACACATAGGGCCACATGGAGAGCACCAGATTTTGGTCAGGAGTGAGGTGGGGGTATGAGTCTAGACCAGAGCCTTTACTGGGGTTTCTGTGGGGCAGGCAAGGTAGGCCAAAGTAAACTGTTTAGGGCTCGGTAATTTGAATAACTCCTGTGGGCTGTGGGTTATAGAGGTGGTCTCTAGTTGCCTGATATCTGGCCCTGGGCTGATTAAGGCAGAAGAATACTGCATCCTGGAGTGCAAGGGCCAGGTAGAGGAGCATTGGTGCTACATGGGGCAGAGGAATCGGCCAGCCACTTGTCCTGCTAGACCGCCTAACCCAAAATATTATGAGATAAAATAAAATGGTTGTTGATAAAGTCCCTAAATTTGGGAGAGATTTGTTATGCAACATTGATGCCTTGGAAAGGGGTGACTTGAAGAAACACACGTGTGGCATCATCGTAGGGAATAAAGTCACAGGCTAAAGCCAGTGAGCAGCAGAATTGTAAAGCCACTGTGCTGCAGAGATGAGGGGAGGAAGAGTTAGTGTTAGCATGTGATTGTTTGTAGGAGACCACCTTGAAAGAAGCCCTGATTTGGAGCTAAAGAGTATGGTTAATCCAAGGAATAATTCATGGGAATAAAAACCCTGACCTTATTCTCCTTCATCTCTCTGCTTTCCTGCAGGCCCTCCAATTGGTCAAAACTGCAGAAAGCACAGATTAGGAAAGCTCCTTCTGGTTTATACCAGTTAGCCTTCTGGGGCAGAAAGTATGGTGCAGACAAATGGATAGTGGATCTGGTGGAGCATAAGGAAGATATTCAGGCAGCTGTAACCTCTGCTGTGATGGTGGTTAGATACAAGGTGTGTAAGACACTAAAGGCCAATGAATGCATCTCAGGGACTGGGGATTTAGTTGGATTTTTTTGAAGATCTGTTGTTTGGAGATCAGTGCTATGGGTCAAATGTACAAAAATTCACGTATTGGAAACTTGATCTCTTTTATAACAGTGTTGGAAAGCCAATTATGTTATTTGAAAGGTGGGGTCTTTAAGAGATGATTAGACTGTGAAGACTGTGCCCCGGTGAATGACTTGATTCATTCACAGGGTCATGGGTGTGGTTCTGATGGCTTTACAAGGAGAGCGAGTGAGCAGGTGAGCTCTCTTGCCTAGCCCATTTTTCTCTCCATGTGACACCCTGCATCACTGTAGAGAGTCACCACCAAGAACAAGGCCCTCAACAGATGGGTTCCCTGGACTGTAGACTTCTCAGGCTCCCAAAATGTAAGAAATAAATTTCATTTCTTTATAAATTACGCAGTTTCAGGTATTTTCTTATAAGCGACAGAAATGAACTAATTGGTATGAGTTCCATAAACAAAGAGTTAAAAAGGAGACAATTTATAAAGAGAGAACAGCAGGAAAAGTTACAGGAAAAAAAATAAAGATGCCAAATTATTTATTGTTAGCTCTATCTGGGTAATTAGAACAGAGCAATTAGCAATAGCATTTACCACAACACATCATTACTTTTTGCTTTATTGCAAAACCACTTATTGATGAAATAGGTTGAGTGTCATTTTTTCAGCCATCTACCATGTCCCATCTGTTATATAATTGTTATTTTCAAAGCTTGAGCTCCAGCAAATGGAATCATTAAGGGACACTCCTGTTCTTGCTCTGATACACATTTTTTCTATCCCGCTCCCTCTCATAAATGGCTTTTTTGTAAGTCTACATCTGTAAAAAGGAAAGAAAGAACACACTAGGGTACAATGAGACAGAAAGTTGATGCTATGATCCGAGATCCAGGTAAAGGTTGCAGAACAATTTATTTGTCTGGACCTTTCCAGCAGAACAGCACTTATTATGGGGTTTGTTGAGCCTCTTTCACAGTATTCATGAGATGGCCCACTTACTGAACAGGATGACAATCCCATTGTCACAACTGCTGAGCCCACAAAGCAAAACAGGTATTACATCTGTAAAATTAATGCAGCAATCACAAATTAATTAGATTCCCTTTCAAAAGATACAAGTTTGAAAAAAATTGATTTTCTGTGCCAGGGTGTTGTTGTGGCAGAAACACAATAGGGGGTGCCTAGTTTGTTAAACCAGAGGCGTGAAGAAGTGGTTCTATGTTCTCAAATACTTCACTTTACATGTGACTTCCATTAAAAGCCAGCAAAGGCTTAACATCCTGCCAGATTTAATAAACACTTCTGGCTAGAGTTTGTGGTCAGATGCAAAAAGGCAGTGACTTGCTTATCTGCTTAGGGGCTATTTTCTGTCACCTCCCAGCTGCTATGAGTTTTCATTGGCAAGAAGTCAAAAATTCAGCATAAATTTATCTGTAGGACAAAACATTACCAAAGACCAGGTCTATTAACACAATGACTCTGATTGCTCCCTCAAAGAAGCAAACTGGAATTGTAGATTTTTTGCTGACTGACTTTAGCTGAGAGCACCAAAGGGGGATCCATGTTTAGTACCCAGAAGAAAGCTTTTTTTTAAAAACTATTTATGCATTTCCTCAGATTTAAACATTTCTTATCTATACAGACATTTAGACTACCTTTAAACTCATGCCATTTGTCATTAGAAAGAACAGCATGCTTTGCTCCTTCCTACCACTCTGGAGCAAGAGCAATGTCATATTTTATATTTATTTTGGATGACTCGATGGCAGGACTAGATACACTGCTCTATGGAGTTCTATGTCAAATTTTCCCAATAAACCTTAATTTACATTTGCATTGTGTGGCACTGTACTGTATGTGTGCAGCTGCATGTGTGTCTGCCTGAAGTATGTACCTTGTCAAACATTTCCCTTATCATTTATATACTTATGTCTACATATATATATTTACATATAGATATATATATTTACATTTATTATCAGTGGAAATAATATGGCTGGCAAATTTTCGCAGTAAAATGTACTTACTAGAGCATTCTTTCCCCATAGAATTTAATTCTTTTGTGTCAATAATGTTTCTCTACTTTGTATCAGTACTAATCATATATTACCCACTCCTGTGATAATACTCAATGTTATAACTACTCCAGCTCTTAAAATATTTTACAATTGTAGTGCCTGTCCCACCCTATTGCTCTTCTTGATTATTACAACTACAGCATTTCATACAGAGTGCATGTTTAACCATTCAAGGTGCTTTAGTGCTTTGTTGGGATTTTGAATAGAACTAAATATTACCTCAGAAGAATATAGTTTTCTTTGTTAAAGATTTACATAGTTCTTGTTAATTTACTCTTAATTAAACTAAATATTTTATTGTAGATGTAATCTTTCTTTTTTTGCATTTCAAGTTAATAATTGCTGGATGCATTCAAATATTTATATCATTTTGACATTTATATTGACATATTATATATGTATATTTTGATATATTAAAGATCCTTATATTTATATATCAAAGAGCTTTATATTTATCTAACATCCAGATACTTTATTCTAATAATTTGATTTTTTTATGAAGGTAATGATTTCCTTCATAAGTGATTTCCTGCTATCTTTTTGAAACTAGTAATTATTTTTCCTTTTTTCATTTGCATCAGTATCTAATACTAAAATAGTGATGATAATAGTAATCATTCCTGGTTTTCCCTCATTTTAATTACATTTTTATAAAAAACAATTAAGTTTTGCTTTGTTTTTAGTTGACACATAATGTACATATTTATGGGTTGCAGTGTGATTTTGCTATACAGGTATACATTCTGAACTGATCAAATCATGATAATTAACATGTTTATCACCTCAAACATTTATCTTTGGCGCGCGCGCGTGTGTGTGTGTGTGTGTGTGTGTGTGTGTGTGTGTGTTGAGAGCATTCAAAATCTTCTCTTCTGGTTATTTTGAAAGATACAATGTATTATGGTTAACTGTCATCACCCTACTGTGCAATAGAACACCAGGACTTATTCCTCCTGTGCATATGTAACTTTGTACCCATTGACAAACCTCTCCGCATCCCTCCCCATCCTCTGGTAAATACTATTCCTCTCTCAACTTCTATGAGGTCGACATTTTTAGTGCAACAGTATTCACAATAGCCAACTATATTAGTCCATTTCTGTTGCTTATAACAAAAATACCTGAAACTGAGTATCTTGTAACGATACAATATTTATTGCTTACAGTGTTGGAGACATGGAAGTCCAAAGTCCAGGACACACAACTGGAGAGGGCCTTTATAGTGGTATGGTATCTCGACAGCAGCTCAAGGTATCACATGGTGAAATGGTAGAAGCAGAGAGAGCTAACTCCTCACTTGCTCTTCTTTTAAAGCCATCAGAACCGCAACCATTATTCGATGAATGGATCAATCCATTCACGAGAGTACAGCCCTCACAATACAATCACATCTCCAAGGCCCCGCCTTTCAATTACCATAATAGGATTTCTCACCCTAACAGTTACAGTGGGGATTAAGTCTCAATGAGCTTTGTGGGGACATCCAATCCATAGCACCAACCTATGGCTCAACCAAAGTGTCTATCAATGAATGAACGGATAAAGAAAATGTAAATCTACACAATGGAATACTATTCAGCCATAAAAAAGAATAAAATCCCATCATTTGCAACGTGTTCATTGAAATAAGCCAAACATAGATGGATGAAAACCACGTGATCTCACCCACATGTGGAATCTAAAAATCTGATCTCACAGAAGAAACAATTCTTAAATATCTGGTAAAAAGGGTAGAGTAAGAATGTTTCTGTGTTTCCTATCCAAGTGATACATATCACTTTCACCCTCTCCAATTATTTTTCAACTTATAAATACAAATGTTAATACATGTTGTAATGTCATACCTCTAATTAATAATGATTTTGAATATCTCTTCCTGTGCTTCTTAGTCATTTGGATTTCTTCACCTGTGAATACCCTTTCCATATCTCTTATTATCTAGTTTTTATTTTGCATATTTTGTCTTTTTATTTTTGATTGGTAGAACGTCTATGTACTTCCCAGATGGTAGACTCTCATCAGTTTTAGACCTGTAAATATCTATATCCTCAATCATTTGTTTAAGTTTGTTCATGTTGTTTTTTCACTGAACATAAATACTTAATTTTGACTTAATTAAAGCCATTTACTTATTTTCTTATAGTTGCTAGCCCCAATTCCTCAATTTACCCTCTTTCTTATGTATGTCACCCTTATATATCACCTATACATTTGTGATTTTACCCTTTAAATTTACATCTTTAATCCATCTGACATTCATTTTATTTAGGACTAGGAAAGTATTTTCCCAGCCCCATGTATTAAAAATTTAGTAGTTTTAAAAAAATGATTTGTATTGTCATAACTTTTGTCATATATGAAGTCTTTATACACCTGGGCTTTCTGTTCTATTAGTCTAATTATGTTTTCTGCTTCTTTTATTGTTATGGCTTTGTACTATAATACTGCCCTCCCCTCTACATGATATTTGCTTTTCTTTTCCAAAGTGATTTAGCTACTTATGGACTTTAATTCTTTCATATAAATTGAAAGCAAATTTATCAAGTTTTCAAATTTTTTCAATTAAAATGCCCATTAGGTTTACATTGAATTTATGGAATAATTTTTGAACAGTTATCATCTGCAATGTTAATTCACCCCATCCAAAAGCATGGATTTTATTTACCACAGGTTAAGTTCTTTTCAATTTATGATCATTAGTAAAATTGGTCTATAGTTGTATTTTCTTATATTGTTCTTATCCAAGAATACTAGAAAAGGGGATTATATAGGTAAATATAAAATATACTTTAAATGCATTTTGTTCATAGGTCCTTTTTTTCCAACTGATATTTAAAAATCTGCATAAAGCAATAATTTTAAAGTGAGGTTGATTGGCAAACAATGGACAACAAATGTAATCTGTGACAATAGCAGCATAAAGGTGAAGGAGGACAAAAATATGAAAGAGCAGAAATATTGTATATTACGAAAATTATTAGTATTAATTTAAGCTAGATTTTTATAAATTAACATGTTAGTATAAGCACAAGGCAAACACTAAGAAAATTACTAGAAAGTAAATATAGTGAAAGATATGATAGGAATAATATGTTACACTAGAAAATATCTATTTAATATTAAAGAAAGCAATGATGAAGGTATTTGAAACCAAACATATGTAAGACATATAAAAGGCAAAGAGAAAAATAGCAGAAGTCCATCATTATCAGTAATTATATTAAGTATAAGTGGATTAAACTTTCCAATTAAAAGGCATATATTGGCAGAATGAATGAAAAAAAAAAAACATGATTCAACTATATGTTGTCAGTAAGAGACCCACTTTAGATTCAAAGAAACTAATAGGTTGAAATTAAAGAATGGAAAAAAATATTTCATGCAAACAGTACTCAAGGAGATTTGAAGTAGCAATACTAATATTGGACGAAACACTATTTTTTAGGTAATTTATTGTACATACATACATACATGTGGCGTACAATGTTGACTTTCAGTAATTGTGTACAATGTGTGGTAGTTAGATAAATATAGTTAGCTTGTTCATCATTACAATATGCAATCATTCTTTGTGTCCATTGACCAGTTCCTCATTATCTCCCCTTCTTCCCCTCTCACCTCTAGTTTTCTAAAAGTTCAATATATTACTGTGATTGTTGTTTCTTTCTTTCTCTCTGTCTCTCTTTATTGTTCATTTGTTTATTTATGGATTCAGTTCCTGGTTATGAGTGAGAAGATGTGGTATTTCTCTTTCTATACCTGGGTTGTTTCACTTAGAATAATTTTTTCCAGGCTCATCCACGTTTTTGCAAATGGTAGAATTTCATTCTTTTTATGGCTGAGTAGTATTCCACTGTGTATATATAACACAATTTCCTTATCCAGTCATCTATAGATGGAAATTTAGGTTGGTTCCATTACCTGGCTATTGGAAGCAGAGCTGCAATAAACATGAGAGTGCAGGTATCCCTTCAACCTGATATTTTCCAATCCTCTGGGTAAATCCCTAGTAGTGGGATAGCTCGATCATATGGAAATTCTATCCATAGTTGTTTAAGGAACCTCCATACTGTTCACCATAAAGGCTGTACTAATTTACAGTCCCACCAACAGTGCAGGAGATTTTCTCTTTCTCCACGTCCTCACCAGCATTTGTTATTCTCTGTCTTTTTAATAATAGCCAGTCTGATTGGGGTGAGGTGATATCTCAAAGTGGTTTTGATTTGCATTTACCTGATGCAATGTAATGTGGAGCATTTTTTCATATACTTGTTGGCCCTTTGTATGTCTTCCTTTGAGAAATGTCTATTCACCTCCTTTGCGCATTTTTTAATTGGATTATTTGGGTTTTTTTACTGTGAGGTTGTCTGAGCTCTTTGTATATTCTGGATATTAATCTCTTGTCAGATGCATAATTTACAATTATTTTCTCTCATTCTGTAGGATGTCTTTTCATACTATTGTTTGTTTCCTTTGAAGAAGCTTTTTAGTTTGATATAATCTCATTTGTTTATTGTTTCTTTTGTTTCCTGTGCTTTTGGGGTGTCATTCATAAAATCATTGGCCATTCCTAAATGGTGGAGCATTTCCCCTGTTTTCTTCTAGGACTTTTAAAGTTTCAGGCCTTATAAAGTCTCTAATCCATTTTGAGTTGATATTGTTATATGGTGAGAGGTACAGATCAAGTGTCATTCTTCTACAAATGGATATCTAGTTTTCCCAGTGCCATTTATTGAAGAAGCAATCTTTCCCCCAAAGTATGTTCTTGGTGCCCTTGTCAAAGATTGGTTGGCTATAAATACATGGGTTGATTTCTGGGTTCCCTATTTTGTTGCATTGGTCCGCATGTCTGTTTTTATGCCAGTACAGTACCATGCTATTTTTGTTACTATAGATTTGTAATATAATTTGTAGTTTGGAAGTGTAAAACCTCTGACTTTACTTTTTTTGCTCAGGATTGCTTTGGCTATTTGGGGTCTTTTGTTGTTCCATATGAATGTTAGGATTTCTTTTGCTGTTTCTGTGAAGAATGACATTGGTGTTTTGATGGGGATCACATTGAATCTGTAGATGGCTTTGGGTAATATGGACATTTTTACTACATCAATTCTTCCAATCCATGAACAAGGAATGTCTTTCCATCTCTTAGTCTTTAATTTCTTTCAGTAGTAATTTGTAGTTCTCATTATAGGGATCTTTCACCTCTTTTGTTAGATTTATTCCTAGGTATTTTATTTATTTATTTATTTATTTTTTGGTGACTATTGTAAATGGGCTTACTTTCTTGATCTCTTTTTCTTCTAGTTTGTTGTTACAGTATAAAAATGCTACTGATTTTTGTATGTTGATTTTGTATCCTACATCCTTATGGAATTCATTTAATAGCTCAAAGAGTTTTTTGGTAGAGTCTCTCAGTTTTTCTATATATAGAATCATGTCATCTGCAAACAGGGACAATTTGATTTCCTCTTTACCTGTCTGGATGCACTTGATTTCTTTCACTTGTCTAATTGCTGTGGCAAGTACTTCCCATACCATGTTAAATAGGAGTGGAGAGAGAGGGCATCCTTCTTTTGTTCCTGATCTTAAGGGGAAACCTTTCAACTTTCCCACATTCAGGATGATATTGGCAGTGGGTTTATTGTATATGGCTTTTATTATGTTGAGATATCTTCCTTCTATTTTGTTGAGAGTCTTCATCATGAAGTGCTGTTGAATTTTATCAAATGCTTTTTCTGCATCTATTGAGATGACCATATGGTTTTTGTTCTTGACTTTGTTGATGTGGTGTATCATATTTGTTGACTTGCATATGTTGAACCATCCTTGAATTCCTGGGATGAATCCTACTTGATCATGGCATAGAATCTTTTTGATATGTTGCTGTATTCTGTTTGCTAGTATTTTGTTGAATATTTTAGCATCTAAATTCATCAAGGATATCAGCCTGTAATTTTCTTTTTTTGTTGTATCTTTGTCTGCTTTTGGTATCAGGGTGATGCTGGCTTCATAGAATGAGGTTGGGAGTATGGTTTCTGTCTTAATTTTTTGGAATTGTTTGTAAAGAACTGGCATTAATTCATCTTTAAAGACTTGTTGGAATTCAACAATGAAACCATCTGGTCCTGGGATTTTCTTTCTTGGAAGATTTGTGATTACTGCTTCAATTGCATTGCTTGTAATTGGTCTGTTTAGTTTTTCTATGTCTTTTTGGTTCAATCTTGGTAGTTTGTATGTGTTTAGAAATTTATCCATTTTCTCCATCTTTTCAAATTTGTTAGCACAGAGTTATTCATAGTAATCTCTAATGATTCCTTGTATTTCTACAGTATCAGTTACAATATCCCCTTTTTCACTTCTGATTTTTGTTATTTGGGTCTTCTCTCTTCTTTTTTTAGTAAGTCTGGCTAGTGGTTTGCCTATTTTGTTTATCTTCTCAAAAAACCAACTTTTTGTTTCATTGATCTTTTGTACTGTATTTTTGTTCTCTATTTCATTGAGTTCTGCTCTGATAGTAATTATTTCTTTCCACCTACTAACTTTGGGACTGGATTGTTCTTGTTTTTCTAGTTCCTTGGGGTGTTATGCTTGGTTGTTTATTTAAAATCTTTCCATTTTCTTTATGTAAGCATTTATTGCAATAAACTTTCCTCTTAGTACTGCTTTTGCAGTTTCCCATAGATTTTGATATGGTGTGTTGTTATTATAATTAATTTTGAGAAATTTTTGATTTCCTGTTTGATTTCTTCTTTAACTCATATGTCATTCAGAAGCATGTTGTCTAATTTCCAAGTATTTGTGTAATTTCCAAAGTTACATTTGTTATTGATTTCCAGTTTTAATCTTTTGTGGCCTTAGATGATGCATGAAATGATTTCAATTTTTTTAAAAAAAATTGTTGATACTTGATTTGTGACCTAATATGTTATCTATCTTGGAGAATGTTCCATGTGCTGATGAGAAGAATGTATATTCTCTGGTTATTGGGTGAAACATTCTATATATATCCATCAAGTCCAATTTGTCTAGAGTATAGTTTAAATCCTGTGTTTCCCTATTGATTTGTTGCCTAGATGATCTGTCCAGCTATTACAGTAATGAGGTCTGTCTCTCTCTTTAGGTGTGGTAATGTTTGCTTTATAAATATGGGTACACCAATGTTGGAAGCATATATATTTATGATTGTTATGTCTTCTTAGTGGATAGATCCATTTATATAATGGCCTTCTTTGTCTCTTTTAATAGTATTTGGTTTAAAGTCTGTTTTATCTGATATAAGAATAGCTACTCCTGCTTGCTTTTTGGTTTCTATTTGTGTGTAGGCAAATGAGAAAGACAGGGAAAAACAAAAACAAACAGACAAAAAATCTATACCATTCCACTCCAGAAATACAACAAACTGTGAAGTTATAGAACAGCAATGAAAGAAAGGAACAAAAGATAATTAACAACTGCACAAAAACAATTAAATGACAGGAATCAGACAATATCTTTCAACAATGTTAAATGATAATGGATTGAACTCCCCACTCAAAAGACATAGACTGGCTGGATGGATTAAAGAACTTGACCCAACTTTATGCTGCCTACAGGAAACCCACCTCACCTGTAAAGAATCTTACAGACTAAAAGGGGAAGGATGGAAAAAGATATACAAATACAAATAACACTTTAGATTAAAAAAAAATACAAGTAACACTTTAGATTAAAAATAGTTGCTAGAGGCAAAGAAGGACATTATATTATAACAAATGGGTCAATACATCAAGAATAAAAAGCAATTATAAACATTTATGTACTGAACCACAGAGCCCCAAAATATATAAGCAAGTACTGACAAAATTGAAGTGAAAAATATACAACCCAATTATAATTGTAAATTATTATGCACCTCATCTTTCAAAATGCTCTTTTCATACTTCTGTTTTTGTTTGTTGTTTTCTCCTACAAATAGTATATGCATAATTTTGTGTTGCAGGAAGTTCCCATAGTTTTATATTTTCTGACGTTATATTTATTTTTCATGATTGTATGAATTTATTTGTTTTTAAATGTTTAAATAAGCATATAAAGACATGGAGATATCTCTATTTCTATTTCTGTCTATATTCTGATAAATTTTAGGAACTTGAGACAAGAGGATAGGTTTTAGAATTAAATCCAAGATAATCAAAACTTTGATAACATTTTGCTTGTGTTTGTATTTTTCCCACTTTAGCCCATAGCATATATTTAATATATATTTTTTTCTTCATGGCTACATGAAGAGCAAAGGTGGTAGTTCTAGTAGCTTCTGCATGCATAAAATACTTTATTCTTAAGATCAAATTTTATTTCTGTTTCTGGAAATATTGAGGACCAAATACATAGAGAAATATTCCCACTAGCAAATACATAAAAATTCTGTGTAAAATTTTTAAAAATCTATATCAATAATTATTTCAATTCTTATATATATATATATATATATATATATATATATATATGTATGTATGTATAGAAATCATATGTATAGAGATAAATTCCTTAGTAGATGGAAACAATTAGAGTGTGAATCTGGAGGGGTGAGTAGCTCTTGTGCTGTGAATAGCTCTGCTGACATTAACTAATCAATGCCAGCTTAACCAGGTTATAACATGAACAGGAGTAACAGCAGACAAATGTGTTAAGTCTATGCCACATGGCATTTTAAAATGGAGTCTTCCTTCAGAGTGAAACACTTGCAAAACTGCTGCTCCATTTTTAGCTTTGGGTAAATGAGGAAAGAAAAGCCAAGTCCGAAATTGTGGTAATTCCAATGAACCTGACAGAAGCCAAAACTAATAAACAAATACTATACGAATAGTGGATTGACTTGTCCCCCCCAAAACCGTTAAAGCTTGAGCTGTGTCCCCCAAGTTTTATGTATTAAAAACTTGGTCCCACTGTGACTGTTAAGAGGGTGGGAAATCCTATTATGGTAATTGAAAGGTGGAGCCTTGAAGAGGTGATTGGATTGTAGGACCATGCAGTAGTGAATGGATTAATAATGGTGGTCAGGGGAATGGTTCTCAGGGCTTTAGAAGGAGAGTGAATGAGGAGATTACTCTCTGCTCTCTCTGCTGCCACCATCTTATGATGTGAGATTCCTGGGTCACTGTCACCAGCACCAGAAGGACTTTGGAATCCCCAGCCCCAGAAACCGTAAACAATAGATTTTGTTTTTCTTTATAAATCACCCAGTTCCAGATGTTTTGTTATAAGTATCAGAAATGGACTAACACAGTATTAAAGTACAGACTTTAAACCCAAACTTTCTTTGAATTTGTATAAGTAAAGTGCCAATGAAAATGACCTAACCATTAAAAAACAAAACAAAATGAAACAAAAAGACATGACCCCTGTGGAAACATGTCACCATGAGCAAGAGTCACAGCAAAAACAGCACCCTGCTGAGTTGAACCTGCAAAATCTTGATACGTTGGTATTATTGGGTAAAAAATGTAGAAAAATGATGTTTAAAAATAAAGAAAAGACATACTTGTAAATATGACTAATGAACAAGACACTATCAACTTTGAAAAAGGTACATTTATCAAACATACACTTACTTGAATGAAAAAAGAGCTTAAGGTTGTAATTATAGGTTAAGTGAGTGTTTTTTTTGGCAGATTATACTCTGAGAAAATGAAATTAGAAATTCAGAAGACTGAAGAAATTACCAAGAATGCAGCAAAGAGTAAAGCTTATATATATGAAATAGAAATGACAAATTTAAATTTACCTTTAATTTGGCTTTCAGAAAGAGAAAATAGAGATATAAATATTTGAAAGTAAAATGAATAATGATGCTGTTTATTGAAAATTACCAGTTCAGAATCAAAGCAGAATAAATGAAAATAAGACATAAAGGTAAATAAGCAAATGGATTTGTTATAATGAAACCATAGAACACTAGAGTAGGACAAAAAAGTCTTCAAATCAATCACTGAAAAAAGAATTTCTTACAGGTACACTTAACTTATCAGTAGCCACATTGGAAACTGATAGAAGGAGATAACCTGAAAATTCTAAGAGAAACAAAGTTATTTTCTGGAAATGTTGGGGATTCTTTTTTGCATCTGTGCATGAAAACAGATTGATTACGTGTAACAAAAGCACACCAAACCTAAACAAAAATATTAGCGTGTATTGGGAGGATACTATGGTCTAAAGTGGAACTCCAGGACCACCATGTATAGTAGACCTTCAGATGAGCTAGAATCAGGGACTGGGTGTAGAGAAGAAACCAGCCTCATTCCCTCTCTTCTCATTCCTCCCCTCATTCTTTCCCTTTCCTCTTCTCTTCATCTCTCCCTCCCTCCATCACCCTGCCCCAACCTATACTGTCTATGAATGATCCTGATAGCAGAAGCCTGAGAGAGATGTCACCCACGAAGGCATAATTATACCTAACATTTAAGAGTAATATTACAAAAAGCATAAAATTTCAAAAAAGAACATAAATAAATAGAAAAAGTAATATGCCAACAATAAAGTTCTTTTTTTTTCTTTTCAAAAGTAATATTGAGTAGTACATTTTATGTTAAAATTGGGAAAAGACAACCAAAGATCTCTCAATTAGAATTAGTAATAAAATAAATGATCACAATCAGTATAATCCTTGATGTTATTCAAAAATTGCATAATCGGATGGAAAGGATGCAAAATTATAGCTAAGCAGACAATACATTCGTGATTCATTTTTATTATTATTATTCATTCTATAAAAATAACCCATAATTTTACTATTTACTCATTATATATTTATATACTTAAAAGAAAGGATTATTGAAGAGCATTATAGTATTAGAGAGATTTAGTGCCTGGTTATAAGTCTGAAAACAATGAGTTTAAACACTCATTCTATATGTCCCAGCAATAACCAGCTAGAAAATAAATGAAAGCAAAAGAAATACATTATAATAGCCAAAATAATAACTATATGTTTTATGAAATACACATATTGAAAAAATTGGTATTACCCGAAAAGAAAAATCCATGCAAATTCACTAAGATAGTAAATCAGGGTCATGAAAGTTGGGAGCAGAAGTAGAGTAGATACGAGCATAGGAACAGAGCCATACTGCCTGAGTTCAAATTCCCACTCTGCCTGGCACTGTAAACTTGGACATGTTCTCTAACCATTTATCCTTCAGTTTCCTTAATTGTAAATTTCAGATTTCAGTTATACCTCCCTCAAAAGCGTTGTTTAAGGTTTGTAAATGCTATAGAAATGTCAGCTACTCCTAGTGAGGGTAAAACCTGAAAATTTAAACCTTTTGCAAACAAAGATCAAAACTAATACCAACACTAACAAACTCAAGAGGATTTTTCTTCGAATTCAAAACAATAATTTAAAAAATAAGATTAAAAATAATTGTAAATTATAAGTACAATTTGGCATAAGTAACCAGGTATGTCTATCATTGAGTGATTAAATGAAAAGTAAATAAATAAAATAAAATAAAAATAATAAAGTAAATAAAACAGTAAGATACTGGGAGCATTGATAGAAATATAATCCTTCATCTTTTTGTAGTGATTCATTAAAATAATAATAATACCAAGTATCTGAGATTTAAGGCTTGGTACTTGACAGATATTTCAGTAGGCTTTTAACAAACACACATAGGCACAGCACCAAGGATGAGAAAATATTTTAAGTATAGAATAGTACACTTCAATTATATATTAAAATTCATATTATTTACTTTGTTAACTATTTGTAAAGTAATACAAATAAAAGTGAGCACCTCTTGAATTAGGTTGGGCCCAGAGCTTTAGTCAAATAAACAGCAGTCCAACCCATAAAGCCTTGGTGGATAATGCCAGCCTCCCTGTAGCTTTTCTCAAGAGGTCTCTATGGACATGAGAGAGTGAAATACAATAGAAGACTTATTTATTTATTTATTTATTTATTTATTTATTTATTTATTTACTTATTTATTTATTTATTTGACATATAATAATAGAGTTGCAATGTGATGTTCTGAACATGTTTACATTGTGTAATGATCGAGTTAGGGTAATTAGCACATCCTTCCCCTCAAACAGAAAGTCAGATACTATGTGATCTCATGAACTCAGAGAAGTATTGAGTAGAACAGTGGTTAACAGAGACTGGCAAAGGGAGCACAGGGGTGGGGCGGGGAATTGGAAGAGGTTGGTAAATGGTACAAAGTCATATAGGAGAAATAAGTTCTGGTGTTCTCTTGCACAGCACGGCGATTATAGTTAACAATAATGTATTATATAGAGGGCATCTTAAACTTCACCTTTTCACTGCCCCCTTCCTACAGCCCATTTTCCTTCTGGCAACTCCTTCACCTCCAGACTTGTCCAGGGTAACTTTTTTTTATCTGCCAAGCATTGCTAGCCTCCCCTCGCCTCCTGATCTGATAGCATCACTTGATACACGAGAGTACCTCAAAAAGTTCATGAAAACATTTGGATTATATTTCAATTCTATTTTTCCATGAACTTTTGGAAGTACCCTCATAATTAGCAACCCCTCTACTTCTGTTGTCCAATTTTCAACCCACAATTCTCGTAAATGGTACAACAGCCTGTTTCTTCTCATCATATACCTATTTAAATTATCTTTCTCTCCTTCGCTTTTTTGTATTAAAATTGTAAACATATTTTAATGTCAATATATAGTAATCGCTTATGCATTTTAATGGCATAGTAGCCTTTCATTGTATGAATGTTTACTCCTAATCTAATCAGCTCTCTACAAACAATGGTGAAACGGTCTTAAAGTTAATTATGCTAAAATTTGTCCATATGCTTAATTATTTCCTTAGGATAAATTTCTAGTAATTGAATTTTTGGTACATTGTTTATACATTTTGTTAAGGCTTTCAATATACATTATCAAATTACCCGCAGATAGTTTATACACATTTAAATTTGCTCCAGCAGTGACTACATGATAGTAAAAGAAGTATCTCATTGTTATTTTAATTTGTATTTCACAGTAAGGTATGAAATTGTTTAATAACTTTATTTTTGCCCAAAATATAGCCAGTTGTCTTCATAGCAATTGTTGATTAGACTAGTTGAGAATGAAACTATAACAACTAATATAGCATGGTATACACACAGAAACACAAACACAACGCAAATAGTATTTCCCAAACATTGAATACACACATCCACACATATTTCAAGTCACTGGCTGCCCACCTGGAAAATCAGAATGATAGATAACTAAGTCAGAAACACTAGTATTAACACCTAAAGCAGTGTTTTTCAGTCTGTGTTTCATAGCCTTTGAATGGTTTGTGTACTAAATTTAGAGGGTCAAAAACCAACATTTTTCCAACTGCAATAGACAGGAACAGAACAAAATACATGCCATCATGCACCACATGACAACATTTTGGTCACTGATGGACCACATATATGATGGTAGTCAGAGCAATAAGCCATACCACATAGCCTAGGTGGTGTGATAGATTATCCTATTTAGGTTTGTATACACACACTCTGTAATGTTCGCACAATGGTGAGATTGCCTAATGACACATTTCTCAGAATGCATGTCTGTCATTAAGCTGTGTATCTGTCTGTGGGTGTACCCTTAATAGTACTGACGATGTGAGCTATGGTCCAAAAAGTTTAAAAGCCACTTATAGATGATTTGTAGAATTAAATGTGCTAATACATGTAGAGCTTTGTGTAATACTTGGAATACAGTAAGTAATCAGTAAGTATTTTTATAAGTATGATCATTACACACACATACATTTATTTGTATATTGTAATCAGAAAGAGTGAATATTTTTTAAATGAAAGTATGCTTTCTGTATATACATTACAAACCTCTAACGAGGGCTTCAGAACTGTCTACTGCTCCTACAAATGGAGGATCTGTACTGAATTTAGGGATCTACTACATACCTGTGAAAAAGCTAGCTTCTATTTATGGAGACTTGCTTTACACTTAGGAGGCTTTATGAGGCTAGGCTAGGCCTGTACACAGAACTTCATATAGTAATAAACTGAAGATGGCCAGTCTCTTTGACATGAATAACCCTCCTGTTAGGACACAAACATTCCTAATAGGCAAAATAGCAGAATTCTCACCAAAGTCCAAGGATTTTACCTTTTTCCCTAGGAGGAAACTCAGAGCTCAAAGAAGGATAAGAGAGCAGGTGTCTCAGTATTTTTCTCAAGATGCTTAAATATCTATAAATAATAAATATTCCATATTCTTAAAATAATTATTCGCAGACCTAAACTCATTTTCCTTGCAAATACCGCACTTTAAAATATCCATCATTGATTGATGTAGGAATAACTATTGTGTTTTGCCCTGGAATAGGATATGTCTTCTAATTGATATTCCTAATTTGGATTTAAATGAGACCATTTATTTTTCAATGATTTGAAGCATAATAATGTTCTTTGCCTAGGAACAGGCTTAAAATACATTAATTCTGCATACTTTACTTGTGCATACACCATATGATAAATGGATTACAAAAGTTATGCTCATTAATCAAAGGCCCAAGGCATGACCAAAGCAGGAATAGTGGTGCTTGACACACTGTGGCACTAGAAAAATGTTCCCTATTCCAAGCGAAACCATCTTCTTAACCAGGAGTGTACTGCTCTCTAAGGGGCATCTAAACAGTGTCATAAAGCCCTGCATGATCAGACCACGTTTTACATATGTGTTCCCAGTTTTGGCATTTTGCTCCCCCGCAGTCACATTCAGACTATAATCTATGATTCCAAGGCTCTCCACTGTTTCTTCTCCTATCTTGCCTCTGGATCTTAACTTCCGCTCTCTCTTCTTTGCCCATGTCTATATCTCCATAGATGTGAGATGATCAAGAACAATTTTAGACTGATGTTCAGAAAGAGCTTTGAATATTTGAATCACAGTATAAGAAGTATAACCATTCAGATTACATCAATGGGAAAGTCTCAGTTCCATACTAAGTGAACTTCTTTGTTTGTTTAACACTAAGATTATTAATAACCCATTTTAACTGAGAGAGAGGTCTTAGGCTCACAGATTTCTGCAAAAGGCAGTAATTAGCTAAGATTTAATTATGTAGTGTATCAACATACTTATTTTCAGAAATACTTTCTGCTTCCGATGTGAGATTTTGATTTCTTTCTTATAGAAATGATATAAACTTGATTTTTAAAATAATTTAAATTTAGATTTTAAAAACAAATTAATCAAATATAACTACTTAGTAAATAATACTATAGGATGCAGGTGAATACGGCAAAAGTAGTAAGCTTGGTAGGCATAGCATATAAGTAAAGTTTTGGAAATTCTGACCTAGAAAATCCTTCCCCACATTTTTTATGTTCAGTTCTTATATGAAATGTCACGTTTATCAGAAAGATGGCTTTGACTCCCTCTAAAATCTTGTTCCACTTCCCCCTTTTTCCTGGGAGTTGGGGGTATGAGTGTGTGTGTCTATCTTTCTCTACTTACATATGAAAAGATTTATTCCCCTTTATTAAAATTGCCTATTTACTTGCCTTTATCCCCTCTATCAAACTTTGTGGACACAGGTGTCATTCTAAATGTCATGTGATAAATAAATATTTGTTGATTAAATCCGTCTAGGAGTTGGATGAACAAACATTTAGGCTGTTAATAGGGCAGGATTATCATGATTAGTTCTCTACAGCATGGACTTGAGTTATTGCTATTTTTTCCTCACGACTTGGTCTCCCCATTTTTGTTGTTTTTTGTTTGTTTGTTTGCTTGTTAGTTTTAATTTTAACCTCCAACCAACCACAAGGTTGTAACTCTAGATCCATTGGACAATGGGCATAAAAGGACCAAGCTAAAACCAGGATTACAACTGGAATGGGGTTCCCAATCATTTGTCAGTCTGAGAGTTCACCAGCTCAAGGTTTGGTTGGAGCTGATGTACCAGGAGATCTCTCATCCTGTACCTGTGGTTGGGACTGAGACAGAAACACATCCATGATGGTGATAATTAGTCTCAGAGTCTTTGCAATTTTTAATGGTATCTTATTGAAACACCAGGCATGTTGGACATCCATGGAAAGGAACCTGATCTCAGATGGAAGTGATGGTGAACAGAAAGTTATAACCAGGGCTATAAATATAAATGAATGGCAAAGATCTAAGAAATTCCTGTTTGTACGGGAGTGTGATGAATGTGGAGGGAGACAAGCTTAGCATTGCATTCAGAGAATGTCTATGATTGAAGAGGTGACAACTTATCAGTTAGTCAGTAATTAAGAATTTCATTAGCCAATCAATAATTTACTACCTTAACTGTCCGTGAAATATTTCACTCCAAGATCTTAAATGAACTTTAAAATTACTCATATTAATTAAATTTTTTTCTTAGGCAGTGACTGTGAAATCATAATATTCCTTGATTATACCAAACTAAGAGCTCTTTAAAGAGAAAGCCCACTGCACAGGAAAAAATGAAGTTGCATATTGTGTGCTAAACTTATGTAACATTGCATGATATAAGTCAAACTGTTATTATATTTTGTGACATAATATGTATTTTTAATGAAGAAATAGATAACCCAACAAGTGCATGTGTTTTATTCTCTGGGACTTGAAATTTTAAAAAGTGAAGTGGTTTTGCCTTCATTTGTCTCCAGGAATTTTTTAATTTCCTTTTTGATTTCTTCTTTCAGCCATTTGTTGGAACATATTGTTTAATTTCCGTGTATTTATATATTTTCTAGTGTCCCTTTTGTTGTTGATTTCTAATTTATTCCATTGTGATTGGATAAGGTAGCTGATATGATTTCAATTTTTTAAACTTTGTTGAAACTTATTTTCTTATCCTAACATATAGTTTACTCCAAAAATTTTCCATGTGCTACTGAGAAGCATGTGTATTTTGCAGCTGTGGGATGAAATGTTCTATAAATGTCCACTAGGTCAACTTATCCTATATTAAAAATTAACGCTCTTGCCGTCTCTTAAGGGAGGACCACTGCTGGTGGCCGGTCGTGGGGGCTGACCGCCACTTTGCCCTTGGCAGGAGAGGCTGCCTCATTTACAGGCAACAGCTTTGAAGTATGGAGCAGGAAAAGAACTGTTTCTTAGCTGCAAAAGGGATTCTCTAAACAGGGAACACGGCGCCGAGGCTGCTGTTGACACTGCCAGGATCCCGGAGGCCGGGGCCACGCTGAAGGTGGCCAGCTGCCCTATTCAGGATTCGAAGTTTCAGGCCGGCATAAAAGAAGATTCCTGGGAGCACCCGAGCCGTGCCGCGGGACCAAGTGAGCAGCCCGAGACGGCGGCGGCCGAGAATGGGGACGGTGACGACGCAGAGGCAGAGAAGGGGCCGCCCGACCCGGCACAGCCCTGAGAGTGACCCCCGGCCCGGCCCTGCTCAGGGGGTGGACGCCCGTCCGGCTTCCACCTGCTGCACCCAGCCACTCACTGGCCCTGGGGATGTCTCCATTTTCTCAGGTGGTGGCAGGTCCGGCCCAGCTCGGCCAAGCCTGTCCTCCTCGCCCGGCTCAGCTCCACACTGAGCCTTCCCACTTGCTTGCCACGGCGCGGGGCTTCCCAGGGCCTAAGGCTGGCCTCCCCTCCCACTCCCTCCGTGGTTCTCTGGCGGGGCTGGTGGCATGGGGTGTCCCCGGCCAGTGTCGGGAGGGCAAGGAAGTATGGGCTGGGCCGACTGTCACTCCACCACACCCTGGACTCCAGCCCCCGGTAAACTTCCTGTTACCGGGAGGCAGATACCATCTCTGCGGCCACCAGTTCGGAAAAATGCCTAACCAATTTCTGGTTGGGAATAGTGTGGTTGGAGAGTTCCCAAATTCTCTTGAACTTGCTGGAGAGCTGACTGCAGGTGGGCAACGGACTTGGTCTGCGCTGGGGGGATTCAAAGGTGAACCGTGTGCTGCAGTCTCCTCCCCCAAGGAGCTCACGCTCTGGTGTGGGAGATAAGACAAGTACACAAATAACCGTGATACTAGGAGGAAGGTGATAAGTCCCAAGAAAGATCTACACAGTGCTACAAAGGCACCCAGAGCGACCGGTCGTCTGCGCCTAGCAGAAACCTGGTAGACTTCTGGGGCGAGGCGGTGCCGAGCAGGGTCTTGAAGGCCCAGCTGATAGACGAGGGCTGCAGAAGACACATCCCAGCCCGGCCCAGTGTGCACAGAGTGGGGAGGCGTCTGGCTAGGAAGGCAGAGACTCAACAGAAACCACACACCCTGTGGGGTCGCCACTGCGTGATCCAACAGCCTGGGCCAGAGCGCACGGAACAGCGAGAAGTCCTTCACTGGAAGTGTAAGCTCAGCAGAGACCACACACCCTGCGGTACCGCCCCGTGATCCAGCAGCCCAGCAGAGTCCAAGCTGACCAGAGAGGTGAATCCCCAAAGAGGCCCAAGACCCGAGGCAACCACACACACAAGGCACTAGAGGCCAACTGAGCATTCACGGAGGTAGCCATACCAAATTAGCAACCACAGCAACATCTTAGTTAGTCAATAGTCTCAAACCGGTGGACTGTGAAACCCCCTGACACAATGAATAAACATCAAAAAAAGATACCAGAAATACAAAAAATCAAGAAAGTACACCACCAAAAGTTAATAAATCTCAAACTATACATCCTATAGAACAAGAAGCCCTTGAAATGAAAGACAAGGAATTTCGAGTGATAATTCTAAGGAAACTGAATGAGATACAAGAAAACGTAGCTAGATATCATGATGAAATGAGGAAAAGTATACAGGACCTGAAAGAGGAAATGTACAAGGAAATCAATGTCCTGAAAAAAAAATGTAGCAGAACATGCTGAACTGAAGAAGTTATTCAACAAAATAAAAAACACAACGGAGAGTTTAACCAGCAGGCTTGTCGAAGTTGAAGAGAGAACCTCCGAACATGAAGATGGTCTGTTTGAAATAACACAGGTAGAAAAAAAAAAAAAAAAAGAATCAAAGGCATTGAAGAATATCTGAGAGAGATATCAGACAACCTTAAGCGCTCAAATATCCGAGTCATGCTTATCCCAGAAGGGGAGGAAAACGAGACTTCATTGAAAACATATTCAACAAAATAGTGGCAGAAAACTTCCCAGGTATAGAAAAAATCACAGGTCTTCAGATCCAGGAAGCTCAATGATCTCCAAACTTATTCAATCCAAAAAGGCCCTCTCCAAGACATGTTATAGTCAAATTGGCAAAACTCAGACAGAAAGAGAGAATCTTAAAAGCTGCAAGAGAGAAGCGTCAAATCACCTACAAGGGAGCCCCAATCAGGCTAACATCAGACTTTTCATCACAAACCATAAAAGCTAGAAAGGAATGGGATGATATATTCAAAATACTGAAGGACAAAGATTGCCAGCAAGGAATACTCTACCCTGCAAGTCTATCCTTCCGAAACGAAGGGCAAATAGTATATTTCTCAGACAAACAAAAACTGTGGGAGTTCACTACCACACGACCACCCTTACAAGAAATCCTCAAGGGAGTACTGGGTTTGGTTCCTGAAAAATAACTACCACTGCCATAAAAACCCAAGAAAAATCAAAACCCACTAGTATAATAAAAAATGGCATTCATGAAGAGAAAACAAACAAACAAACATGCTATCTACAACCTAAGGAAAAAACAAACACAGAAACTAAACAGTAAATCAGATAGCAAGGAACGAAAGACACCTAAGACAACCAAACAACCAATAAAATGCTAGGAATAAATCAACACCTTTCAATAACAACTCTTAATGTAAAATGCTTAAATTCCCCCAATAAAAAGACACAGACTGGCTGACTGGATTAAAAAGCAGGACCCAACTATATGCTGCCTACAAGAGACCCACCTCACCCATAAAGATTCACATAGACTAAGAGTGAAAGGATGGAAAAAGATTTACCATGCAAACAGAAAAGAAAAACGAGTTGGAGTAGCTATTCTTATATGTGACAAAATAGACTTTAAACTAAAAACCATAAAAAGAGACAATGAGGGACACTACTTAATGATAAAAGGAATGATCCATCAAGAAGATATAACAATCATAATTATGTACACACCTAATGTTGGAGCAGCCAGATTTATAAAACAAACTCTATTAGACCTAAAGAAGGAAATAGACACTAATAGCAGGGGACCTGAACACCCCACTGTCTATATTAGACATATCATCTAGGCAAAGAATCAGTAGAGAAACACAAGATCTAAACAATATTCTAGACCAATTGGACTTGGCAGATATCTACAGAACATTCCACCCAACAACCTCAGAATATTCATTCTTCTCATCAGCACATGGATCATTCTCCAGGATAGATCACATTTGAGGTCACAAATCAAGTCTCAATAAATTGAAAAAAAATTGGAAATATCCCATGTATTTTCTGAGACCACAAAGGATTAAAACTAGAAATCAATAACAAATGAAACTCTGGAAACCATACAAACACATGGAAATTAAACAGCATTCTACTTAATGACATATGGGTCCAAGAAGAAATCAAGCAGGAAATCAAAAAATTTATTGAAACTAATGAAAATAATGATACATCATACCAAAACCTGTGGGATACTGCAAAAGCAGTATTAAGGGGGAAATTTATTGCATTAAATGCTCACCTCAGAAGAATGGAAAGATGGCAAGTGAACAACCTAACACTTCACCTTAAAGAACTAGAAAAACAAGAACAATCCAAACCTAAAGTTAGCATTAAGATCAGAGCAGAACTGAATGAAATTGAAACCAAAAAAACAATTCAAAAGATCAATGAATCAAAAAGTTGGTTTTTTGTAAAGATACATAAAATTGACAAACCATTAGCACGGCTAACAAAAAAAAGAAGAGAGAAGATTCAAATAACAAAAATTAGAAATGAAAAAGGCGATATTACAACTGATTCATCTGAAATACAAGGAATCATTCGAGACTACTATAAACAACTATAGGCCAACAAATTTGAAAATCTGGAGGAAATGGATAAATTTCTGGACACACACAAGCTCCCAAAACTGAACCATGAAGACATAGAAAATTTGAACAGACCAATAACAATAAAGGAGATTGAAGCTGTTATCAGAAGGCTCCCAACAAAGAAAAGCCCAGGACCAGATGGATTCACAGCAGAATTTTACCAAACATTCAAAGAGGAATTGACACCGATTCTTTACAGACTATTCCGAAAGATTGAAACGGACGCAAATCTCCCAAACTCATTCTATGAAGCAAACATCATCCTGATACCAAAACCAGGTAAAGATATAACCAAAAAAGAAAACTACAGGCCGATATCCTTGATGAATATAGATGCAAAAATCCTCACTAAAATACCAGCAAACAGAATACAGAAACACATATGTAAAATTATTCACCACGATCAAGTGGGATTCATCCCAGGGATGCAAGGTTGGTTCAACATACGCAAATCAATAAATGTGATACACCATATTAATAAAGTCAAACACAAGGACCATATGATCATCTCTATAGATGCTGAAAAAGCATTTGATAAAATTCAGCACTCATTCATGACAAACACCCTCTATAAGTTAGGTATAGAGGGAAAGTATCTCAACATAGTTAAAGTCATATATGACAAACCCACTGCCAATATCATCCTGAATGCGGAAAAGCTGAAGGCTTTTCCTTTAAGAACACAAACTAGACAAGGATGCCCACTCTCACCACTCCTATTCAACATAATGTTGGAAGTACTAGCCAGAGCAATCAGAGAAGAGAAGGAAATAAAGGGCATCCAGATTGGAAAAGATGAAGTCAAACTGTCCCTGTTTGCAGATGACATGATCCTACATATCGAACAGCCTAAAACCTCTACAAAAAAACTCTTGGAATTGATAAATGATTTCAGCACAGTAGAAGGATACAAAATCAACACACAAAAATCAGTAGCATTTCTTCTCTCCAATAGTGAACATGCAGAACAAGAAATCAAGAAAGCCTGCCCGTTTACAATAGCCACCAAAAAAATAAAATACTTAGGAATTGAGTTAACCAAGGAGGTGAAAAATCTCTGTAATGAGAACAACAAACCACTGCTGAGAGAAATTAGAGAGGATACAAGAAGATGGAAAGATATTGCATGCTCTTGGATTGGAAGAATCAACATAGTGAAAATGTCCATACTACCCAAAGTGATATACAAATTCAATGCAAACACCATCAAAATTCCAAAGACATTTTTCTCAGAAATGGAAAGAACTACCCAGACATTTATATGGAATAATAAAAGACCACGCATAGCCAAAGCAATGCTGAGCAAAAAATATAAAGCTGGAGGCATAACACTACCTGACTTTAAGCTATACTACAAAGCTATAATAACCAAAACAGTATGGTACTGGCATAAAAACAGACACACCAATCAATGGAATAGAATAGAGAATCCAGAAATCAATCCACACACTTACTGCCATCTGATCTTTGACAAAGGCACCAAGCCTATTCACCTGGGAAGGGAATGCCTCTTCAGCAAATGGTGCTGGGATAACTGGATATCCATATGCAGGAGAATGAAACTAGATCCATACCTCTCACCATATACTAAAATCAACTCAAAATGGATTAAGGATTTAAATATACACCCTGAAACAATAAAACTTCTTAAAGAAAACATAGGAGAAACACTTCGGGAAATAGGACTAGACACAGACTTCATGAATACGACCCCAAAAGCATGGGCAACCAAAGGAAAAATAAACAAATGGGATTATATCAAACTAAAAAGCTTCTGCATAGCAAAAGAAACAATTAACAGAGTTAAAAGACAACCAACAGAGTGGGAGAAAATATTTGCAAAATATACATCTGACAAAGGATTAATATCCAGAATATATAAGGAACTCAAACAACTTTACAAGAAAAAAACAAGCATCTCAATTAAAAAATGGGCAAAAGAGGCATTTCTCTAAGGAAGATATACAAATAGCCAACAGACATATGAAAAAATGGTCAACGTCACTCAGCATCCGGGAAATGCAAATCAAAACCACACTGAGATACCATCTAACCCCAGTTAGGATGGCTAAAATCCAAAAGACTCTGAACGATAAATGCTGGCGAGGTTGCAAAGAAAAAGGTACTCTCATACATTGTTGGTGGGACTGCAAAATGGTGCAGCCTCTACGGAAAATGGTATGGAGGTTCCTTAAACAATTGCAGATAGATCTACCATATGACCCAGCTATCCCACTCCATCCCAGAGTAATGGAAATCATCAAGTTGATGGTATACCTGTTCCCCAATGTTCATCGCAGCACTCTTCACAATAGCCAAGAGTTGGAACCAGCCCAAATGTTCATCATTGGTTGAGTGGATACGGAAAATGTGGTACATCTACACAATGGAATACTACTCAGCTATAAAAACGAATGAAATACTGCCATTTGCAACAACATGGAATGACCTTGAGAGAATTATGTTAAGTGAAACGAGTCAGGCACAGAAAGAGAAATACCACATGTTCTCATTTATTGTTGGCAGCTAAAAATTAATTTATAAATTCACACACACACACACACACACACACACACACACACACAAACGGGGGTGGGGAAGAAGATATAACAACCACAATTACTTGAAGTTGATATGACAAGCAAACAGAAAGGACATTGTTGCGGGAGAGGGAAGAGAGGGAGAAGGGAGGGAGGTTTTGGTAAGGGGCAACGATAATCAACCATAATGTATATTGACAAAATAAAAGTAAAAAAAAAAAAAAGAAGAAAGGAATTAAGTCTGACGTTTCTTGGTTAATCTTCTGTCTGGATGATCTGTCCTTTGCTGAAAAGGGGGTATTGAAGTCCCCCAATATTTTTTTATTTTAATTTACCAATATACAATGTAGTTGATTTTCAAGTCCATTTGCCAATCCCTCCCCCCCCCACTTCCCCCTCTCCCTGAACAACATCATATCTGTTCACTTGTTTTAACAAGTTCAAGGAATTGTGATTGCTGTGTCTTCTTCCCTGCCCCACCCTAACATTTATTTGTATATTTATTTATTTATCTATCCATTTATTTATTTTTAGCTTGCACAAACAAGTGAAGACATGCTATTTCTCATTCTGTGCCTGACTTATTTCACTTAATATAATTTTTTCTAAGTCCATCCATGTTTCTGTGAATGGCAGTATTTCATTCTTTTTAATAGCAGAGTAGTATTCCATTGTGTAGATATACCACATTTTTCTTATCCATTCATCTGATGATGGACATTTGGGCTGGTTCCAACTCTTGGCTATTGTAACCAAAAGAGTGGGAGAAAATATCTGCAAGATATACATCTGACAAAGGATTAATATGCAGAATATACAAGAAACTTAAACAACTTCACAGCAAAAAAACAAGTAACTCAATTAAAACAAGGGCAAAGAAGCTGAATAAGCATTTCTCAAAGGAAGATACACGAACAGCCAACAGAAACAGGAAAAAATGCTCAACATCACTCAGCATTCAGGAAATGCAAATTAAAACCACTTCAAGTTACCATCTCACTTCTGTCAGGATGGCTAATATCCAAAAGACTGAGAATGATAAATGCTGCTGAGGTGTGGAGGAAAAGGAACTCTCATACACTGTTGGTGGGGCTGCAAAATGGTATGGAGGATCCCCAAACAATTACAGATCGAAGTCCCCAAAAATTATTGTGATGGGGTCAATCTCCCCTTTTAGGTGCAATAGTAATTGCTTTATATAGGTGGGTGCTCCAGAATTGGATGTGTATATATTCAGAATTGTTATACCCTCTTGCTGAATTGATCTCTTTATCATTATATAATGACATACCTTATCTTATTTTTACTTTCCTTGATTTGAAGTCTATTTTATTTGATAGAAGTATAGCTACTCCTGCTATTTTTTGGTTTCCAGTTCCATGAAATATCTTTTTCCATCCCTTCACTTTCAGCTGAAGTTTCTTTATTGGTTAAGTGAATTTCTTGCAGGCAGCACATTGTTGGTTGTTTTGTAATCCATTCAGCCACTCTGTGTCTTTTAATTGGAATAAATAATCCATTTCAATTTATGGTTATTGTTGATATACAAAGACCCATTACTACCATTTTGCTATTTTTTTCTGATTGTTTTATGGGTCATTTTTGCCTTTTTTTCCAGTCTTGCTATCTTCCTTTGTGGTTGAGTGGTTTTCTCTAGCTTTACATTTTGCTTTATCATTAGTTATTTTTAGTATATCTAAGTATGTGTGTTATGGTTACTATGAAGCTTACAAAAAAACATGTTACAGTTATAAAAATTATTTTAAACTAATAATAACTTAATCTTGATATCTAAGATAAAAGAAAAAAAAAAAACAAAGCCAACTCTATGCTTTGGTGCCATTCCCCTACTTTTTGACAATGTATTGCTTCAAGATATATCTTTCAATATTGCCTTTCTCTTATATGGCTGTTGTATATGTCGTTGTCTTGTTAGGTTTGTACTTTAATCTTCATACTAAGGAGGTAAGCAGTTTTTCACCACCCTTACAACACTGGAGTATTCTTAGGTTGTCTGTGAACTTGCTTTACTAATGAGTTATGTACCTTCAAATGATTTCTGCTACTGCTTAGTCATCTTCTTTCAGACTGAAGAACTCCCTTTAGCATTTCCTGTAATGCACATCTAGCATTAATAAATTCCTTTAGCTTTTGTTTGGGAAAAAAATTGTTTTTGCTCATATTTGTAGGTTAGTTTTGCTGTATTCAGAATTCTTTGCTGACAGTCTTTTTCCTTCAGCACTCTGACCTATGGCATACAGCAAAAGCAATTTTAAGAGAGAAGTTTAAAGCAATAAATACCTATATCAAAAAAGAAGAAAGACTTCAAGTAAACAACCTAATGATATAGCTCAAAGAGCTGAAAAACAAGAACAGACGAAACCCCAAATAAACAGGAGAGAGAAAACAAAGATCAGGGTAGAAATAAATGAATTTGAGATTAAAAAATAATACAAAAGATCTGTGAAAAAAAAGAGTTAGTTTTTCTAAAAGATAAATAAAATCTATAAACCTTTAACTAGATTAACAAAGAAAAAGAGAGAGATGACTCAAATAAATAAAATCATAAATGAAAAGGGGGACATTACAACCGATACCTTACAAATACAAGGATCATAAAAGACTACTACAAACATCTATATGCAAACAAACTGGCAAACCTTGAATAAATGGATAATTTAAAAAATTGAATCATGAAGAACTAGATAACCTAAGTAGACCAATAACAATTAATGAGATTGAAGTAGTAATAAAAAGTCTCCTGACAAAGACAACCTCAGGACAAGATGGCTTCACTGCAAAATTGTATCAAACATTTAAACAAAAACTAATACTAATTATTCTCAAACTCTTTCAGAAAATGAAACTCATTCTATGATACCAGCATTATCCTCATACTGAAACCAGAAAAAGACACAACAACAACATAAAAAAGAAAACTACACACCAGTATGCCTAAGGAACACAGACACAAAGATCTTCAACAAAATACTAGCAGACAGAATCCAGCAACACATTAAAAATTTATATACCATGATCGAGTGGGATTCATCTCCGGGATGTAAGGATGGTTCAAAATACAAAAATCTATAATGTGATATATTACATCAAGAAAATAAAGGAAAAATACCATATAATCATAATGCAGAAAAAACATTTGATAAAACCCAACATGTTTTCATGATAAAAACACTCAACAAAATATGTATAGAAGGAATGTACCTCAATGCAATAAAGTGCATATATGACGAACCCATAGCTAATATCATACTGAATGGACAAAAATTAGAGGTTTTTCCCCTAAGATCTGGAACAAGACAAGGATGCCACTTTCCCCCACTCTTATCCAACATAGTACTAGAAGTTCTAGCCAGTGCAATAAAGCAGAAGAAAGAAATAAAGGGCATTCAAATTGGAAAGAAGGAAGTCAAACAATCCCTATTTCAGAAGACATGTTCCTATACATAGAAAACCCTAAAGATTCCACCAAAAATTACTAGAACTGTTAAATGAGTTCAGTAAAGTGGCAGGATACAAAATCAACACACAAAATTCAATAGCCTCCCTATATGCCAACAAAGAAACAGCTGAAGAAGAAAACAAGAAAGTAGCTTCATTCACAATAGCTACCAAAGAAATGAAATGGCTAGGGGTGAATTTAACCAAGGAGGTAAAAGACCTCTACAATGAAAAGTATAAAACACTGGTGAAAAACATTGAAGAGGACACTTATTAATGGAATTATAACCCATGTTTATGGGTCAAAAGAATTGACATCACCAAAATGTCCATATTACTCAAAGCAATCTACACATTCAACACAATCCCTATCAATATACTAATGACATTCTTCACAAAAATAGGAAAAAAAGGGATATTAAAATTTGTATGGAACCACAAAAGACTCCATATAGCAAAAGCAATCTTGGGCAAAATGAACAAGGTTGGAGGCATCACACTTCCTGACTTCAAAATATACTTTAAAGCTACAGTAACCAAAAGAGCATGATGGTGCTAGCATAAAAAAAGATCAGTTAACCAGTGGAATAGATTAGAGAGCCCCGAAATAAACCAATACACAGCCAACTGATTTTCAACAAAGGTGCTAAAAATATACAATCGGGAAAAGACTGCCTCTTCAATAAACGGTGCTGGGAAAACTAGGCATCCACATGCAGAAGATTGAAACTAGACCCTATCTCTCACCATTCACAAAAATCAGCTCAAAATGAATCAAAGGCATAAATTTAAGACTCAAAACTATAAGACTACTGGAAGAAACAGGGGAAATGCTACATGAAATGAGAGTGGGCAGCACTTTTTTGAGTGAGACTACAAAGGCACAAGCAACTAAAACAAAAATACACAAATGAGTACATCATACTGAAAAGCTTCTGCACAGCAAGGGACAATGTCAAAAAGTGAAGAGACAACCTACAAAATGGGAGAAAGTGTTTGCCAACTACATGTCAGACAAGGAGCTAATGTTGAGAATACGTAAGGAAGTTAAATGACTCAACACCAAAAATGAATAAATAAATAATTAAATTTGGAAATGTTCAAAGGGCTTGAAAAGATATTTCTCAAAAGAAGACATACAAATGGCCAACAAACACATGAAAAAATGCTCCAAGTTACTAATCATAAGGGAAATGCAAATTAAAATTACAGTGAGATGTCATCACATTCCAGGTAGAATGACTATTATCAACAAGACAAAAAATAACAAATGCTGGGGAGAATGCAGAGAAAGAGGAATTCTCCTACATTGCTGGTGAGTTTGTAAATTGGTACAGCCACTGTGGAAAACAGTATGGATTTCTAATCAGTATGCAACTAAATAGTATTTAGTTCTCTCAGAGAACTAAAAATAGATCCACCCTACAATCCAGCTATCTCACAACTGAGTATGTACCCAAAGGAGATGAAATCAATATATCAAAAAGACACCTGCACTCCCATGCCCATCACAGCACTATTCACAATAGCCAAGAAATGGAATGAACCCAAATATCCATCAACAGATGAATGGTTTTAAAAAACTGTGCTATAAATACACAATGGAATACTACTCAGCTATTTTTTTTTTTAAATGATATGCTGTCATTTGCAGCAAGCAACATGGGGGGAACTGGAAACCATCATATTAAGTGAAGTAAGTCAGTCACAAAAAGACAAATACCACTTGATATTATTCATACATGGAATCTAAAACTCTTCTGGTTGTCATAGAATCAGAGAGTACAATAATGTTTACCAGAGGCAGGAGATAGGGAGTGTGGGAGGAGGAGAAGTGGTGGACTAATGGGTACAAAAGTACACTAGCTACTCCAAGTGAATCATTGTGCAGTATATGCATGTATTGAAACAACATACTGTGACCCACAAATATGTGCAGCTAGATTTTGTGATATTTTGAATAGGAAAAAGAAAGTACCACAAAAAAAGAGGAAGTGGGATATTATTTTAAGAAGCCTAATTCTCCACCCATGGGAACCACTATGTTGAACGAATTTGCACTTTATAAGACATTCGTTCATGTGCACATTGTCTAATCACGCATAATATAGCATATTACATAATTGGAAAACTGGAAATTATATATGTTTCCATATAATTTTAGAGATTGGTAGAGTGGGTTGCATTCCCTTCATTCATTCATTGCACAGGTGTTTACTGATCAACCCATGTCGCGTGCATTGTACTCTATGGTTGCTGCCTTGAAGGTCTGATTTATTTATTTTTAATTGATGGAGCTCAATTTGTTTTATACTCATTATGGAAAATATAGGATCTCAGAAGAGGTCACTGTGATGCAGACTGGTAGCTGGCCCTCTCCTCCCTCAGAATACATCTAGATCATATTTCCTACCCTCTCTTGCAGTTAGATGTGGCCAAGTCAGAGATCTGGGTAGGGACATGAGAATGGCATTGATTATGCCTGGCCCATGAGAATGTCCCACTTTTCCTCCTTCACGTTCTTTCCCTCTGCCAATTGGATGCAAATCATAATAAGTCCTGGGAGTTGAGGGATACTGGATCTCTTATTCACTGAGAAGTGCACAGCGTTCCTCCAATGAGAAGAATCCCACCTTGGTTACTTTAAAAAACAAAACAAAACAAAACAAAAAATAAATGTGTTTGCATCACTATACATATTTGGGGCTATTTATTAGAGCAGTTTAGTTTACTCAGTTAATTACTATAGTCACCAAAAGTCTATTTGGGAGACAGTAGAATGCAATAGTTAAGTACACAGACGCAAACATAGACTGGGTGGCTTTGATCATAACTCTTCCAGTTATGCCTCCTGTGACCTTGGACAATTGCTCAATTTCTCTCGGTCTACTTTCCTCATCAGAAAATGATGCCAATAATAATAACCATCACATATTGTTGTTGGGAAGATGAAAAGAGTTTATATACGTACAGGGATTAAACCAACCCCAGGTGAAGAATAAGTGTTCAATTCAGGATGTTAGCTATTTTTACCTTCATTCTACTGAGGATCCTTTAGCATCTGGGAAGGAAACATAGATGGACTCATGATCAAACTAAATGAGAAGTGAAAACTTCCATAATCTTGGACAGGTTGGCTGCAGGATGTGGGACGTATAAGACAGTTGTAGGATCAGAAACTTGCCCTCTGGTGGGGAAGTTGACAATTACACCAACCTCCTCACTAGAAGCTGTGCAGGTCTCAACTCATGGAGGATCCTTGTTTTTCAAAGATTGTCTGATCTGTACCTTCCATGGGGGATAAACTCACAACAGCTACCTGGTGAAATACAAGTTATTTTGAAGGAGGTAATACAAATAGCAGCTGGGAGAGAAAAAGAATAAAGTCCTCTAGGACAGAGAGAAATAGCCTCAGCAGGGCAAAACCCTGTACAGAAGACATATGAGACCTGAATCAGGGAAGGGAGAGCATTTGGTAACTTCAGGAGACGGAGGAACCCAGAAGGTACAGCATCAACAACCCAAGCTATTTCTTCCCCTGTCCTATCAGAATAAAGAGACTGGAGATATATGCAGGGAAAGGACTGACGTGTGAACATTCTTAACCCATTGTAACTAGTCAGAGAATTGTGCATTCATGGTTTTGATATTACCCACTACTCCCATGTCAGGTATAATTATAAGGAAGAAATATTTCACATCCATCTTGAGATAAATGGTGGCTGCCTTATAATAATGACATCAATGTATTTAACACTTTCATTTCTTTAAAAGTAACCTTTGGCCCATAAAATATACATGTCCTTCATGTGCTTTCACCAATTGCTTTTTACCCAAGGAAGCAAAGCACTTTCATACATTTCTATTAACCATATAGACTACATTTACCTGAGCCATCCTGGTTCTGGAAAGTCCAATGAATTTTTCATGTTTCTCATTTAAATTTGATTAAAATTCTGTTAAGTGTTTTTAATGAGTTTCTTCCTGACTATTTAAACATTGTCAGGATGGATTTTCCTTGTAAGATCCTGGAGCTCACCCAGACCCACATTGGAGAAGAATGAGAAAGACAGAAGGTCAGCAGGAAGTGGTGGGAAGCTCAGGGCTGGGAGAAAGGAGCCTTCCATTCAGCTTCATCTCTGCACTTACACATGTGCTTAAGGCTGTGGCCCCACACACTGGCTTTGATGTGCTGAATTTCAAAAGGGTGGGCAGCAGATACATGACATTTCGCCCAACAGCATTTAATTTCCTTTAGAGATCCTGCTCCTATTTCTTCTGATGGACATTTCAATCACATAGGCAGAGAAAATCAGCATCAGCCCTGGGATTTTGTTTCAGCTGTCAGGAAGGAATCCTCCTTTCCTCTGAGATATACAGCAGTAAGAGATGCTTCTGGCAATCTCCGCCTGAAGATGAGTTCGTGGCGGAGCGACGCAGAGTCAAAAGAAGAAAGAAATGAAATTGTGTCTCCATGAAAAAGTTTGACCTTCTGGATCTGATATCCTTGTATCTAACTCATTGATGGACATTTAGGTTATGTCAGTGGTTCTCACTGTAATCTCAGGAACAACGGCAGCAGCTGATGCATCACCAAGAAACTTACTAGAAATAGAAAACCTCAGGCCCCACACAAAACCTGCTAAATCGCACTCTCTAGAGCTGGGGCTTAGAGAGTGTCTGAACAAGACTCTCAGAGCCTTCTGATGCCTGCTAAAGTTTGAGCACTCCTGGGTTATATGAATTGTGTTTCATTTTCTTGTTTAATCTCATGTGTATCCAAAACCAAGAAAAAAAAAATTCTTGGTTACACAGAGGGGCTCTTACTGACTTACCGTGCTCTTCATTCATTCATTTAATTATTTATTCACTAATTCATTGAACAGAATTTACTAAGCACAAGCCCCAACACTGTGTGGTATCTAGATGCTGAGAATGAAAAATAATGGAGAGACTTCCTAATTTCAAAGAACTTGCAAAATAAAAGATAGCTAGGGATGATAAATACTTGATCTGCCACTCTTCTGCACCCATGATATTTACTTCTAAATAAATTACTATCATAATCTTTCCCAATAAAGTACTTCAGTAAGGCAAAACTAATCTAACAGAATTAACTTCAGATGATATATGAACCATCCTTGGCATTGAGAGAAATATAAACAATTATCTTATTTATTTTTGATATAGTGAAAATATGTTTTGATATAAAGTAGGTTGAGGCCGAGATATAAGGGATTCTTTAACTGTGAGACCGTAAATTTTTGGTTGATATGCTTGACACTATATCCTTTATATTATATTGCATATATCCTTAGCATTTGAATAGTTCTTCATTGCAAAATGTATTTGATGGGCCCACACACCCCAAGTCAGCCATGGCAGAACAGGCAGATACCACGGGACCCCAGCCCACTCCAGTCCCTGCCACCCAGAGAGGCCCGAGAGCTGCCAGGCCCCCATGCCCTGAGCCAGCCATGCCAAAACAGGCACGTGCCGTGGAACCCCCAGCCCATGCTGATCCCCACTGCCCAGAATTGGCAGTCGCTTCAGGATCCAGGCCAGACATCAGGGTGGAACAAGTGGACCATGATACGCCCTGCCACAGTGACTAAACACCAAAGAAAAGATACGAGAAATTTGAAAAATCAGCGAAGTACATCACCACCAAAGGAAAGTAATAACTCTCAAGCTCTTGATCCTATAGAACAGGAAGTCCTTGAAATGACTAACAAGGAAATTCAAGCAACAATTCTAAGGAAACTAAATGAGATACAAGAAAACTCAGTTAGACAATACAATGAAATGAGAAAAAATATACAGGACCTGAAAGAAGAAATGTACAAAGAAATCAATGCCCTGAAAAAGAATGTGGCAGACCTTATGGAGCTGAAGGATTCATTCAATGAAATAAAAAACACAACAGAGAGTTTAACCATCAGGCTAGAAGAGGCAGAAGAGAGAATTTCTGACCCTGAAGACAGGCTGTTTGAATTAACACAGGTAGACCAGAAAAAAGAAAAAAGAATTTAAAAAATGGAAATCTAAGAACAATAACAGACAACCATAAGCACTCAAATATCTGAATCATGTGTATTCCAGAAGGGGAGGAAAAAGAAAATGACACTGAAAACATATTCAATGAAATACTAGCAGAAAACTTCCCAGGTATATGGAAAGTCACAGATCTTCAGATTCAGGAGGCCCAAAGATCCCCAAACATATTCAATCTAAAAAGGTCCTCTCCAAGACATGTTATAGTCAAATTGGCAAAACTCAGTGACAAAGAGAGAATCTTAAAAGCTGCAAGAGAGAAGCGCCAAGTCACCTATAAGGTAGCTTCAATAAGACTAACATCAGACTTTTCATCAGAAACCCTAAAAGCCAGAACAGAATCAGTTGATATATTCAAAATACTAAGGGACAAAAATTGCCAGCCAAGAGCACTTTACCCAGTAAGGCTATCCTTCCAAAATGAAGGACAAATAGGAATCTCAGACAAAGAAAAACTGCAGGAGTTCACCACCACATGACCAGGCTTACAAGAAATTCTCAAGGGAGTACTGGCTTTGATACCTGAAAAACAACCATCACAGACATGAATACTCAAGAAAGAACTAAACCTACCAGTAAAACAAAAATGCTAACAATAAAGAGAAAAAGTAGTTTAGCTACTAGACCTATAATTCTCCCCCAGGAAACCAACAAATACAGAAGACAAACAGAAAACAGAAAGAAAGGAATGGAAGATACTTAAGACATCTAAACAAAAATTAATAAAATGCTAGGGATAAGTCAACAACTTTCAATAATAACTATAAATGTAAAAGAATTAAATTCCCCACTCAAAGACAGAGACTGACTGACTGGATTAAAAAGATAGACCCAACAATATTGTGCCTTCAAGAGACTCACCTCACCTGAAAGACACATATAGACTAAGAGTGAAAGGATAAAAAAAACATACCATGCAAATAGAAATGAAAAACGAGTTGGAGTAGCTATTCTTATATCAGATAAAATAGACTGTAAACCAAAAACCATAAAAAGAGGTAAAGAAGGCCACCGTATAATGATAAAAGGATCTATCCATCAAGAAGACTTAACAATCATAAATATATACACACCCAACATTAGAGCAGCCAGATTTATAAAGCAAACACTATTACATCTAAAGAATGAGTTAGACATTAATACCATAATAGCAGGGGACCTGAACACCCCGCTGTCAACATTGGACAGATTATCTAGGCAAAAAATTAATAGAGAAACACAAGATCTAAATAACACTTTAGACCAATTGGACTTGAAAGATATCTACAGAACATTCCATCCAACAACCTCAGAATATTCATTCATCTCATCAGCGCATGGAACATTCTCCAGGATAGAGCACATGTTAGGCCACAAATCAAGCATTAAAAATTCAAAAAAATTGGAATTATTCCATGTATTTTTTCAGATCATAATGGATTAAATTTAGAAATCAATAACAAATGAAACTCTGGAAACTATACAGATACATGGAAATTAAACAGCATTTTACTTAATGACATATGGGTCCAAGAAGAAATTAAAAAGGAAATCAAAAACATTCTTGAAACTAATGAAAATAATGATACATCATACCAAAACCTGTGGGATACTGCAAAAGCAGCAGTAAGAGGGAAATTTATTGCATTAAATGCATACTTCAGAAGAATGGAGAGATAGCAAATAAATAACCTAGCACTTCACCTTAAAGATCTAGAAAAACAAGAACAATCCAAACCTAAAGTCAGTAGACAGAAAGAAATTATTAAGATCAGAGCAGAACTAAATGAAATAGAAACCTGAAAAATGATACAAAAGACCAATGAAACAAAAAGTCAGTGTTTTGCAAGGATAAATTTGACGAACCATTAGCAAGTCTAAGAAAAGGAGAAGACCCAAATAACAAAAATTAGAAATGAAAAAGGTGATATTACAACTGATAACCTCAGAAATACAAGGAATTATTAGAGACTACTATAAACAAATATATAGCAACAAATTTGAAAATCTGGATGGAATGAATAAATTTCTGTACACATACAAACTACCAAAACTGAGCCAAGAAGATATAGAAAATGTGAACTGACCAATAACATAAAAGAGATTGAAGCTGTTATCCAAAGGCTCCCAACAAAGAAAAGCCCAGGACAGGATGGGTTCACTGCAGAGTTCTCCCCAACCTTCAAAGAAGAATTGATACCAATTCTCTACAAATATTCCAAAAGATTGAAACAGAGCTCATTCTCCCAAACTCATTCTATGAGGCAAACATCACCCTGATACCAAAACCAGACAAAGACACATGAAAAATAGAAAATTACAGGCCAATATCCTTGATGAATACAGATGAAAAAATCTTCAATAAAATACTAGCTAACAGAACACAGCAACACATATGCAAAATTAAATACCATGATCAAATGGGATTCATCCCAGGGTTGCAAGGTAGTTCAACATATGCAAATCAATAAATGTGATACACAACATCAATAAAAGTAAAGACAAAAAACATATGATCATCTCTATAGACACTGATAAAGAATTTGACAAAATTCAACATTCATTCATGATAAAGAGTCTCTATAAGTTAGGTATAGATGGAAAGTATCTCAATGCAATTAAAGCTATATATGATAAGCCCACTGCCAATATCATCCTGAATGGGGAAAAGGAACTAGACAAGGATGTGCATTCTCTCCACTCATATTCAACATAGTGTTGGAAGTATTATCCAGAGCAATGAGGAAAGAGAAGGAAATAAAGGGTATCCAGTTTCAAAAAGATGAAGTCAAACTGTCCCTGTTTGTGGATGATATGATCCTATATATTGAACAGCCTAAAGCCTCTACAAAAAAACTCTTAGAGTTGACAAATGATTTCAGCCACATTGCAGGATACAAAATCAACACACAAAAATCAGTAGCATTTCTTTTCTCCAACAGTGAACACACAGAAAAAGAAACCAAGAAAGCTTGCCCATTTACAATGGCCACCAAAAAAATGAAATACTTAGGAATAAAGTTAACCAAGGATGTGAAAAATCTCTACAAAGAGAACTACAAACTACTGTTGACAGAAATTAAAGAGGACACAAAAAGATAGAAAGATATCCCATTCTCTTGGATCAGAGGAATTAACATTGTGAACATGACCATATTTCCCAATTTGATCTACAAATTCAATGCAATCCTCATCAAAATTCCAATGACATTTTTCTCAGAAATGGAAAGAAAAAAAAAACTATCCAGACATTTATATGGTGTAACAAAAGACCATTAATAGCCAAAGCAATTCTGAGCAAAAAAATAAATAAATAAATAAAGCCAGAGGCATAACATTACCTGACTTTAAAATATACTACAAAGCCATAATAACAAAAACAACATGGTAAGGCATTAGAAACAGACCCACAGGTCAATGGAATAGAATAGAGAACCCAGAAATCAATTCATAACTGTGGAGACATCTGATCTTTGATAAAGTCACCAAGTGTACACACTGGGGAAGAGACTGCCTTTTCAGCAAATGGTGCTGAGAAAACTGGATATTAATATGTAGGAGAATGAAACTAGACCCATACCTCTCACAATATACCAAAATCAACTCAAAATGGATTAAATAATTAAATATACATCCTGAAACAATAAAACTCCTTAAAAAAACATAGGGGAAACACTCACAGAAGTAGGATTGGATACATACTCCATGAATATGACCCCTGAAGCACAGGCAACCAAAGGAAAAATAAACAAATGGGATTATATCAAACTAAAAAGCTTCTGCACAGCAAGAGAAACAATTGATAGAGTGAAAAGACAATTACCAGAGAGGGAGAAAATATTTGCAAAATATACATCTGACAAAGGATTAATATCCAGAATATACAAGGAACTCAAACAACTTTACAGTAAAAAAAACAACCCAATTAAAGAATGGGCAAAGGAGCTAAATAGGCATTTCTCAAAGGAAGAAATATGAATGGCCAACAGACACATAAAAAAATGCTCTACATCACTCAGTATTTAGGAAATGCAAATCAAAACCACTTTGAAATACCAACTCACTGCAGTTAGGATGGCTAATATCCAAAAGACTGAGAATGCTGGCAAGGTTGTGGAAAGAAAGGAACTCTCATACATTGTTGGTGGGACTGCAACATGGTGCAGCCTTTATGGAAAATGGTATGGAGGTTCCTCAAACAATTACAGATAGATCTACCATATGACCCAGCTATCCCAGTGCTGGAAAAATAACCAGAGGAATGGAAATCATCATGATGAGGGGATACCTGTACTGCCATGTTTATTGCAGCACTATTTACAATAGCCATGAGTTGGGACCAGCCCAAATGTCCATCATCAGAGGAGTGGGTAAGGAAACTGTTGTATATCTACATAGTAGAATACTACACTGCTATAAAAAAGAGTGAAATACTACCATTTACATCAACATGGATAGACTTAGAGAAAATTATATTAAGTGAAACAAGTCAGGCACAGAAAAAGAAATACCACATGTCCTAACTTATTTGTGGGAGCTAAAAATAAATAAATAAATAAATATACAAACAAATAAAGGTTGTAGGGGGGAAGAAGATACAACAATTGAAACAATTTCCTGAACTTGTTAAGAGAAGTGAACAGATACGATGTAGTGCAGGGGAAGGGAGAGAAGGAGTGGGGAAAGAGGAACAGGTAACAGGACTAGAAAATCAACTACAATGTGTATTGAGAAGTTAAAATAAGACTGAGGAATAGCAAATGCTGGTAAGGATATGGAGAAAGGGGAACCCTTGTGTATTGTTGGTGGGATTATAAATTAGTACAACCATTATGGAATAGTATGGAGGTTACTCAGACAACTGCAGTTAAAACTACCATATGATCCAGCAATCCCACTACTGGGGATATACCCAAAGAAATGGAAGTCATCGTGTCCAAGGGATACCTGCAGTCCCATGTTCATCACAATGCTATTCACATTAGCCAAGATATGGAATCAACCTAAATGTCCTTTTATAGAAGATTGGATAAAGAAAATGTGACATATATGCACAATGGAATACTACTCAGCCATAAAAAAACAATGAAATTCTGCCATTCACAGTAGCATGGATGACCTTGAGGAAAATTATGTTAAGTGAAATAAGACAGGCACAGAAAGAGAAACACCATGTGTTCTCTCTCAAATGTGGGAGCTAAAAAATAAGTACATAATAAGAAGTCAGACTTTAAAAAGAGTAGAGGAGGAAAAGAGGAGGGGGAAGAGGGAAAGTTAGAGGTTGGTTAATGGGCACAAAATTACAGCTAGAAAGGAAAAATAAGTTCTGCTGGTGTATAGTCGTGCTAGGTATCTATAGTTAATAATTTATTGCATGTTATCACATGACTAGAAGAGAGGCGATCAAATGTTCACATCACAAAGAAATGATTAAGTTTTGCAATAGGTACCCTGATTTGATCGTCACACATTGTATCCATGTACTGAAATATAATTCTCTGCCTTGTAAATATGTGTAATGAATACATTTTAATAAAAAATGTATTTGATGTGTTTGATACAGAATTCCATGCTGATTTTATAGATGTGGATGTTGATGACACAAAAGAATGATTCTTCTCACAGGCATCCTCTGCAATCACACTGCACCCCAAGTTACCATTGGGTATATGATGTGATAAAAGTTCTTGTATAAATGCACTTCAGAATACCAGAATGAGAGAACAGATTATCGGGTCTTGCAGATAACATTAAGAAGATAGCTGATATTCGAATATGTTTGTCTCCCCAAAGCTCATGTGGAAATCTGATCCCCAACGTGGCAGTGTTGGGAAGTGTTGGGGTCATGGGAATGATCTTCATGAATAGATTAATGTTCTCCTTTGTGGATGGCGGGGTGGGGAGCTCTGGCAGAAATGGATTATTTCCCACAAGAGGTGGTTGTTAAGGAGCCTGACATCTCTCTCTCTCTTTCTCATTCTCTCTCTCTCTCTCTCAATCTCCGTGTGATTTGCTTACACCTGGCTACCCTACCACCTTCTGCCATGAATGGAGCAGCCTCAGGCTAGTGCCAGATGCAGCTGTCCCAGAATCATAAATAAAACTCTTTTCTTTATAAATTACCTAGTCTCAGATATTCTGTTATAGCAGCAGAAAAGTGGACTTAAACAATAGCCACTGAGTATTTTTCAAGGCAAGTGGGAAATGTGGGTGGGACCTAGCAGATATGACATGACCTGATTTGTATTATGGTAAAGACCATTCTGTCAGCAGCATAAACAGAATCAAAGGGATCCAAGTCAAAGGGACTAGAACAGTTCAGTGCTTCCAGCTGCCAAATGAAGAAATAAACAGAGGGACAAATTAATGTGCTAATAAGTAAATTAATGAATGAAAATCAAGTGCTCCTTTTTAAAATTATTATTTCTTTGTGTGTGTGGGTGCGGGGAGGGCATTTTGACCTAAATCTTTTAAGCCTGTTAGGTTTTGACTCAACTTTCTCTACTTTGTACAAGGCCAGGGTGGTGGTGACGATCTCAGGAGGCACGTTTAATTCAGTGGATCTTGAGGAACAAGGAGGGAGTTCAGGGGTAAAGATCCAGAGGGTTAGCACCAGAGTGCTTTAAGGGATCTCTTCGTTTCCTTCATGATTTTTTATTCTGGCCCCTCTGAGCTGAAAGACAGGCAGAAAAAAGCAACAACTTCAACAGTAACTGCTGTGGAAAGAAAGCTGTGTTCGACTTCTAAGACACCTGAGGGAGAATGGAAAGCAGCATAAAACAACAGTGCACCAGCTAAAGAAGGCCACAGGGGTCAAACGAGGGCAGCTTGCGTAGTAAGTTTGACATGCATTTCCTTTGGAAATGGTATGACACATATTGATGGGCTAATATTATCTCCGATTGCTGGCCAACCCCTCGGTGTAGCGTTTGGTCCTGTGAGCTTTCTACTTTGGTATCAACTCTTATAAATAAGAGTGACTGCTTCGTGGGTGTGGGGTTTCCTTTTGAGGTGATGGAAATGTTCTGGAACTAGATAATGGTGGTGGTTGTACAACACTGTATATATACTAAATGTCACTGAATTGCATTCTGTAAAATAATTAAAATGATAAATTTCATGTGTATTTTACTACACAAAAAAACTATAAAAAAAATTTGTCTAATTTTTAAGACACAAACTGTAATGTGTCTGAAATGTTATCTCAGGGGCATGCTCTTAAGCTAGGCTACCACTGTTTTATATGTAGTTACATAAACACACACACACACACACACACACACACACACACACACACACACACACACACACAAGTTCTCTGGACTAGGGACCAGATCTTTTTGTGTATGTTTAGACTAAATAAAATCATTGTTGGATGCACCACTTTCCTATGAAACAATACACTGAGAGCCAGATGTCATCTGAACACGCAGCAGGGTTCACATCAAAGGAGAGGAACTCCAAAATAAAAAAAATAAAATAAAATAAATAAAAATTCAGAGTGTATGTAGGAGCTGCTGGCATAGCTGCCATTCGTCCCCCCTGAGATAAAGAGAGAGACCTTGTTTTTTTCCTCTGAGATGTAACCAAATCCTCTCTTGAGGAGGAAAAAAGTTCTCTGCTTCAGATTGTAAGAAATTGTCTCAGGGGAGAGAGAAAAGGCAACTCGAGACTGTATTACCCTTAGAATTTGGGTAAATGGCTCTTGGGAGAAGACAGTCCCTATCTTTATATCCTATCCATTTCTACTGTTCAGAAGGCTGCATGCAGGAATACCAAAAAACAGCACTGGCCTAAAGAAAAAGATCTCTAAAGTATTAGACATAGTAGTGTCCCATTGTGTATATATACCACAATTTCCTTATTCAGTAATCCATTGATGGACATTTAGGTTGGATCCATATTTTGGCTACTGCAAATAGAGCTGCAATGAACATGGGAGTGCAGGTATCTCTTGGACATGATGATTTCCATTCCTTTGGGTGTATAGCCAGAGGTGAGATTGCTGCACTGTATGGCAGATCTACCTGTAGTTGTTTGAGAACCTACTCAGCAATAAAAGAGAATGAAATTCTGCAATTTGCAGCAACAGGGATGAGCTTGGAGAAAATTATGTTAAGTGAAATAAGCCAGACAGAAGGAGAAATACCACAGGTCCTCACTCATAAGTGGGTGATAAGAAAGAGGGAAAGAAGAAAAGGAAGGAAGGAAGGAAGGAAGGAAGGAAGGAAGGAAGGAAGGAAGGAAGGAAGGAAGGAAGGAAGGAAGGAAGGAAGGAAGGAAGGAAGGAAGGAAGAAGGAACCACAATAATAAGTTGATCTTTCAGAAGGAGAGAAAAAATTTTGGTTACTAGAGGTAGGAGGGTGGTGGGGGTGGTAGAGAGAGATTGAGTATGGGGCATAAAGAATATGATTTGTGCTAATAATATTGATTTGATAAACACATGTTGTACACAGGTGATTGTAGTCAACGATGTACTGCATAAGTTATATATACTCAATTATGCTTAAAATTAAAAAAAAAAAAATCAGGGCAATGAACAAATTATCTTATAATGTCTCTGACAGAGACACCCAGGGATGGTTTGCGGTAAGAACAGTGGTTGCTTGTCATGAGTTAGGTCTCACAGAGCAGAGAAAGAAGAGTACTACAATATAAATGACACAGGATTTAGAGTTAAAAGGTTTATAATCCTCTCTGGTTTTGCTGCTTACCAGCTACGCAATTCCAGAAAAGTTTCCTAACTTCTCTGCATCTCAGAGTTTGTAGTAATGCTGTGATGATGTCTGCTCAAACTACCTTATAGGGTTGTTGAGAAGATCAGTTCAACTAGTGAATGGAAAATGATTAATAAACAAGGAAGACTTAAAATAGTAATAGTGGCTGCTCCTAATAGGCATTAGATTATATTTAGTCAGAGGGCTCAGGAAAATCTAAACGCCAGGGAGCCTAGACATCTGTGCAAAGCAACGTAAGGCATACTTGATTAGTAACTGGGGCTCTGGCCCCGCACCCTACGCAGAACTCCGCTTGGTGAGGCTGGATCATCGGGAAGCACCTGAATGTCCCAGTGGCCTAGGTTTTACAGTATAAGTCACACATGCACACATGCACACACGTGCAAGAGTGTTTGTGATTATCTCACTGCTACATGCACAGCTGGCATATGCTCCAGTCTCTACACCATCTCTTAGCCTTCCCCAGCCAAAGCAGCAAAAGGGTCTGAGTTATCACTTGGGAGGCAGAGAAAGCCTCTGCATAAAGGAGAGGGGGAGATGGCCACAGGAGTAGAAGAGGACAAGGAGAGAGATGGCAGAGTGGGGCCAGCGCAGCTCTCATCACCTCCTGGGATCGCTCAAGCAGAGCCACACTCTGTGCCAGCTCTCCTGTCCCCTCTGAATATGCCACCGAGATAGCAAAAAATAAATAAATAAATAAATAAAAATAAAGTACTAGACTTGATTTCTTTCTATCACTACATTCCTCTCTTCTGTGTGAACACTTGCAAGAGATTTATTACATTCTGGGGCCACTTACTGTATCTTTAAACATAAATTTATCTTTTGGGCCGCTACGTGCTGGTTATTGATTATACGTAGGTCATAGAAAGAGCAGAGCCTATTGTGGAAATAAATATAACAGTATTTAACACAAAGACAAATAGTATTTAGTAACTTCTAATATTTGCTATAAAGAAAAATAGTATTTAGTCGCTTATAGGGATAACTGCCCTAACGTGATATTATTAGAATACTATGCAAACTATTACTCTGCTTCCTTATTTTATTTTACCATAAATCTACTATATAATGAAATAGAGCGATTATCTTTCCTCAAATTTTTATTTCCGTGCTGAAGGTGTAAAACAAAGACCTACAATTTTTCTTTGGAAATCTAACCAATATATTTAGCTTTGAAAATCTGGCCAAAAATGTACATTTCAGCAGGATTCTGAATTCATCGATTTTTTTATTGTAAACAGTGAAGAGTAGCACTAGTCCAGTAAAAAAATAAATTTTAAAAATTTTTTAAAAATTAGTAAACAGACTGCTTGGGTCACTTATCCAGTACCTGATGAAAAAGTGGAGGTTAGGATTACAGGAAAAATGCATAGAATTCAGAATTACAATTCTGGATTGAAGATTGCTTTTCAGAGTGCTTGCCTGTCTCTATGATATTTTGCTTACCCTGGAGGGGGAAATGGAAACTATTATGAGCTCTGCAGCCAGAACTGGGGACACCTGATGCCCTGGCCTGGGAACATAAATCGAATGCTGGTGCTTCCCACATCTGAATCCCTTTTATTGCATTCAAATCTTAAGACTTCTTAACCATGGAAAGAAGACAGGGATCTTTCCAGAGTGCAAAACAGAAGAGTTGCATTGATCCAGGCCCAATTCCCGACCCAAATGTCCCTCTTTTTAAGTAAGTGAATCACGTTACTAATGTGATGGAAAAGGGACAGACTGTCAAGGATGAGGCAAAGCTTGCACATGACAAGAAAGGACACCATTTAGAATGATTTAGTCCACATAAAAAGTGGTGGGCAGGGCCTTGATTGAAGTGTGCAGAATTATGATGTGTATAATAAGAAGTGTGTACACTCTCGACTCTTAGGCCTATAATCATAGATGAATACCATTTTAGCAATCTGTGATAGCAAAGTGCTTCTAGGTCATTTATTAACTCATCTCATAACATTAACCTTTTTTGTTCTTTAAGGACATGAGAAGTAATGGTAAATGTTCCAGTGATCTTCAAAATAAGAGTGGACAAGTACAGTGAGAGAGGGAGTGGAACTGTACTTAGAGGGAGAAGATAACTTACACATATTGAGTACATATTATACCCCACGCAAAGTGCTTTGTGGTCTACGTGTGATCTCACTTAATCGTCACAGTTTTCTTTCCACATGGGAAACAAGAAACATAAGACTTCCTTTTGCAGAGGAAATTTGTAGTTTCTCAGGAAGCGAAATGAACTTAGCCAAGGTCCCTCAACCATTATGTTGTAGAAATCCAGTTACATCCTAGGTGAGTTTGATTGCAGACCAGATCTAGGATCCTTTACACTAAATATTAACAACTTCCTGTGACTCGTACTCCAGTTTGACATGCCCTACATGGTCCAGACTAAAGATTACATAGTCATTTGGAGATTAAATCAGTACTCCTTTGGTAAGTGAGGTTCATTCCTTTTCGAGAGATTATTGGGTGACCCCGATTCTGATTTTTGCTAAGCAGGGCAAAATATCTGCATGTAAATTCTACCTCCTCCCTATGTTGTTCTGTGCCAATATTCCCGAGGAAAGTGTGCAGCTTGGGCTTTCGGACCTATAGATAATACCTAAATCTATAAAAAAAATTATTGCATACATACACATACACACATGCACGCTATAACGATTTCAGAAGTTACCCTGTAAGTGCTCTTTATTGAAATACCACAGTGTCAAAGGCCAGCCTAATAGCAAACAGCACGAAGGCTGGTAAAGAGGTAGTCCAATGTAGTGGTTAGAACAGATGGACACAAGTCAAACAGCCTAATTTCAATTTCTTGATATAGTTATTTAAATCCTCTATTTCTGTTTCATCATCTGTGAAATAATAATGCATAGCTCGAATGTTTGCTGTGAAGCTCAAGGGAATATTGTTCATTAACCACTGAACATAAGATAAGCATCAAAAATATTACCTATGATAATCATGATAATTTATAGATGGGGAAACATACATAGCAGTTAAATAGAGATGCACAAGGCAGAAAATCATTGCTACAAAAAGTCCAAACACCTTTGTAACTCTATCCTCATGAAATATTCATATATAATAGGTGATAACTCTAGGACTAGGACAACAGGGACAGTAAAATGGTATTATTTCAAAAATGGAAGCCATTTAGCCAACAAATAGCTATCAAGCTCCCAGTTCACAGGTGAGAAAACTAAAGCTGAGTGTAATTTTAAACTAAGAACTTGTGCCACCGGGGTTCATTATGCAGAGTTTTATTCTAAGTGCTAGGAAGTGAACAGAAAGTTTGTCTTAATCATCTCAATGTTCCATTTGAACAAATACATCTTAATGTTCTTATAATTAAGTCTATATAACATTGAGTGGACTCATACATTAGATCATTAAGAATGTCTAGGATCTTTGTAAGCAAGTATTCAAATGCTGCATGTTCCTATCAATGGAGGCCAAGACGGAGAGAACTCTTGGTCCCTGAGTTTAGAGATCGCTATGCTAAGACTTGAGAATCTGCTGACAATAGACTACAGAAACATTTCCTGTGGAAAGGGAAAGAGTTCTGGATCCAGCGCACGTGGGTGGGCTTAAATTCGGCCTTGAAGACTTCACCAACTGATGGTGGCCAATTATTTAAACTCTGTCACTTTAGCTGCAAAATGGTGTAATTATACCTGGCTTGCAAAGTCACTATGGGAGGAAGTAAGAAAAGTTCCCAGGATAATAAGTCGGTATTTTTTCCCTGTCTTAACATGGATTACTTTAGCTGCCTCTTTTCATCTTATATATTTTGGCTTCAAAAAAACCTCATAAAGCAAACTTTTCTAACCCCTTCCCTAAGAGCATGTCACTTGTAGGCCCTAATATTACACCACATGTTTTCCTTCTAAGCCTCATCAAAATTTATGATTATATAATTTTGTTATTTTTTATGTTTTGATCTGTACTTTTAGTAGTCCATGAAGGGCTTACAAAAGGGGTTCTTGTCTATTGAATAAAGATGTCACTGGTTAAAGATTGCTTGCAATAGAAAAAAAAGAGAAAGAGGAGGAAGAGGAGGAGGGGGAAGAAAACAAGCAGGGGAAGGGGCAGAGGGAGATAGAGAGGGCAGCAGAGAGGGGGAGGAGGAGGTAAGACTCATCATTCATGGATCGGTGAGGCATGTCTCCCTGAACAATATCACCCAAGCCCAAGTACAAAATGGAGATGACTCATAAACTAAATGCTTCCTACTCAGTTAGATAATAAATAGTCCCCATATCTAACTGGGAAAACCTTAACTATTCTGGGCCAGATAGTGTGTGTACAATGTAGGAAAAAGACCTGAGGAGTTGCCTTGATTTTCTAGACCTCTGTCTGCTTCTTTACAGTCTCCTGAATATTTGCCTTCTTGAAAGTACTGATAAAGCCTTACATAGAGTAGGATTTCTCATTCATACTCGTACATGCCTGATTTGACAATCTGATGCTTCCTGTCACCTCACCATCTATGACCCTCTTCCACCTAAGCGTATTCCAGCTAGAGGTGTCCTTGTGAAATATTAATGACTCTGGTCAAGGAGATGTTCAAAAATCAAAAACAAACAAACAAAAAAAGTCTTCAAATAAGAATTCAATGAAACATTTTGCTTTCCTGTCAAAATAAAATGCACTACCTGGAAAGTATTTTTGTCCCTGTCTCTCCTGCTTCCTGCAGTGTAGACATGATCCCTACAGAAGCAAGCACTGTTTTGTAACCAGGAGGAAACAAAAAATGTTTAAAGTCCAGCAGTTTAAAATAAGCACCAGTCTTGATAAATAGAAGCTACCTGAATAATGCCATCAGCTGCAATGTTTTGGACTTATTATTTAAGACAAACTAAGCTCTATTTAAGCCTCTGTAGCCATCTTTTTTGTTACTTGAGTCCAGGAGAAAAGCATTCCTAATTTGTAGATAACCTACTCAAATGACTTGAATCATCCAGTTAATGTTTTGGAAGCTTAAATAAATTTCAAAGTGCTATAGAAACAAACTCTCAATGAACCCATGTAGTTATTCAGAAACCCTCAATATAATCCTGGTGTCTGTAACAAAAGACATATCCACCAATGAAACAGTAATTTTCTTTGTTATGCATTTCAACATTCTTACCACTTAATAGCTACATAATCTACATCATTCTCTGTGCATGGAGTCTCTTTTGAGTGTCTGTGGGATCTCAACCCTCGCAAGGTCAGGAAATGAAAAAGTTCTCAGAGAAAGAAACGTTTTTAAGTATTGATCTCAGAGGATGAAACCATGCTTTTAACTTAAAATTTATTTTTTTTGTTCTACAACAACTTAAACATCCCTGATTTCATCACATAACTTAACTCCATTTTCCCCCTCATCACCACATTTCAATTTATTACATGGGTTTGGAATCAGAAAAATTGAATTTAATTCAATGGTGACTTGATGCATATAATTTTATCTCATATTTAAAATGGTGAAACAAATTTCTACCTCACTGTTGTTTGAAAGATTTAAAGAGACCATCCATTTATTTTATTTTATTTTATTTTATTAACGTTACTATCTTTTTATTTTATCAATATACAATGTAGTTGATTTTCATGCCCCTTTACCAATTCCTGCCTTTCCTTCTTCCCTCTCCCCACCGCCACATTTATTGAGTGTCCTTTTTCCTTTTGTACTTGTGGAGATAAATGCGCAGCTGGTGGGCAACACACAAGTGTTGAACGTGATTAGTCCTTACCTGTACCACTGTTCACTCAGATGAGGAAGGGGAAAGGCCAGAGAATCCAGGAAGATTAGGCAGAACTCCATTAATTTGTGAGTAACTGAATCAAAAGAGGAACAAATCACATCCCCAAATGGCTTCTTCATTATCTTCTCAGAAGTTCAAAAGGCACATTGTCTATTGTAGTAGGCAGCGCTTATATGGAAATGCGCGTGACTGAGGAGCAAGCACAGTATTGCTTTCTGCCTGGATGTACTGACCTCAGGTTTTCTGTTGTACAGTCATATAATCAGAGAAGAAGTGGCCACTGAGGCTCTGACCAGGGGGTGATGATCAAACATAAGGTTTGTTCATACACACTCAGAAATGCACTCCCACCACATATGGGAATAGAATGCAAATATCACAGTACAAAGGGATCACACTTTTTAAAAAAGAACTGAAATTACTTTTTCTTGTTTTTTGAATACTGAGATTTGTGGAAGGTTTGAATGAAATGAGGTCTTAAAAGTCTTCAGTTCAAATGACTTCATTTTGCATATAAAAAATGAAGAGTTGGGTGAGAGGAAGCAATAACAGAAATCACACTCTAGTGACTGGTCAAGAGGAAAATCCAGGTCCCCTAACCTCTCACTCTACACTGGTTTTACTTTCTTTCTTATTATGTGATAATATTTTCTCTGTCTAGGTGAATGATAAAACTGTGTATAAATGCTGTAGACCATATCATATACTTCTGGAACAAGTAAATAATATTACCTCTTGAGATGGCTTTGCAGGAGGAACAGAAGGTGGATGAGTTGACTGTTTTTGTGTCCTAAGTTTAATATCTGGTTTGTCAGTGGTAAGCTCCTAGGGATGTTTAATGCCACTGAGTTGCTGTCCTCCTGTCACTCCCACTTTGTGTGTTGTTGGGAAAAAATAGGAAAATGGTCAGAGCCCCTCAGATGTTCAGAATCTTGCTGAGCATTGGCTGTGAATAAGTTGCGTGTGGGCAGATTTAGTGTGCCTGCCCACCAACTTGGCTGGAGTTTTCTGTCTTCGGCGGCCATCATGCCACGCAGCCATGCTTTCCAACCTACAGCTTCCAAGGACTTGTTTGCCAGTTACCTAGTTCACAGACCTGTGTGTGAGGGGTCTGGTGACCCAGCCTGGTGTATGAAGGGTTTGTGACCCAGACTGGAATAGGCTTGAGGGGTCTGTGGGCTCCAGACCCAGCCCTAGCCCGACAATTGGCGTCATGAACAGGATAAGTAGCTTTCCAATTGGCTATGTCGACAGGATTCCGACAAGAGCTGGAGCCCCACAATTGCCAACATTAGCCTAGCGTGACAATTGGCATAGTTGGCAGGATTATGGGCAGGTAAATGTAGCCGGACAATTGGTGACATCTGCAGGATTCTGACATTAGTCTAGCATGACATGTGTTCTCACAGGTTAGATTTAACTTCCACTGTCTGAGCTTATTTCAGCATATTGGCAGTGACACCTGTCCACTTGACTGAACTGGATGCTAACACCCTTTTCAGTCTTTGTCAGACTTTACCCAACATTCCTGGACTGCTGTGTGATCTCAGTGAAAAACCTCCAGAACCACCTAGAAATCAGTAGCCCCACTTAACTGCTCTGATTGGAACATATTTATAAAAATGCATGAAGATCCAATTTATCAATATACATTAGATATTATAATTAGATCCATGTTGGATCCACAACTTGTATCTCCACTCAAACACCCATTACCCATCTCTAGCCTACTTCTCTCCATAAGAATATCACTGAAGTCTTACTATGGTCTGCACGTTCTAGGGTGGCAAGTAGTGTCGATATTGCATGACATTCTGTACTACCAAAGTAGCTTTATAGTCCTTCCAAATAAAGCTAATTTGTGTTGGGGGTAGAGGGAGGGTAACCCCAGCTACAATGATCATCTTAATTTCCTGTCATGGTCACAGCATTCCATCATATTCCATCCATACTTACGAAGGCCTTCTGATAATGGACTCCGTGGCAATGATTGATGGTTACTTTTCTTTAAGCAAGTGTTTTCTTGTTCCTTAATAAGATGAATCTGATTTATTAAAGGTAGTGATGGGCCCAATGAAAAGATTACATTTCCTAGCCCCCATCGCAGTTAGGCATATCTGTGAGCCTAAATTCTAACTGAGATATAAAAGGGTGTTTCTAACTTCAGAAAGGATCATGAATGGGAAGACAAATTGGAATGGGCTGCTTTTGTCTTTGGAGGATAACAGATATGCCAGTTATATACATACAGAGACTTCCCAAAGGCAAACACAGGATGCAGGGGACAATGAACAGGAGAGTTTGTCCCAAGAAAGCAGATTATGAGGCCACAATTTCAGCTGGGAAGGAACCACTGTAGCCCGGGCAGGGTCTACATCATCTCCCACCAAGCTTGACTAGTGCCATGGCCAGTGACTGGGAGTGTTTTCCAGTCTCTTTGCTGAGATCACTTTCAAATATGGTAATTCTGTCCTCCACCCCCCACCCTCATCATTATATATTGAGTATATTGGGAATAAATGATTTATCTATTAGCTTATAGGTCACTGGATCACAAGGAACCTTATCTGGAGCTAATGAAGAGGACTGCACATATAAGGAGGAGATAAAATTTTGAGGTTGTTTACATATGGAAAAAAAATGCCCAAAGGAATAGATCATGGCAAAGATTGCTCATAACTGCAATACACATTGTTGCTGTTACCTTAATAGAATCCTGATCCCTGGTGACCACAAATTCATCTGAACATCTGTGGGGCTGGCCTACTTTAGGAAACTTTTATATGCAGAAAGAAAGCCGCTTTTAACTTTCCTTTCTGTTACTAGCAACTACAGTTACTTTCTTACTAATATTAGCTGCCTCTGGTGTTCTTTTAATCTAGACCAAGTTCCCATATTCATCTATACTCATAAGTACATAAAATTATCAGCTTAATGATCATAATGCTATATGGTTTTATTTTTTAATTTTCTGTTTTAACATCCAGATATACATCTGTTCTTACCTTGATAAGCATTGCCACAAATATGCCAATTAAAAGTTATTAATCTAGGGCCGATTGCATGGCGCACTCGGGAGAGTGCGGCACTCCCGCTGTGCAGGTTCGGATCCTACATAGGGATGGCTGGTGCGCTCACTGGCTGAGCGCAGTGCAGGCGACACCAAGCCAAGGGTTGCGATCCCCTTCCCGGTCACAAAAAGGACCAAAAAAAAAAAAGTTATTAATGTATTAGTAAAGATGTGAATTTGTTGGCACTTAAAATAGAGGAGTGAAAGAGATAAAGTTGATAAGGTAAATGATTTGCATATAGCATTAGTGATTCCAATTTTTACTTCATAGTATGAAGAGCAAAGAACATTTTACTAAGTTACTGGTGTAAAACAACGCTAGGCATTCGTGTGATTTTTTTTCTAGCTTTGATTTAGACACACATAAAAAACTTCATCAAACATAGACGGTAGAAAATTAATAAAAGGGGAGATAATTATCAATGATTAGGTGCACGGTGTATACCGAATGCCTTTTTTTTCTTGCCTTAACACATCCTTAGGAGTTTGTTGTTCTTGTCCTCACATTATAGATTATTACACTGAGATTTAGAGATCAAATAACTTCTAAATTTTTTAGTGGTTATGAACATTCATGGGTTACAAAGCTGACTGTCACCACTTGTGCCCAAGATGTGATGGCCAGATCCATACGAGCATCATGGCCATTACCACAAATTGCTATTATTCCCGGTGTCTCCCACCCAATTAATCTCTGACTTGCCTCCCGCTCTGTCCTTTCCCCATCCTGCTCTGCAACCATAGGTGTGCTCTCTCTCTCTACACACCCAACACACCACTAAGGTCTTTCCTTCCTTCCTTCTTTCTCTCTTAGCTCCCACTTATGAGTGAGCACATGTGGTCTTTCCCCCTCTGTGCTTGGCTTATCTCAATCAACATAAGTTTCTCCAAGCTCATCCACATTGTTGCAAAGGCAGAATTTCATTATTTTATGGCTGAGTTATTCCATAGTGTATACGTACCACATTTTCTTTATCCAGTCATCCATCAGTGGACATTTAGGTTGGTTCTATATCTTGGTTATTGTAAATAGAGCTATAATGAACATGGGAGTGCAGATATCCCTTCTACATGACGATTTCCATTCTTTTGGGTATATACCCAGAAGTGGGATTGCTGGATCATATGGAAGATCTATCTGTAGTTGCTTGAGAAACCTCCATACTGTTTTCCATAGTGGTTGATCTAATTTACAGTCCCTCCAACTGTGTAGGAGTGTTCCCCTCTCTCCACATCCTCACCAGCATTTGTTATTCACAATCTTTTTGATGATAGACAGTCTAGCTGGTGTCAGATGATATCTCAATGTGGTTTTAAGTTGCATTTTCATGATGGTTAGTGATGTCGAGCATTTTTTAAAATACTTGTTGGCCATTTGTATGTCTTCCTTCAAAAAATGTCTATTCACATTTTTTTGCCCATTTTTCAATTGGGTTATTTTTATTATTTTTTAAAATTATTATTATCATTTTTTTACTGTGTACTTGCTTCATTTCCTTGTATATTCTGGACCTTAATCCCTTGTCAGATGTATAATTTCCAAAAATTTTCTCCCACTCTGTAGATTGTCATTTCACTCTGTTGATTGTTTCCTTTACTGTGCAGAAGCTTTTTTAGTTTGATATAGTCCCATTTGTTTATTTTTTAAACATCTCATAATTTTGAAGCCAGAAGGAGAAGTCTCATTTGTCTACTTTAAATTCTGTGTTCTTTCTACTATATCAGAAATATTACATAGTAGAAAGAATGTGACATATTGCTAGCACTTAATATTAGGCTGGCTCTTTTTAGCTGGGGCTGAGACTAAGAACTAGACCTACACCCTGAGGTGGAACAGGAGCTGAGAGAGCAACCATTGGTGCTGTGAGGAGGGAGATTTTATCTAGATTATCCAAATATGTAGAAGATGCTATTAGAAGAAATCTAGTGTGGCAGGCAAGTTCTCAGATGGCAATAATGATCTCCACTCTCTGGTGTTACAATGCAGATAAGCCCCTCCCCTTGAGCCTGGGAAGAATCTGTTACGTGTTTCTTCTAACACATAGAATATGATAAAGATGATGGGATGTCAATGCTTTGGTTAGTTTGCATTATACAGCAAAGGTGAGGAAATATCAGTTCCATGACTATGCTATGGTATATGACACTGTGTCTTAATGGACTGGAGTGAAGAAGCTAGCTGCTGTGCTCTAAACTGCCTGTGGAGAGGACATGTGGCAGGGAACTGCAGGTGGCTTCCAGGATCTGATGGATGAGTGCTATAGCCACAAAGAAATAAATTCTGCCTATGGACTGAATGAGATTAGAAGCAGATATTTTTCCCAGGTAAGCCTCCAGTTGAGAACACAGCCTGCCTTAGACCTTGATTGCAGCCTTGTGAGACCTTCAGCAGAGAATCTAGCTAATCCATGCCTGTACTCCAGACCTGAGGCACTGTGAGATCAAAAATATGGATTATTTCAAGCCACTAAGTTTGTGGTCATATAGTATGCAGCAATAAAAAACTAACACACTTACTAAATCAGGTGGCATCAAGGAAGCTTAGGTCACTGCACCAGGGTAACATGACATCAAGATGGCACAGGATGGTACCTCTTTCCTGGAAAGATAGGGTGTCAGCGAGTGTCTAAATAAATGACTCGGGAGCAATGTAGGACTTGAGTTACTTGCACAAGACCACAACACATGGGTCTGAATTAGCACAGGGGCAAAGCAGGCCCCCAAATGACCCCAACATTTGTTCATTTCAGAAATAATATTGATGACATTATTGATGAGAGAATGAATGAACCGGAAAAAAGATGTGAAGAAATAACCTAGAATTAGGCAGAGAAAGAAAAGGAAATGGAAAACATTGAAGAAAAAGACACCTCTTAAGACCTACAAAAGATACCTTAAAAAGAAACCTCTAACTTGAGACCTATAGGGCAGAAACTCTGGGGATGGGGCCTGGCAATCTGTGCTTTCATGAGTCCCGTATCTAATTCTGATCCACACTAGAGATTCAGAACTGCTGATAAATACTAAGATAGATTTTAAAAGACACATTTTGACTTAAGTAAAGGATAGATAATTAAAAAATTGTCTTCATTTTATTATTCTCTTATGTTTTTGTGATAATATGAAAAAAAGAATGAATGGATTTTTTTTTAAGTATACCATAGAAAATATAAGCACACTTATAACTTTGTTAGAAGTAAAGAGGGAAGATTTTTAATTGAATCAGAAAAAAAAGTGATAGGAAAAATATTGAATTTTCACTTTGTTTTAATGCCACATAGGCATGAAATAATGAGATAATATATAAAACATTTTTCTTTTTATCTGTATAAAGTGTAAGGGGCATTTCATTTTATAATAAATCTTTCTGTTTTAAAATATCACTGTTCTCCTGGGACCTGAAATTTTTCTTCTGCAGCCTTTTTATTTGACACTACAGTTAAATTGCCATATATTCTCTGACATGTGTCAGAATAACAGTGGATTGGAAACTTCCCAAAATGCAGGCATAATTAATGAATCCGGCTGATACAATATGTAAAGTCAAAAGAGTAGATGCCTCCTTCACACATGCTAGTCCAACAAAATGTCAGATTCACTTTGTTTTAATACTTGGTTGATATCAAAGATTAAAAGTACATGACCTCTCAGATAACTTTTAAGTGCTGATTTTTAATCTGCCTATGTTGAATAATTTTCACATTTTAAAGGTGATCAGTTTTGAAGGTACATTCTAAAATCTTGAAGTTAGGAGGAAAACACGGTCAATAAAGTTAATCAAGTGATGGAAAGAAAAAATTAGAAAAATTGCATCATTAAGTTTACCAACTCCTTTTAAATAATTCATGTACTTTTTTAAATATAAGAAGTCAGAAGACCAGCACTGGAAATTCTTTCTGTAACGTTAAGTATCTTAAATTTAAGAAACTGGTATTCTTCTTAAGTCTTGCTTCATTCTGGGGAACAAATATTTTTCAGCTTCCTTCAAGTGGACCCTTTTTGAGAATATAAAACTCTACGATGGTTTTGCTTGTGTGGTATTATAGACTGAACGTGTCCACCCAGATTCACTGGTGAAGCCCTAATCCCCAATATGACTGTATTTGGAGATAGAGCCTTTAAGGAGATAATTAAAGTTAAATGAGGTCATAAGAGTGGAGCCTCATCTGATTGTTATAAGAAGAGAAAGAGACACTGGGGTTGGCACTGTCTTCATGTTTGCACAGAGAAAAGTCCACATGAAGGCAGAGCAAGAAGGAGCCACAGGCAAACGAAGGAAAGAGACTTCAGAATGAAAGCAACCCTGCCCACACCCTAGGCTTTCACTTCTAGGGTTCAGAACTAAATTCCTGTTGTTTAAGCCACCTGGTATGTAGTACTCTGTTACGGCAGCCCTAGCAGACTAATGGATATACTCAGGGAACAATGTCTGGTACAAAGAAGGAGCTTAAAGATGTTTGTTGAATGAAAAACTAAATGCAGAGATTTTTCGATACTCAATATAGCCATAGATGTCATAACTTCTATCTCAAGTACAACCTTAGTATCTATAGAAATCAATCCATAAGCATCTAATGCTTTTTTATGCTGTTTTTTAAGCTGTACATGTTTATTTTTTGTGTAGGAACCATGCTTGAGTAACTATGAATAGTAAACACTTATAGCATAAAATCATTTGTACTTCATTCAAATTATAAATAAAATAAAATAAGGTAAAAGAATCACCCTCCAATGCATTGACATCTAAATTTGGGGTCTCAGTGCAACACTATTCAAAGGCCTGGAGCATGTAGATACCTGCTCTTTGAGGCCAAAACCCTATTCTGCCTATAAAAATGCATGTAGGCCACTGGACAACAAAATTATTTAATATCTATTTAATATCCTGGTGTTTATACCAGAAGCTATATCAGTAATTTTCTCTTAGAACCCACGGCAAAACTGAACATCAGGCCCCACGTAATTGAAAAGAAGCCAGGAAATGTAGGAAGCACAAGGATACTAGTTAAAGAGTACATGTACCTGCCATATATTCAATCTTAGGTTCCAAGAATTTAGTGACTGGTTATTAAACCTACTGTGGTAATAAATACTGCACCAAGGGACCTGTATTTTGTATGTAGTTTGTCCCCAATAAACTAGCAGAAAAAGAAATCCAGAAAGCAAGCCCATTTACAATAGTTACCAAATAAAATAAAATAAAATACCTAGGAATAAATTTAACCAAGGAAGTGAAATATCCCTACAATGAGAACTACAAATCACTGCTGAGAGAAATTAAAAAGGACACAAAAAGATGAAAAGATATTCTATGTTCTTGGATTGGAAGACTGCATCTTCAATAATGGTGCTGGGAAAAATAGGCATCTATAGGTAGAAGAATAAAACTAGACCTGTACCTCACACCATATACCAAAATCAACTCAAAATGGATTAAAGACTTAAATATTAAATCTGAAAATATAAAACTCCTAAAAGAAACCATAGATGAAACACTTCAGGAAATTGGACTGGACAAAGACTTTATGAACAAAACTCCAAAAGCACAGGCAACAAGGGAGAAAATAAACAAATGGGATTATATCAAACTAAAAATCTTCTGCGCAGCAAAAGAAACAATTAACAGAGTGGAAAGACAACCTACAGAATGGGAGAAAATATCTGCAAACCATGCATCTGACAAGGGGTTAATATTCAGAATATACAAGGAGCTCAAACAACTTAACAGTAAAAAAAAAAAAAAGTAACCCAATTGTAAAATGGGCAAAGGAGCTGAACTGGCATTTCTCAAAGGAAGATATGCAGACAGCAAACAGACACATGAAAAAATCCTCAACAACACTTCACATCAGGGAAATATAAATGAAAACCACATTGAGATATTGTCTTACCCCAGTTAGACTGGCTTTTATCAAAAAGAGAGTAACAAATGCAGGTGAGGATGCAGAGAAAGGGGACCCTCCTACACTGTTGGTGGGACTGTAAATTGGTGCGGCCATTATGGAAAACAGTATGGAGGTGTCTCAAACAACTACAGACAGAACTACCATATGACCAAGCAATCCTTCTGTTGGGTCTATACCAAAAGGAATGGGAATTATAATTTCCAGAGGATATCTGCACACCCATGTTTATTGCAGCTCTGTTTTCAGTATGTCCATCAATAGATGACTGGATGAGGAAAATGTTGTATATATACTCAGTGGAATGCTACTCTGCCATAAAAAAGAACGAAATTTTGCCATTTGCAGCAACATGGATGAACTTAGAGAAAACTATGTTAAGTGAAATAAGCCAGGCACAGGAAGAGAAATACTTCGTGTCCTCACTCATAAGTGGGAGCTATAGAAATAAACAAATAAATAAAAAGAGAAAGAAAGACACAACAGTTACAATAATACATTGAACTTTCAAAAGAAGAGAACAGAACTGAGGTTACCGCAAGTGGGAAAGGAGGAGGTGAAGGGGGGTTAGCAAGAAATCGGTAAAGAACCACAAAAAATGATCACATTGTGTAATGTTGAATATAGTAATTATCCTAATTTGAACATCACATATTGCACACATATATTGATATTCAATGTTGTACTCCACAGATATGTACAATTAATTATGTTTCAATTAAAGAAAAAAGAAAAGAAATTCAATTGCCAATGTAATGATGTTGGGAGTTGGGGTCTTTAAGAGGTGATTAGGTTGTTATGATGTATTAATGTCTTTCTCGTGAGACTGGGTTAGTTCTCCCAGGAATGGGTTCTCTCCAGAAAAAACAGGTTGTTAAAAAGCAAGTCAGCCTCCTTTCCTCCTTTGATCCCCTCTTTCTCTTTGCATTTGCCCACTAGCTCTTCTGCTTTCCTGCCATGCTATGAAGCAGCACGAAGCCCGCACCAGATGCAGCCGCCCAGTCTTGGGCTTCCCAGTCTGCAGAACTATAACCTAAATAAACCTCTTTTGTTAATTAATTACCCAGTCTGTGATATTCATTTATAGCAACAGAAAATGGACTAAGACAATGGGTTTGCTCAGAAAAACATTTCAGATATTTAATAGAAGAAATCAGGTAGTTACAATATACCTATAAGGGATGGTGTTTTGGATGTCAGAAAAAAAACAAGAATAGTCTTAAGGAAGCAAGTTGTATGAATCACTGTGGGATACCAGATTCTATAGTATTAAAACCAGTGCTTCCCTGGAAGATTTTTGGAAAGCTCCTGCAAAGCCTCAGTGTGCAGCTGCCAAAGTCCTGTACCTGACAATGATGCTTCAGGTGTAATAAGAATTCTGCCACTCTTTCTACTTCCAAATGTCATGGTAGTCACTCTCACTGATGAAATGTAAATTAGAACTTACTGGCAATAAATTCTGGGAAATGTACTTTTCAGACTTTCAGCCCAGTCCCTGAAACACACATAAAAGTATAGAAGCAGGCAAAGAGTATTCCTGGCTATTAAAGAGAAAATGATTGTGTGACCAAATCTGTAATCGTTTGTTGTTCTATTTTGGCTTTGGCTTCCAGGAAATTCAAAAATCCCTCCCACCCTTTGTTTTTTAATCTTATTTCCCATATTCTGTGAATACGAATAAAACCTACTGTGTTTTGATGAGTAGAATAATTTGTAGGATTTAAAATCTTTTATATCTAAAATGCTATGATTGCAGTAGTATATCATGGACTTTGTCAATATTTAAAATTTTCATCTATAAAATGCAAAGATTTCAATTTAGGTAAAGTTCCATAATTAGTCTGCATTGACAAACCCCAGCATATACTAAAGAAAATTACTCCATTTTCAAGGCAAGTCCTGAAGCTCATATTGCTGAAGAAAACATTATAAGAACATAAATGAGAAATTAAATGCCTAATAGAATATTTATGGCATTTGAATAGAGTTTATATTACCTGAAGTAGTGTTTGAATTTAGGCTGATAGTTATATTTTATAAGCAAGCAGTAAGAAGATGATGGCCGTGAAAATAATCTTTTCCTTGCTATTTATAAATGCTACACGTTTATAGTCTGAATTTTCTTGAACAATTAGAATACAATAGGGTATTTATGAGAAAAAAGATCCCATTTATATGGTAACGAAAAATATAAAATAATTAAGAATTTACTTACAAACACTCCAAGGACCTAAATATATAGTAAATTTTTTCTCTAATTTTAGCATGCTGTTGGTCTTAAAGAAAACTTCATTGGAAAGTCTTCATCTGCCTTTGTCTCTCTTTTAAAGAAGCAATAGTGGTGTAACAATGAGTTATACATGCACACACATATATATTTAATATATGATGTTGCTAGTAAGAGAAATATTATCATGGCATAAAAGAAATTTACTGAATTTACAATCAATAAGTCTAAGAATGAGTCATGATTTTTCCATTATAAAGAGGTAATGTATTGTTTCTTCACCTGTAATACTTGTTCTGCCCACCACTGAGGTACATTTTAAGCATCAAAAGCAAAATGAAATGTAATAGGCAAGAAAGCAGTTGAAAGACTTTAAACACGAACACCCTACTATGGGAGTCATACTACCACTGCTGCTAACATGCAGTTTCTCATACATATGTTGCATGAAAATAGCTAGACACAAAATATCCACTGACTGTAATCTGACTTTATTCTTATAATATATTTCTGTAATTGTGAGTTTATTCTGACAATACCATGACATAATCACTTTAAATGATTAAAAGGTAAGATATATGCTATACCAAAATCTGGAAATATTGAGGGAAAAGGAACAAAGGCATGGTTGTGTTTAAATGTGAGAAGAATAAGTTTTGGTGGAAAGAGGCTATGAAGTAACCATGAAAGGCTGAGGCCAACTTGGAATTTATCAACGAGGAAAATAATACAGCAAAGCTTTTCAGAAAACTGCTGGACAGTGTAACAGGGAAGATAGAAGCAACGACATAAGAATTAGACTTCAAGGGCGTAGAGGAATATCCGAGCTTGGGAAAATTAATGCATCCAGGTCAATTCAGCTGGAGGATTTTTACTGAAATATTAAATTCAAACATGAGCTCATAAATTTAAAAAATGGGAAAAATTGATAGTACTGACATCATGAAGAAACATCATCCAAAGAAACAGAGCTAATACAGCAGGCAAACAACTACTTCACAAATATGATGAGTAAAATTCATTGAAAGACAATTGAGGATATTTTACTCGTGATGCAAGAATTTTGTTGGTTATGCAGAAATAACCCCTGGAAATTTTGCAAATGAAAAACATTATTTATAGTAAAAATAAAACCTCAAATATATGAATAATGATGTAGGGCAGAAAATATTACCTTGAATTCTTCAACAAGATAAAGTGATAGAAAATAGGACAGTTAAAACAGAACACAGCATAATCCTGGCATTTGTCTGATAGATTTCTGGAAGGGATGGGAGGAAGAGAACAGAAAATAGCTCAAACGATCCAGTTGATAGGACCCAATCAGTATCTAGGTGAATTTAATATAAGCATTGCACATAACATAAATCAGTTTGTCTGTACCTTTAAAGCCTGGAAACTGGCTTGTCCAGCACTTCTGAGAGGCAATGCCCAGTGCTTAGAGCTTATTATTTCTGTGTCTGAGCAAACTGAGAAGGCCCTTTTCTCATTCCAACTTTGAGAAAAATGTTACTCTAGAACTTAGCAACTTAGCGCACTAACACAGGTCCCTAACAATTGTCTTCCGTCCCAGCAGCCCACATTCTAGAATTTTAAAGTGTCTCAACTCAGGAAACTTTAACTATTATAATGACCAACAGTCATAGATTCCAGTGCCCTGGGAAAAACGTAATGCAGGGAGTTAATATTCTTGTTTTGTTGTTGAAACATTTATTTTGATACATGTTGCAAAAATTGTACGGGTACACATGGAAAAGTAAGACATAATCACAGCTCTGTGACGACAATATAATCTGGAAGCTTTAATGCCTGACAGTGTTGAAGCTGAAGTTCTGGGAGCATGACCTGCTGCAGGGCTGAAAGGAGGGGTCGATTAGTATTCCTCTCCTTCTTCCCCTTCACGGAATCCACACCAACCTCCTCACAGTCCTTCTCAAGGGCAGCCAAGTCCTCACAGGCCTCAGAAAACTCTCCTTCCTCCACCCCCTCACCCACGTGCCAGTGAACATACATCAGGGTAAACTTGGGGTCCAGGCGAGCCAAGGCTTCAGTGATGGCTGTGGTGTTGCTCAGCACACACACAGCTCGCTGTACCTTGGCCACGTCTCCACCAGGAACCACGGTGGGAGGCTGGTAATTAATGTCGACCTTGAAGCCAACGGGGCACCAATCCACAGACTGGATGCTGTGCTTGGTCTCAGTGGTGGCAATGGCAGCATTGATGTCTTTGGGAACTGCATCACTATGGTAGGACCGGCAGCAAGCCATGTACTTACCATGGCAATGGTCACATTTCACCATCTGGTTGGCTGGCTCAAAGCAAGCACTGGTGGTCTCTGCTACACAAAGCTGTTCATGGTAGGCTTTCTCAGCAGAGATGACTGGGACACATGTGGCCAGAGGGAAGTGGATGTGAGGACAGGGCACCAGGTTGGTCTGGAATTCCATCAGATCAAGATTCAGGGCTCCATCAAATCTGAGAGTAGCAGTGATGGAGGACACAGTGTAGGTTGGGTACTCAGTGTCGAGGTTCTTATGACAGATGTCATAGATAGACTCACTGTCTACCATGAAGGCACAATTAGAGTACTCCAGGGCAGTGTGGGTGGTGAGGATGGAGTTGCAGGACTCAACTACAGCTGTGGAAACCTGGGGAGCTGGGTAAATGGAGATGTTCCATCAGGAGGGAGGTGAACCCAGAAAAAAAGCTGTGGAAAACCAAGAAGCCCTGGAGACCTGTGCAGTGGTCAGCCAGCTTGCAAATTCTGTCCAAGATGAGGTCAATGATCTCCTTGCCTATGGTGTAGTCATGGGCATAGTTATTGGCAGAATCTTCTTTGCCTGTGATGAGCTGCTCAGGGTAGAAGATCTGGTGCTATGTACCAAGGCGAACTTCATCAATGACTGTGGGTTGCAGGTCTACAAACACTGCCCTGGGCACATGCTTGCCAGCAGCACCCATCTCACTGAAGGTGTCAAAGGAGTCATCTTCTCTCCCAATTGTCTTATCACTTGGCATCTGGCCATCAGACAGGATGCTGTGTTCCAAACAGTAGAGCTCCCAGCAAGAATTATCAGTCTGGACACCAGCCTGGCCAATGTGGTTGGAGAGGCACTCATGCATGGTGGCTAGTGGTTAGGATGCAAAGGCAGTGGGAGCAGACACCGGATCCTGGTTACCATCCCCGACAAGCTAAAAGTCAAGGTAAGTTATGCACTCAGGGAGTTAATATTAACCTGCTATTGCCATTGATACGTGACCTCCAGTGCTTCGCCATTACATTTAGTTGCCATCTCTTCAATCTGGAATAGTTCCTCAGTCTCATTAACTTTTACAAAATTTATTCCTTTGAAAATTATAGTCTAGTTACTTCAAATATCTCTCAGTCTGGGTGTGTGCAATATTTTCTCATGATTAAATTCAGATTATTCATTTCAGGCAGGAATATCACAAAAAATGATGCTGTGTTCTTTTTAGGGCATCCTGTGAGGTGGGGTACCTTTCTCCTCCACTGTTAAACTGTTTTGTTTTGTTTTTGTTTTTTTTGGTCTGGTAATTTATAAATATTTTTGCAGAGGTACTTCGAGTCTATGTAAACATCTCATTCTCTGTCCAATATTGCCCTTTTGTATCAGGATCATTAATGTTCCTTGGCTGTATTAATGACTACTATGCTGGTTGCCACAGGTAATTTTCTCATCCCAGCACTCCTTAGACTATTATTAGCTGGCATTCTACTGTAAACAAACTTTCTCTTTCTTCCAATTACTTATTTATGTCATTTATTTTTATCAGTAGGGACTCATGGATTCCTACTTTATTCAGTGGAATATAATTTGTCCAAATCATTTATTTGAACACTCAGTTTTTTAAGACCTGGGTGGCACATGTGCTGACAACTACCGGAGGGTGGTTACTCCCAGACCCTCTCAGTAGAAAGAGCTAGGGAAAGCATGTGTATAACGTCTGCAACTTCAAGTTACTTTTATTTCTATTTAGATTGAAAGCCATGAGTTCATACTGATTATTCCATTTTCAGTGCAACACCATATACTTCATTCTTATTTTCTCTCTTTATTTTCATATCTCTCCTCTGAAACAACTTGGTCCCCATTGTCCTGAAATATGTACTTATTTAATCAGTCCCACTTGCACATAATGCATCTTCCTGTTTAGCAGCTTCCTGTCTTCTCTACACGTACCCTCCTCAGCTCGCTTGGGCTCTGACACTCTACCCTGGTTTACCGCCACCACTCCCCCACCTTGGGCTCCAGGCCTCCACTCTGGGCTGCCACCTCGGACGCCCCCAAACAGACACCCCCTCACCTAACTCTGGCTCCAATGCCCCTCTTCCTTGTCAAGCTTTGGGAATTAACCAAGGGGGAGGTACGGGATTCCCTTAAGAAACTCTTTATGTATAAACAGATAAAGAACATGTGGTATTGCCCACAATGGAATATTATTAAACCATAAAAAGAAGGGAATTCTGCAATGTGCAGCAACACGGGTGAGCCTTGTAGACATTATGCTAGGTGACATAGGCCAGTCACAGGAGGATAAGTACTGCATGATCACACTTGCATGAGGTATCTAACACTGTTCAATTCATAGCATCAAAGAGTCGAATGGTGGTTGCTGGAGGCTGGGGGAAGGAGAAAATCAGTGAGTATAAAGTTTTAGCTTAGCAAGATAAATAAGTTCTGCTGTGCAACGTTGTACCTACAGTTAGCAACATTGTGTTGTACACTTAGAAATTTGTTAAGCGGATAGATCTCACATTATATGTTCTTACCACAATAAAATAATTTTTTTTTTTTTTAGAAAAGAAACCCTTTGTGTCTACTTACCCTTTGCTTCCCTTAGCCCTTCTCCCTAGTCCCAGTAAAGAGGACATTCTCTAACCTCAGGGAAGGGAACTTTCCTCTCGGTTTGTTTGTATTCTCCCACTCCTGAAATCCTCTCTGAGAGAGTATTTGCTACACAGAAAACCAAGCCTTTATTTGTTTCTTTTTCATCTACTGCTGTGTCTCTGCTTCTCTGACTTGTTAAGAGTTGAGATGATCTAATTAACTGCAATAAAAAGCCAAGGGATAAAATAAAATATTAGAGGCAGGGGGAAAATCAGCACTAATGTTTAAAGATGTCCTTTGCCACACACTCTTAAGATCTCTTTACACCAACCCTGTGAAATGGGAGTTACAATATTAATTTTATAAATGAGGAAACTGACAGATTGTGTTCCCAGGGTTTTACAGGTTATCTGTGGTCGAGCTTTGATTGACAACAGGTCTGCCTGATAACAAAGGTATTGCTCCATGGATTATACTGTGCTCCCTAGACCTGGGTTTCTTCAGCCTGCAGATTTCAGATTCCAAATTAATTACCCAGATTCCACTTCTTTAATAAACTTGATATTAATTTGTTTCCCACCTACATAAAATGGCTGGAGTCATATATAATGTATTCCTGTAGGGCATCTTCTGGAAGGGCTTCTACAAAAGAGAATGTTCCATAAACGCCCACCAGGATTATTAACAGCTAGAACTCAGACAATGTGAAGTGTGGCACATTATTCATGGAGACAAGTGGTTATATCTCACAGCCAGAGATGATTTCTGAAACGTTTAATGCTTACATGCTTTTTCTGGGACACATCTGTCAGTTGGACGTTTAGATTACAGCAATTAATGACAACTTGCACTATTTAAGAATAAAGATATGAAACCATTTTTACTGTTTTTTTTTATTGTAACATGAGTTCAGAGTCCCTGTTAAGCCTCATGAACACACTGTAGTAGATATTTTTAAAGCTGTTTAGATCTCTCTTTTCTTTCTCTCTTTTTACTTTTTCTTTGTTTTTGGTAATGTACTCTCTCTGTTCTCTTTTCTTGTCTTAGCAGAATATCTTATAAGTGTGTTTTCAATTAAGTATTTCAGACTTTCAACTTTTTATCCATTTCTCCTCCTAGGGTTCAAGTTCCAGAATATAAAATTTTGCTTTATTTGTATCCAATTATGGCTACAGATTTCCACATCTGTATTTCAGCTAAGGATAAATGTCCCCTAAATTTAAGATGTCATATTGACAGAAATGGCTCAAATTTATTGATTGTTAATTTGTATGTATGTAAAATTGATGTGTTCTCTAAGCTCCTTAATACCTAAGCACCATGTAAAGATGGTTATCTATGTTTTAAGCACAGAGACACTGTGTTTAATTAAGAGTAGATTCAAGGCAGTATACTGAGTTGGTCCACAAATTAGTGTGATAAGCTCACATCAAACAAAGGTAAGGGCTCATAGTCCACTAAAAGTGCTTGTTTGTCTCACCTCTGTGCACATCTGAGTATACTGCTTCCCAGTCTGAAACATTATTCTCTCCCTTGAATAAAGAGTGAAATTTTAAATGTCCTTCAAAATTCAGAGGTCAAGTCATAAGCTGCATTCTTGTCTGACCTCCACAATTAAGTTTCACACTTTGCTCTCTTCGCAGTCCTTTTACAGCACTTACAATGCTCGACTTCTTTATCTGTCACTTGTCTAGCTTCATAGATGATGGCAGAACTTCAGATTATACATTTAAGTGCTTTCTCTTGTGAATTTTTTATTCATTCATTTATTTAATCCATATTAATTGAGCATGTATTGCAAAGCAGAAACAGAGCAAATTTGTCCCACAACAAAGATCAATAAATAGACAGGAGTTTGATTGTGAAGGATCTTACAAGTCTTGTTAAGTATAGGGGGTGTTTTTCCTTATCTGATGTACAATGGACGCCACTACGTAAGACTGGAACTATGAAATTATTATTAGTTTTCTCATACAACGTGAGTTCACAACATGAGCCTCATAGACTGTGGGATGCCAGTATCCAGATGGCTGCTGCTTCCCTTCCTCCGTCATCATCACTGCCAGGGTGGCAGCAGTACAAAAGCAGAAACACGTGCAAGAGAAACGTCTGAACGTTCAAAGTGACCGATCTTGGAGATGAATCAGATGTGTGTGAAGCACGAGAAGTGGTCTTTTTAATGAGACAGGAAACACGGCTGGGGGTGAAGACCCTTGGTTTAATCTTTGATACGTCCATCCCTCAACATGAAATGTCTTCTGAATCCCCTATTCACCAACTTGCTGAAAATTTGAGGTTCAAACTTAATTTTCTCAAGATGAAAATGGGGGAAGATTCCAACTATAATTAAGACTGCCTGAAGGTTAAGTGAGATGATTTACATGAAGTAGAGAACACTCAATGAAGGCGAAACATCCCCTTGGCACCCTTCCCTATTCCACGCCTCTGATTTCCCTCCAATGTATCTTTTATATTGTACTTTTTAACGGTGAGGCTAGGTTCTTTGGTTTTGGGGTTTTTTGTGTGTTTTTTCCTCTGAGCTTTCCTGTTTTTATACATGTGTTTAGTTGTTTCTTTCACCTTAGATTTTTAAAATTTTTATATTGAAATAATTTTTTCTGTGCAAAAGAATGTAAGGTAGTAGAGAGAGTTCTTCCCATATACCCTTCACTCAGTTTCCCCTAATATTAACATTTTATATCTTAGCATCTGGTACGTTTATCAAAACTAAGTAATTATTCTGTGCACAATGCTATTAACTATATCATGACTTTATTAAGGTTTTACCAGTTTTTCCACTAATGTCCTATTTGTATTCCAGAGTCAAATCCAGGATATTATGTGTATTAGTCTGCTCAGACTACTATAGCAAAATACCACAGATGAGGTGACTTCAATAACAGAAATTTACTTTCTCAGGGTTCTAAAGTCTGGATGTCTGACTTCAAGGTGTCAACAGCTGTGGCTTCTTCTGAGGTTTCCCTCTTTGAACTGCAGATAGATGCTTTCTCCAGGATCTTCCCTCCATGCATGTCTGTCCTAATCTCATCTTCTTATAAGGACAACAGTGATATCAGATTAGGACCCACCCATATTTACTCATTTTACTATAATTACCTCTTTAAAAACACTATCTCCAAATACAGTCACATTCTGAGGTACCGGGTATTAGGATGCAGATACATGAAATTTGCACACAGTTCAGCTTTTGATAACTGCTTTATTTTCTTATCATGCCTCATTAGTCTCCCCTGATCTTTACTGCTTTTCAGTCATTTGTGTTTATTCATCTGTTTTTTATGACCTTGAAATTTTTGAAGGGTACAGGGTAAGTATTATATAAAACATTTTAAAATTTATGTGTGTTTGATATTTTCCCATGGTCACACTGGGGTTATTGGTTTTTGGAAAGAATACCACAAAGGTGAAATATCCTCAGCACATCATTTTGGGGAAATATGAAATTAACATGATGTGTGATGTTCACCGTGACCACTTAGTTAAAGTCGTGTCTGCTAGGTTTCTCCATTATAAAATCACTCTTTTTCCCTTTTCATAATCTGTCCATTGGAAATAAGTTACTGAGTCCAGCACACACCCAAAGGAAGAGAATTAAGCTCCACCTCTTGGAAGAGAAGTGTCAAATCATGGGTGAAGATACTCTAAAGCAACCACGACAATTCATAAATGTCACAGGGAGGGAAGCTATGCAGTATCCTATTTCTCCTTAACATTTTACCTTTATTTATATTTTTGATCGTATTTAGTGACAATATCTTGAAAAAAGGGAGACCAGTCTGGTCTAGGACTACACGTGCTCAAAGATTTGCTGTCAGCAGCCATACTTGGCACATCCAGAGAAAACACTCTTTCTCCAAATGTCACAACCCTCCCATCCCTTTGCCTTTTGTGTTTGTAGCATTTCTTCTAGAAAGTAAAATACCACTGATAATGCTCTTTGAATTCTGGCTGACAACACAGCATGGAATTGAATCTCTCTATTAAAGTGATGTTAAGGCATGATATAGTTGTATCTTTACTGGAGCCACCTGCATGCTGTAATTGAGCCTCTTGTGGGAGACAGGAGCAAGACTCCAGGACACTGACCATGGTTCACAACTAAATCCTAAAGGGGCAGCCCAATAAGGGGCACTGATTTCCACATCCAAAGCCTTATGTACAGAGCACCTCTCCAGGTAACTGATATCACCATGAAACCTGCTGATTTTACTAGTTTTACTCTTCAAACATTTTCTTATTTTTTCAAGTACTAAGCATTCCTCTACTCAGTCTCCTCTTATAATAACAAAATATTAAATTACAATGAGAAATAGAAACTTCACGTAAATTTAAGTGATAACCAGAACTTACTTTTCTGGTGAACATAATCTCTTCCTCAAGGATACTCTTCATAGATACTGCACTACAAATCAGCAGGGAGCTTATAAGGGTGGAAATCCAAATGAGAGAATACAGTAGATAGTCTTGATAGTGCTCTGGTGCTCTATTATACTACAATGAAAACTCCACAGTAAGTAGAGCACTGTCACGGGCACCTAGTGTCTGTGGTTGCCAGGACATATGCTTCCTTAGACGATGCTGAAAATATTGATACGTTCCAGTTCTTACTTCAAGATCTGAGATACTTAAGCAATTTTAATCAGAGATTTTATAAGGCTATGGCTTCTTTTATACTCACTTGTTAGTTCATTTTTTATACAAACATTTATTAAGCACCAACTTTGCCAGCAAGTATGTAGAAACTGGGATACAATCACGAAAAAATCATATGTGGCCTCTGTACTCTTAAAGAAAAGACTCGAATGAGTTCCCAGGACTTAATATTTCCTCTTTACACCTGGGTACATACTCATATTCTAGTTCTTAGGTAGCATTTCTCTAGGTATCTCATATTATCAATAAGTTTGCTGAATTTTCTAATTTTGCTCTTCAAGGTCACCTTATTTTCCAAGTACTAGAGATGATTTAATTTAGTCTGTCTGTATACTGCTTGAACATCATCATGAATAATCTGTATCTGATGTTCAAGATCTGATTCAGGTTGTATGGGGCCTGAGGCTTATGCAATTTGAAGGGGGCTCTTTAAGAAAGATACCACAAAATTATAAGTTCAAATCTAGACATTAAATAAAATATTTGCTTAGAATAAGAAAAAAAAAATTGCAAACACTTATTGAAGTCTTAGATACACAGATTCCTTTATTTACTTATTTATTTATCTATTTTTTGAGATTCTTTTAGATCATTTTTTCAGAAAAGCTTGCATAGAAATGCAACTTGATTTCTCCTCCCCCAAATACTCTACCACTCTTAGGAACCAGCATCCCTCAAAGAGCCCATGCGTGTGATGGATCTCAAAGCTGAGGCTTCAGTGGCTTTATGGTAGAGCTCCCTCTGTCAATAGTGCTTTAGGGGTGGGGCTCTCAAAGGGACAATGATAGAATGAAGCTGAAAGCAAGCTGCAGTTCCAGATCGGACTTGAGCAAAGACAGAGGCAAGTCAGCAAAGCTCCATATATGTAAAATGAAAGTGAGGTTCTGAATGGTCGGCGGTCAAACGTGGAAAAAATGCCAGGAATCAAATGCTAGAATCATAAGTAATAAGGTAACCAGAGTCTGGGGAAATTTTTTAAAAAATGAGCCAATAGGGTATACCATAGAGAGAAGGAAAAGGAAATAAAGATGCCTGTATCTAGTGCATCCTTTACCCTTGAACATCAAGGTGTGCCCCCATGTGTGCCTCTGAACCCAGCTTAAAACATTCTAATGACCTAACGAGTTGGAATTAGGCAGAAGACACAGAAATGCAGTAGAAAATGTATATGTGTTTCTTCTTCCATGATCTATTGTGCATTCGGCATGACTCACAAATATACAAAGATTCTCCCTTGCCATAAGAAAACTTAGAGACACTTTAGGATCCATCTTACAAATGCCACAGAGTTCCAGAATGCCCTTCAGACTCTTTCACTTACTGCTTTTGGGCACCTGCTAAAGCATAGTCAAGTGTACAGAACTTGTTCCTCAAAAGCTGTTTCCCAGGAAAATCTGCATCTTCATGAAGAGAAAACCACATTCTCCTGCTAGGAAACAATGTTTTCAATATGACTCAAGAAATAACTTCTAGAATCAATACATTACATCAAAAATCTTGTGGAAAGGAAAAACGCTACTTAAACTGACTGCCAAATTTTATTCTTTTAGGAAAGTAAGATAATTCATGTTGAAGTCAGGTGGTTTTACCATCGTGGGGGGGTGGGAAACGACATATTCTCTTTTAGTATAAAAAGTAAAGCCTCCAGGGGAGGCATGCATAATAAAGAAACAAAAATGTTGAGTTTTGAAGGGAGAGCCTAGGATAGAAGAAACAAAGAGTTTTACAAAGGGAATGAAGGAAAGAAAACTATGAGGAGAAGTGGGGTGGGTGACAGGAGGGAGAGAAAGTGGAAGGACAGGAAAATGACTCAGTATGTGAAGGGAGATGGAATCCCGAGAAGAGCCAGAGTCACTGGAGAACATTCTTGTTGCAGCAAATGACTAATTTTTTTTCTTTAGAATAGTGATATCTGATATTAAATGCAAACTTACCTCTTACTCTTTGTTGCAGTTGCTCATTGCTATCCTCAAATTAAAAGTAGAAGTAAATCATACACAACAAGCTTGTATTAGAAATGTGCATGGGTGAGCACTGCCCAGAAACACAGGAATCAAAATCAAACGTCAGGTAGAGTGTAATCACGGAGACGCTGACTGGGGGTGGGCTTGCATCAAGCAAATCCCACCAAAACCTCAGAGGATACGGGGAGAGTTTTGTACTTCCTGAAGTATAAAATACAGCAGGAGATGGTCCCAAATGGCTTGAGACTGTGGGACTATCTAAACTAGGAAAATCTGGATTTTCCATGGAATAGTTGCATGATCTCGGGCAAATCACTTTTGCAGCCTGTGGGGCTCAGATTAACCTCAAAATGCAGAGTAAAATGAGACAAATTCAGTTCTGGAATTTAATTAAGTCAGATTTCTGGTATTAATCCAATAAATATTAGTTTTTTTTTACCCCTGTGGATAACGAGGAACTAAAAAATAAAGAATTGTTCATCTCAATCAGAGTTCTTTAGAATTCTGTTCTTAGGAACCACTCAAGTTTGATTCCACAGTGTCAGAGTCGGATTACATAAGAATTTCAAATACTGATAGATACAATCATCACTTGATTAATTTGTGGATCTTCATGAATATTGTGAGTGTTTACATATATACTTATATAATATCAGACAGATGTCAGTATATTGAATTTGAAAAGGCACAGATTTTACTTTAAGTCACTGTCAGACAAATAGGAGTTAGGAAGAGATTAGATTTGAAGTCTTTACTGACTTCTAATACGTAGGAGATTATAGAAAAAACTAATAAATAAGCATAATTTTTTACTCAACAATTGAATTGAGTTTATTTTACAGGAAATGATTGGACTGTGAAACATAAGAGCTGATAGAATTAAACACGTTAAGGTGCATTAATAGTAATGATAATAGCTAACATTCTTGCACCATATACTTTTATAAGTGCTTACTAGTATTAAATCATTTAATTAAACCATCTGAGATGTAGGGTATCAATTAGCTTGCTCTAAGTAACAGGGACTCTTTGGTTCCAGAGTCTGCTGTTACCTACCAGACTACAAAAATTCCATCAAATGTAATGCTATGCATCCTTTGCAAATTGTGATGGAGATGTATATTTCTTGAAGTACTAATATACTCATGATAAACCAGAAATAACAAAGCAGATTGACATATAATTTATGCACAAATGCACAGATGCATATATGCCTTTGTATATAAAATGTTTTATAAAATCTATTTTTATACTCCCAGTGGTGAATTTAACCTTCTTTTACACATACGTATTATATAACATTTTTCTCAATATTTCAGTTTTAAGAATAAAATAGTATATCTTGCCTCTTCCCTGAGTGGTATTTTTTAAGTAGCACATTTTAATTTCTTGGGTTGTTTTTTATTTTTTGTCTGGATTTGGGAATTATTTAAATTTAACTGTATATTTATCTTTGTTATGAATTGTACATGCCTTTTTATACACAACTTCCTAATTTTTTTTAAAAAACGTATTCATTGGACAGCTTCATTGAACTTCAGGTGACTAACTCTTCCAATTTTTCTGGGACTGATGGGTTTCTTAGGTCATATGACTAGTTCTAAAATTAGGATAGTCATGAGCAAACTAGGACAGTTGATTGCCCTCATGGTGCGTGCCTATAAACAAAAGTTATTTACTTACCTTAGCAGAATAATAGAAATATTTGCACATGCATATGTACAGAAAAAATTAAAAATAGGCATGCACTGATAAAAAGAAAAGGAAAACAGAGAGAAAAAGAAAGAGTTATAGAGAGGGAAAGAGTAACACACTTATATAAAAGCTACAGATATTTGTATATATTTTTATGTTTATATATATCAAAAGATACACATCTATCTTTCTATGTGTATCTAGAAATATTTAGCAGGGAGAGAGAGGGAAAAAGAATAGTCTTAGTTTTAATCCTAACATTGACACTTATCAGCTGTATAATCTTTTGCAAGTCATGAATTATCTCTCAGCCTTGGTTTTCTTATTTGTATAGTAGCTAATAATATCTTCCTTATAGGATTACAGTAAGTATTTAACATAATGTGTATGTATTAGCAATTAATTTTGTATAAGACTTTTTAAAAAATATGTATTTTTTATTTTTAATGTACTTTATTTAAAATGAAAATATACCAAATCCAGCCCCATATGGTCTCTTGCCAAGGTGGAAGAGAAGTCCATCCACGTTAATTCTTCAGTGCTTTTCGACCCTTGTTTGGATGACAGATGAAACCTGCCATGTATCAATGCCATGAAATCATGAGAAGGCCCAGCCTTTGGTCCTCTAAAGTTACCATTGCTTCTTGTTACCTGATGCCCTGTAGAATGTCTGCCCAGATCATCTTTAGGGAGTTCTTGGAGCTCTGACCCTCATCCTCTCTGTAGGCAAATGACTAGACTCAAGTTGAGGAACGGAACCTTCATAGACATCTAAGTCGCTTTTACCCAGTCGAGATCCTTCCTCTTTACGGGCATTCTGTGACAGAGGGGTACAACTCTGCCCCTTGTGACACTCACAAGAGGGGTACAACTGCCTCTTGTGGCACCCACAAAGTCTTGCCCGTCCCCGAAATACCAGTCCTAATCCCTTCAGGGGCCACGATTCTGAAAACTCTAAGAAAGAAGAGGAAGTCCAATGTTTATGGTCTCTCAGTAGAATTTTATATTTTTTTATTTATATAGTTGTATATTTATATGATATGTAATTAAAATGAAATTATATTTTGATGGTGAATTTATAGAAGCTCATCCTCGAGGGACACACATTAATTAATGAATAATTTAATCCCTACTTTTAGTACTGTTATAAAGTAACTATTTAATACAATTCCATTCACTTTTTCTTCCTGACCCTTGTACCCAAAGCATATCTGGAGCCATTTCTGCCTCCTCTGAGAACTGTCTAGTAATACGTAGGAAGCGCAAAAAGTGCTCCCTACATATCCACTAGTGTAAGCACATTTTCAGTCACCTTAATGGTACTGAGACAATACTTCATACAGCCACTTAAGGTGGTTCTTCACTTAAAAGACATGAATTCCATTCAAATTTTCCATCCATTCTAGCACAATGAATAAACAATTTTCCTGGTTAGAAATCCACCTTTGTGTAAATTCTCAAAGGGGAATATTGACTTCCTAATACTGCAATTTGTGGGTAGTTGAGATGTGGTTAGAATTGGGAACTACCAAAGGAATTGCAGGGACAAACAGAGGATCCAGATAGCTTTTAATACAAATCCTGACTTGTTTGAGATTCTTAAACATGTTCATTTTGGTTCCTTAGTAGACATCTGTTTATTTTGCTAATATTCTACCTTCAAAATATTTTGCAAGAACACTATCACGAAATATGGGATGAGGCAGGCAGAGAGTGGGGGCAAATTCTCACTGACATCAAAGCTTAAAACTTGAAAGGGTATTTCTGCAAGGTGATGGGCATAGGCCTATGGTAAGAAGAACTGTGAGGGTCGTCTGCACATTCTCCCTTCTCAGGAAACTGCCTCTCATCACCACCACCTTTTCACCCTTAGTAAATACTTTGCACAATGTGATCATATAATGAGCATCTGGTTCCCAAGCATTACCTTTCCTAGACAAGTATATTAAAATAAGTGGATTTAAAATCTCAGGAACTGAGGCAAGTCATTTTCAGCTGTGGACACAACAGAGGAGAGGAGGTTGATCATGTCCAAGAAGATGGCCTGATAGCACTACTAGTTTGCCTACATCCCTCCTGCCCCTTGCCCTAGTCTTTGCTGAGTTGCACTAATGCCCTTGGTTCATGAGATATCCCTGTATGATTATATTAAATTCTTATTTCCTCAAAAGGGTTTGACTTAGACTCGGTTAACCTGAAAGCAAAAGAGTCCCACCAAATGCATGTAATTCTTCTGTGGTAGAGTGACAGCCAGCACTCAGTACTTTCAATTCCTGGTCCTGTCACTATGCAACGCCTGACTTTGCTTCTCCTGTTCTCTTCTTCTCTCCTTCCATTTTAATGCATGCTATTATCCTAGCAAATTTCAATGTTCATACATGTAAGCCTTCTAAGAACACAGTCACTGCGATATCTAGGATCCCCTTATCAAGTGACCTTCACCTCTGGTCAACTGCAGTCACACAATCCTTCATCGAACACTAGCAGCAATGTCTCCCATGGGGAGAGTTTGACCTGCAACATCTCCTCTCAGACCACAGCCTCCAGTTCATGTGCTTTATGCGCATTCCTACTGCTTTTTTGTCTTATTGAAACATAATTGATTACACCTACTTGTGGGTACAATGTTGACTTTCGATATTTGGGTACAAATGTGATGATCGAACCAAGGTAATTAGAATATTCATCGTTACAAAATGTAGTTATTCTTTGTGTCCATTAACCAATTTCCTGCTATCCTCCCCCCCCCCCCTTCCCACCTCTAATAACCACAGTTCTGTTCTCTGCTTCTGATTTCTCAGTTAACTTCAGGTCCCTGAGAGGTGGAAAACTTAGACACTGGAGTCAGACGGACCTAGGATTTAATCTTAGTTGCAAATAAACCGATTTTGAGAGTAAAATTATTTAATCCTTCTAAGGCAAAAGTGAGAGAAAATGATTTGGCTGAGTGAAGGGACTAATACCCATTTTGAGGTTGGTGCTGTCGGCAGCTCAGCACCTGGCACATAGTAGACACTGCACAGATTCTCTCTGTGTACCTCCCATATCGTTACTGCTTTTATGCCTCTTCCTTCACTCTGTTAAAAGCTCCTGGTTTTCCTTCCTTCTCTAGGCAGTTGTGGATGGGCAAGCAGTTTGCATAACCCATATTCTTACCATCAGCTCTGCAGTCCAGCCGCTCTGACTTCATTATCGGAGGAAACTAAAACACTGCATTAATTTCCCAACCTATTTTCTCCCTTTCTACAGCCCTCCTACAGGAGATTCAGATTAATAACCACTTAATCTCCAAGTTCTCCAAACTTAGCTTGGTCCCAAGAATTGCCTTTAAATCTTTTTATTTGATAAGCTCCTCTCATCATTTCTCTCAATTTCTTTGTGAAAGGTATTCTGCATTTCTTAAGGTCTCTGCCAGCTAGCTATTTTATTTTCAGCAAAACAATGCATTTAGATTCACTAAAAGCATAATTTTACCACCATATCACATTCTAACATCTACATTCACACCCACTTTCCCTTCTTTTCATTAGTCACATTGAATAATGTGTCCAATGTCCCACTGCAGGCCACTGCTTCTACATTTCCCAATGAGCCCATCTTTTCTCACCTCTCCTAGGACTTTGATGCATCACCCTTTACCTTTATTTCCTTTCTCTTCAACCTTCTCTCTACTCATAAACTCCTTTCTCTTAGCTAGTAAAAATGTTCAGATAATACTTACCGAAGCATGTGTACTTAATTGGGCAGGATACTTTTGACTTCAATTTCACAATACCCAAATAAAAGTGATTTAACCAACACAGAAATTTATTTATTATTTATTTATTTTAATTTCACAGAATAAGAAGGATGAAGATAAGGCTCTCGTCTATTGCTTTTATTTTAATTTATCAATACACAACGTAGTTGATTTTCATGTCCCTTTACCAATTATTCCTTTCCCCCCTTCCTCTCTGCACTCCTCCCCCAACATCATATCTTGAACTTGTCTTAACAAGTTCAAGGAATTGTTGTGATTCTTGTGTCTTCTTTGCCTTTAGGCATCTGATTACTTTACACTACTATGGAATCTCTATAATAGCCCTGAACTAAACAATTTTTGGTGGTAGTGTGTGTGCATTTTTCCTATTTCTAACACATCCGTACAATTTCTGACTGTACACAATGGACATGGAGAAATTTCCTGAGAGGCAGTATTTTCTGGTATCAGCATGTCCGTTCCACTGAGCCAGGGGATGCTCTGGAGTTAGCTAAGATAATCCTAGATCCAAAAGAGCAGCGTTGTTGGAACCTTATCCAAACTGTTAGAGAAAAATGAATGAAATTAAGGATATCTCAGCAGGTGCAAATGTCAATTGATCAACAGTAATTATTTTAAGCAAAGAATTGTCCACCCTTGCAAGCTCTCACGAATGAAAATAATAACTCAGAATTGGCTGAGATTAAGTTTTCACGTACTAAGCCTAACACTAGAATGGTGCCTAACACTAGAAATTAAGATCAATGTATAAGGCAGAAATATCTATCAGGCAAACTTTTGTGAATATCTGAGTTTCGTATTGAAATTTACACCATTTCTTAAATAAAAATCTAGCACTCCCACTCTTCTCTTTAAACATTTAGTTCTCTCTCATTTCTTTGGAGCCTAGCTTTGATTTCTGACATGGCCATCACAGCATAGCTAAGAGTTCAGAATATAATCTCCAGTTCAAATTACAGCCCACCCTTAACATTCCTGCGTCCTAACCACTGTACACCAGACGCTACTCAACCTCTCTAAACTTCAGTCTTTTCATAAATGGGGAATGAAAAGAGTGCTACCTATCTCAGAACATTATGAGAAGATTAATGAGATAATTCAATTAAAGTGTGGCAAATAAATGATCATTAGTGGGGTCCACAAATCGTTTTCAGCTGTCTTGGAAACATCAGGTTGTCCTGCTCAGCCCCTTGTTCCTGGGTATAGGCGCTGTGGCTTGCTTAGGCTGAGAAAACATGAGTGGATTCATGTGTGTTAACTGCTTGTCAGAAGCTTTAAGAACCGAAGCACAACTTTCTGCACCCTCTCTCCTTCTGCAACGACTGGCGACACCTCACATGATGGCTGCACTGTCACAAAGGGTCTCAGCAGGGAAGACAACACTCAAAGTATTCAAAAACACACATTAAGTATGAGTGAGAAACATCCAATGTTGTCCTAAGAAACTAAAATTAGGGAGACTTTATTACTATTGCACAACCTAGCCCATGTCGCTAGTGCAAAAGGATTTTTTAAAAATCAGCTTTTTTCTTTGTAGGTCTCATCCCTGTCATTGTCATTGCCTTCCCCTCCTCGTTGTCCTCCTCAACATACCCTCTTTCTGCCGTTCCCCTTTCTGTAACCTCGTTCTACCATTTAGTTTCCCTTGCCTCCTCTCCCTGCCTCGACCATGCAGTGTTTGTCCGTTTTCTTGATCAATGCTGTTTTACATTTAAGATTCTAATGTTTAATTTATTTTTTATTTTTTATTTTTCATTCCCTGGTTGGAGCCCTTCCTTTTCTGACCCTCCTTAGCTAACATCAACAGGTTCTTAACTTAAACATGACTTCCTGTTAATACTCTTTGAACATTCCCTTGTACTTTGGAATTATTGGCTAAAGTTTTTACAATAAAGTACTATTGATTTTTCCCAGCAAGCCTTTTCTCTCAGTCTTATTTTTCTTATAAAGTGACACCTTCATCCATCATTATTAAAGTCAGAAGCCTAGAAGTTATTCATTTTTCCTTTCTTTACCTTGCCTCATGTCAATCCAATATAAGATCTTGTTAATTATATCTCCAAAATGTCTTTTTGATTTGTCAAGTTCTTCCATGTATTCCATCTCTCTCCTCTAATCATGAAATAATCTCTTTACAGGTCTACACCTTCCTAACTCTTGTCTTTCCATCCTATTCTTTATATAGCAATCAGAGTAATCTTCTGAAAAACAACAGCACAACAACGACATGAATCTGATTACCATGTTTCTCTCTGTAGAATCTCTGGTGTCTTTCACATGACCTTGAACTAAAATCGAAACCCCTTATCATAACCAAAGCGCTCTACTGTAGTCTAGCTCCTAGACCTGTTCTTCAGGTTCACTTACCTATTTGTCAGCAACCTCACTAGTTTTCTTTCTCTTCCCTGAATGGCTAAATCCCTTTCTGAAATAAGAAGTTTTGTGTATAAAATTTCCACTACCTGAAATGCTGTCCTGTCCCCCTGCACCTCAGTTCTTCACGTGATTGAAGCATGGATGGGCGGACATATGTTCTCCTGAGGGAAAGCTTCCTTAATCATCTTAATATTTGGATACTGTATTACCCTATGTCATTGTGGCCTATTCATATCCTTCAGGACACTTATTACCCTGCCACCCCCACAACACACACACTCACGAGCTTGTTTCTTTGTTAATTTTGTTGTCTGAGAAATCAACTGTAAGCAGTGCAGTTTGCTATCATTTCTGTTTTATTAACCAATATGTTACCAAGTGATCGAATGAATAAATGTTGATCAAAATGTCAAAGATCATCCCATAATCTTTGCAAGGTATTAATTGTTTACAGTAATGGAGGAATTCTGCTCCTCAATATTACCTTTATTTCCCATATCACAACTTATCAGCTCTCTTGCATGTATTACATTCTATCAGAGTTATCCTGACTAAGTCACCCATGCATTGCAGCTCAGAGACTAGGGGATCGAAAGCACAAATTGAACTATAACTAAAAAGAACAAATTTCAGTCTAAAAATAGTTGTGTTGCATCTGAGATTGCAAAAAAAAAAAAGAAAGAAAGTAATATGCTTTAAATAATTCTCTGAAATTTAAAATTTGAAAACAACATTTTAAAACAGCTGTCTACTGGGATAGATCTGGATGGTGCAATGTCACTATCAAATGTGTTATAATGATTTGGGAGAGTGAAAAATTTATTGTTGAGTTCCCCGAAGGTCATAAATGATTAACTACCAGAATTTCAGAGTTTAAAGGGACCTTAAAGATAATTTGAGATAAAGCATGAGAAATGCCATTGTAAATGTAAAATGCTCAATGACTCATTTTTTCCCTCTGTCCATGTGTAATTATTTTCATACACCCCAGTCCAGCCAACCATTTTCTCTTACTTGTGTTACTCCAGTGGGTTCCCTTCCTCTGTTCTTATCCCCTTGTAGCCATTTGCTATGCAGAAGCCAGAGTTATCTTTTTAAAGAAGATCTGGGCATGCTTTAGGGAGCAGCAATAATTAATGTCACTTTATTAATGGCAAAATAGAATTTGATGAACCAGCTCAGTAGCCTGTATGATTTAAAGTATTTTTTTGAAACACCCCAAATCCATTCTTAGCTACTAGAATATTGAAAGCTTAGACAGCTCTTCAGCTTGCCAGAGGCCAGCTGGTTTCATGGATGGTTTGAGTCTGGGAAATATCTGTTAAATATTAAATAATGGACAAAAGATGTGCCGGCTTTATGAATTGGAAAGTAACAGACAAGAAAGTTGCCATTTGCCCCTGGGTGCAAGGAAAATGAGAGATAAATTTTTACAGTAACTTGGTGCTTTTGAGCAAAAATGTCTAACCTCTGGAAAATTGGAGGCCTCGGGGGGGAATCTAATAATACGGTTCTGCCTCTTGCCTCCTCCACAGCAAACACGTGTTTACAACACAGAGGAGTGGAACAGAAGCCCCAGTTCATCAAACCAAGCAGGCACGCCAAAGACTGAAAGGCAAATTCCTTCAAAGAAAACACCATAAAACAATGTGCTAATTAGGTTTGAAAGGGTGGGAAACAAAGTCATTACTTTTCAAGGAACGTTGAAATGTATTCCCTAAATTGGACTGTGGAAAATAATATGACGTATTTTCTGAATATGAAAGTAAATTTATGTCCATTATTTTAAAAATGACATGTTGAAAACTGTATAAAATTCTCAACATCTTACCACACAGAAATAACCATTGTTAATAGCTTATTTTGAGAACATTTTCTAAAGCAATATTCTCTTAAAAACATAATATTTAAGAATTCAATAATATTGCATCTTACTGTTGCATCATAAATGAATTAAGCATTCATCTGTAGCTGTTAAGTATCTTTTTTCTTTTCTTTTTTTTTTTTTTTAATTTAACAGTTTAATTTGAGCAAAGAATGATTCATGAATTGGGCAACCCCCACAATCAGTACAGATTCGGAGCCCTCAACTGATGCCAACTGGTGGGTTAAGATGTATAGACAGAAAAAGTATCTTTCAGTAGCTTTTCTTAGGTTTGTTTTACCCGTATTTGTATAGATACATATAGAGAAAAGATGGGAAATAACACATGATATATAAATGTATTACATTTTAGGTTATAAAATTGTAATTCAATTTTATCCTACGTCCTTAATTCAGTGTAATTCTGGGAACAATATCTAAGAATATTTTAATTTTACAGAATTTAACAATATTTCATCTTATATAAAATATCATGATTTATTTAACCATTTGACTTTATTTTTTGTAAATAAGTCTGTAGTAAAATCCTTATGCATAAATATGTAATTTTCTGTACATAACTTCTATCATGAACTATTTCAACCATAAAAGATAACGATCATATACACAGTACTGTTCGTTCTATCTTTGTGTGTATGTGCGCAGATAATTTTCCTGTTCATACCATTTACCCATATTTCCACTAATATGTAGTCCTCACTGAGACATCAGATTTTTCGTTTGTTCATCATCACATCCCCAGCTTCTAGAACAGTACTCAGTACATAGTAGTCATGTAATTAATGTTCATTGAAATAGCTAATTAGTTAATTGATATTTGGATGTTTATTATTTTTGTATTTTTGAGAGCTCTTTAGTTAGGATAGTAAACTTGTCATAGATGTAAACATTATTCCAATGTTGTTACATACTTTCTATTTTTATAAATATCAATTTTAAATTTTAGTCCTGTAAATCTAATTTATTTTTTTGTTTTTCTCTTTGTTTCTGTTTCTAGAAAGTTCTTGCCCAGCAATATTTCTTCTGGGTCTTTTGTGGTTTTGTTTAACTCTTTATATTAACTCATTAAATTATTAACTCAATTAAAATATTAACTCATGAATATTTTATCATAATATATGATATGAGGTAAGAACCTGTATTTCCTTTTTTAAGGTAGCTAATACTCTAGTTACATTTTTTTAAATAAAGTGAATTTAATTTAAAATGCCCTCAATTACCATTAATTTTTTCTACTTATGAGTGTGTTTCTGAGTTGTTGTTTATGTTTTATTGCTCTTTATATTTGCATTGACCCAATAAATTTCAATAACTGTAGCAGGTTATATACTAAATTGTCCGTCATTCTCTTCTGTAGTTTTATTTTTCAAAATGTTTTTGATGGCTCTCATGCATGTATTCTGCAAAATAGTCCCAATATGTCTTTTATTCAATTGCATTATATTTATGAATAAAATTGGGGGACTCTTGACAAGTTTAAAATATAAAGTTTTCCCCTTATGAGAAAAATTATATTATCATTTATTTAAATCTTCATTAATGTTCTCATATTTGGTAGTTTCCTTAGGTTTATTTCAAGGTAATGTATATTTATGTCAATATATCAAATTGGATCTTATTTAGCTTATATATTCTAGTCATTTGCCCTATTGTGTTTATAGGTTTATCACTGAAATCACTTATAGTGTTATTCGGTTGACTTGAATTATTTTTGGATAATTGTGGCTCCACTTTTTCCACATTTATATATATTCTTTCTTTTTTTAAAACAAATTTAATTTACCAATATACAATGTACTTGATTTTCATGTCTCTTTACCAATTCCTCCTCCCCCCCATCAACATCATATCCGTTCACTTGTCTTAACAAGTTCAAGGAATTGTTATTCCATTCTTATTGCTGGATCTTGCTCAATAATGCTAACTTAGTTAATGTAATAATATTGAAAAAGTGGCCTTGTTCTTTACCGCAATGGAAAAAAATGTGATGTTTGACTGCTATGTCTAATGCTGACCATTGACTCTGTGTCCCTAAAAAAGTAGATTCCTCCCCCACCTCACCATTACCTAAATGCTTTATTCAGGAATGGAAATTGAGTCATATCTGATATTTGGTATCAATGAAGATAAATCATATTGCTAAATGCACTAATATTAAAATGTCTTCAATTTGCTGCAGTAAACCGTATGCTGTCATAGTAATGTCTTTTTTATTATACCAGTATAATCCATTTGCAAGTATTTCAGTTGAATTTTGTGCATATGTATTTCTAAGTGACATAGGACAATAGCAATTTTCCCAAAGAAGGTTTGTCAAACATTAATATAGTGAAATACTCAGTGTTCTTAGGGAGATAAATAGGTTTTGTGACGCCAAAATTTATGGGAAATAGAGCTGGATGTCTAAAGGGAGAGGCTGGTCGACTTCTGCCTTCCTTGCTCATCTTCTTCACCACATGCTGGCTGTGGTACCTGACCCTGCAGTTAGACCCAGGTGGTGAGGAAATAAAGAGGAAAAGAGCAGGTGTGGACTTTTCTGGAGTTGTTGCAGAAACTACCTGTGGGTCTGTGAGTGCAGCTCACCTAACAGAGCTGACGCCTTGCAGATGAGACCTCCTCCAGCATCCTGGTTATGACACCTCCTCAGCCCTGCCCGGCTGTAATTTTGTGTCTATTGACCTCAGCTCTGGACCATCACACAGACTCTGCTGCAGTCACTCTGCTCCTCCAGGTAGCCCTGCTTTCCTCTGGTCCCCATGGGGATAGGGAAATGCATCCTTACCCTGAGACAAGCACATAGGTCTCCCTTCCCATGTCTTTGTTCCTCTTCAGTCTATCATTTGTCAGGCAAGTTGCAGCCTGAATTTTTAGTCTTTCATTTTCCCCAGGTTTGAACTTCAAGAAGATAGATTGAAGGGACCCTGAATGCCCTGCACTTGGCTGGAGGTGAGAGGAAGACATCGTTTCTTCATCTGAAAAACTGGACGACACAGTTTTCTGGCAATTCTCTCACAAAGAACGATATCTCCTCTCAAAGCTCACATTTGTGTAGGCAGAGTATAACTGCTAAAGCTGGAAGAAACGGCCTTAGCAGCTTTTTGCGTGTCCCTCTGAGGTGACCTGAAGCTTGCTCTAGGAAGACGACGCACAAAGGACCTACTGGATTTTTCTCAACCTTGGAGCCTCAGTCAAAATTTGGAGAGAAAGAATACCTTTTGTTAACTCCTGTGTGTGTATGTGTGTATATATATTAATTTTGTATATTATTATAATTATATATTATGTGTGTACTATGAATTATATAATATATACTTAACATATTGAGATATGTGTCTATATTTTATATATATATGAATATACATACATATATAATATTTTACATACAAAACTATCTAGACCTGGAAACTCATAGGTAATTAAGGAATTCTCGAAAGGAAAGGTGTATTTTTCCCCCATTTATTTTACCACAGATATTCTAACTAAATTTTTTTGTTTTAAAGATACTTTTGTGTATTTTACCTTCCCTGAAAATTCATAAGTTTCATCTATATTTTCATAGTAACAAGCAAAGACTTATTTACGCTGTTAACAAATAATTTTTAAAATATGTTCCATACTTGTGATTTACATACTTTTTGTTTGCTTTGTGTGTTTATTTTTTTCTTTCTCATTTTAAAATTTTTCCCTAAATTTTCATCTTCCTTTTATCTTTTCAAAGAGTTATTAATTCCACTATTTTTGTTATTCCAAATATGTAATTTTGTCTTTATATATCACTTCTCTTATTGTAAAAAGTGGATTATATTACTTTCTAAGTTTAATTCTTAATTCAACACTTCATCTTCTTTAATGTTTTAGTTATTTAAAACTCTGAGGATGCCTCTGAGTACAGCTTTAGCAGGTTTAAATTTTTTTCTTGTCTTACTTTTTATTTTCCAAATTTCCTTTAGCTGAAACTTTTATTTCCTTTTGACACTTGTTCTTTAGAAAAGTGAAATCATTGTTTGTTTTTCTTAACATTTTATTAACATTTCTTAATATATCTTAGGAAGAAAGAATAAGAATTAGGTAGCTTTCTTTTTTTTTTAATTTCAGTACTACTGGGGTATATTTTTACATTGACAATTCTCCGTTGGGTGAATTCTGTCAAATTTCAGTTCTGCTTTCTTGTTTCTTCTTCTTTAAAAATTTTTTCCTTGACTTTCTTCCTTATATAATGTATTTGCTCTCTTTTATTGATTGTCAGCCATTGACCTGAGCCTTTTATCTCATTTCTGAGTGTATTTTTTTATTATTATTTTGATAGAGTAGCAGGTAACTTCTATGGTGCAACACTAGCAAATCTCATTTTGCAGGAATAGTGACCTCTATATATTGAAAATGACATGTTGTTCTTTGTGCCTACAAATGGCTTCACAGTGTTCCTCCTGAGATATTTTATGATCTGTCTGCCTTGTCTGTGCAGAGGCCTCTCCAGAGCTTGTGTCTGAAAATGGTGGGCGTGGAGCAGGTCAGATGAATTTTTATTTCTTCTATTAACTACATGCCCACATACAAAATCTTCCTTTCCAATCATTGGCTTGAGGCATGGCTGTTATATACATTTATAATCACATTTCAGTGATTTGGCATCTTGAAGTGAATGGACAGGGAAGTGCAACCATACACAGCACTGGCTCTTGGGACATTGAAGCAAATGACCTGAGAACCACCAATATCCACTCATTCTTCCATGATGAGCACCGTGGGTATAGAGACTGCCATGGGTATGTCCTCCTGGCCTTCTTCCTGGTGCTGCTACCTGTTTAGTTTAAGGAACTATCCCAAACTATCTGATTGCTGTATTTTGCATGTGAGAATTTAAAATAACCACGATGCTGTGAGCACCCAGTCCCATTCACTAAAGCACCGTGGGTATAGAGACTGCCATGGGTATGTCCTCCTGGCCTTCTTCCTGGTGCCGCTACCTGTTTAGTTTAAGGAACTATCCCAAACTATCTGATTGCTGTATTTTGCATGTGAGAATTTAAAATAACCACGATGCTGTGAGCACCCAGTCCCATTCACTAGTTCTATGGTCTGCTCTCATTTCTAGCACTTGTTATATCCAATCAATGGGTTTGGTGAACCAGGGTCAGGATCACCCTCACTTAGTCTTGAAGATTCTACCCTGTCTTGAACGTTTGAGCTATACTATCAAAAATTTTCAAGACAGAAAATGATAAAGATAAGAAAATAAAGAGTAAGGCTGCATGAACTCTGGGTTGAAATCTAGCCCATTACAATTTTTTTATCTGTGGAATCTTGGACCAATTTCTCAACTTCTCTGTGCCTGGTTTTCTTATTTTTAAAAGAGGAAAATTTTTAAAATTTTCTTATTTTAACCTTATGAATACCTATTTCATAAGGTGATGATAAAGCCTAAATAAATTAATAGATGTAAAATGTCTGGTGCTCTGTGCCACACATATTCTCAGTTCTTTATAATGGTTTGCTTTTATGTTAATGTCAGTCTTCCCAGGTTCCAAAGCTGATGGCACTTAAAACATTTCTCCCTGCTCCTCCTCCTCTTCTTCTTCTTCCTGCTCACACTCAGTTACTTGAGTTCAAATTGGGAGATGTGAATTTAGTCAGCTGTGCAAAGATTTCTTTACGGCTTTTCATTTATCAAGTTGCCTGTATTAGCAAAATATTATGATTTTTGCGATCAAAAGCCACCAAGAAAGATGACCCCCAAACAAAATTAATACTGTAGAAGAACCTAATACTTGTATCTACCTATACATAGGAAGGTGCTTATTCAAAGAAAACATTAATGCATATATGTATACATGTAACATTAAATATTGACACAACTTAAAGGAATGAAGCATTTAAAAATCAATTGTGGGGAAGGGACTGCCTCTTCAGCAAATGGTGCTGGGATAACTGGATATCCATATGCAGGAGAATGAAACTAGATCCATACCTCTCACCGTATACCAAAATCAACTCAAAATGGATTAAGGATTTAAATATACACCCTGAAACAATAAAACTTCTTAAAGAAAACATAGGAGAAACACTTCAGGAAATAGGACTGGGCACAGACTTCATGAATATGACCCCAAAAGCACGGGCAACCAAAGGAAAAATAAACAAATGGGATTATATCAAACTAAAAAGCTTCTGCACAGCAAAAGAAACAATTAACAGAGTTAAAAGACAACCAACAGAGTGGGAGAAAATATTTGCAAAATATACATCTGACAAAGGATTAATATCCAGAATATATAAGGAACTCAAACAACTTTACAAGAAGAAAACAAGCAACCCAATTAAAAAATGGGCAAAAGAGCTAAGTAGGCATTTCTCTAAGGAAGATATACAAATGGCCAACAGACATATGAAAAAATGCTCAACATCACTCAGCATCCGCGAAATGCAAATCAAAACCACATTGAGATACCATCTAACCCCAGTTAGGATGGCTAAAATCCAAAAGACTCTGAACGATAAATGCTGGCGAGGTTGTGGAGAAAAAGGAACTCTCATACATTGTTGGTGGGACTGCAAAATGGTGCAGCCTCTATGGAAAATGGTATGGAGGTTCCTCAAACAATTGCAGATAGATCTACCATACGACCCAGCTATCCCACTGTTGGGAATATACCCAGAGGAATGGAAATCATCAAGTCGAAGGTATACCTGTTCCCCAATGTTCATTGCAGCACTCTTTACAATAGCCAAGAGTTGGAACCAGCCCAAATGTCCATCATCAGATGAGTGGATACGGAAAATGTGGTACATCTACACAATGGAATACTACTCAGCTATAAAAACGAATGACATACTGCCATTTGCAACAACATGGATGGACCTTGAGAGAATTATATTAAGTGAAACGAGTCAGGCACAGAAAGAGAAATACCACATGTTCTCACTTATTGGTGGGAACTAAAAATTAATATATAAATTCACATACACACACACACACACACACACACAGAAAAAAAAAAACCGGGGGGGGGGGAAGAAGATATAACAACCACAATTACTTGAAGTTGATACGACAAGCAAACAGAAAGGACATTGTTGGGGGGGAGGGGGGAGGGAGAAGTGAGGGAGGTTTTGGTGATGGGGAGCAATAATCAGCCACAATGTATATTGACAAAATAAAATTTAAAAAAAAAATCAATTGAATAATGTAATATGTAATACATGTTTGAAAAGCTCTTTGTAAATATAAATGTGTTTATCTATATAATGGTTTGTGTAGACATTAATCATGTGCAAACATACTTTACTAATGAAGCAAATTATCACAGACCATATGTAAAGTTAATAAAACAAGACAAACTATTTTAAATACTAGACTCCAATTTCGTAAATGACATATAGAATGTGTATATGCATTCATTAAAAAATATTGGAAGAAAATATGCTCAAATATTAATAGTAATTATCTCCTGGTAATTATTCTTATTTTTCTTCTTGTATATTTTATATGTAAATATTTAATATTTTTCTAGTTATAAAATAAAATTAATCTTCATTAAAATAATGTATTTCTGTTCACCCTAAATGAATTACACTTTAACCACAATATGTTACATTGCTATGCAAAGTAAATAAAAAAATGCAAACAAATAGATCAAGGGATGTTAAAATTGTATCTACTAGCCAATTTCAGAAAATAATTATGTCATGTCTAAAATGCATTTTCAAAGTGGTCATATTCATTAACCCAGGCATATCATTTTTTGCAATGTGTAACCAGGAAAACACTTAAAGAAATTATTCTTAACCGTTGAAGTTCATAGATTTCTTTATAAACCCTATGCAATTTTTAGTTATAGACCTTCCCCACTACCCCCCCCCAAAAAAGAAAAATGCACATATTAACCTATATGCAAGCATTACTTAAAATTTCAGGTGTTTATAGATCCTATGACACTAGTTAATGGACCTGAAGTTTTCTTCCAAAAGAAAGAAAAAGTAACATGTAACATGATTATGTATAATCATGTGTAATAAAATTGTGGAATTACTTATGATAATGAATAGTTTGAAGCAAGTTGAATGTCAAATAATAAAAGAATGTCTAAATAAGTCATAAGCACACACCAGAATTTATGTAGACTTTAAATTAAATGCTTACAAAGAATGCACTGCCATGGAACAATATGACAGATTATTTTAAAAATTATAATACAAGATAATAGGAAAACAATACTATAAATATTTACACATATTTAGAAAATAAGAAAATATGCAAAGACAAAACTTACTATGGCTTAGCATAGGTGAATTAATGGCTGATTATTTTCTTATTTTTCACACTTTCAATAACATTAATTTTAAAATAAAAAGATGAACAAGTGCAAACCAAAAAGAAAACGATTAGTTAAATCTAGCTGTCTGTCATGGAAATGTTCATAGCACCAGCCTGTCTGTTCTTTTTCAATGGAGAAAGAACTCACAGTAATGTTTATTTTTATTTATTTATTTTCAGCTAGAATCTACTGGACAAGCTCCTTTAAAAAAAAACAAAACAAAAATACTCTGTTTCTCAAACTCTATGGTATGTTTTTCAGCTGTTTAGGTTACTTGGATCCAAGGAAGACTGTAGCTCCTTTTATTTGTTTCACGCATTTTAATTCTCAAAATATGTTTGCATCTGCTCCCGTCTTTGATTCGATAGCTTCTATATTTAGCTAAAAAGATGGAAGCATTCAGTGAAAGTTGTCAGTGATAAAATAAGGATGGGTTAAAAAGGTAATGATTTCTTTTTACAAATCTGTATTTTTTTTCCTCCACCTTCAACATAAATTTTCATAAACTTTGTGTCAAGTTGGAAGAGATAGCAAAAGTAAACACTTTAATACATTAAAATGTTTGAACCCAATAGGCATAATTAATGCTCACTAGACAATTCTAAAGAAAAAATAAAATACTGTTACAGAAAAAAAGAGTCTAGTTAAAAGAAGAGATAAGGAAAAAAAAATCTCTTTATTGTGTAAACTGTTTCCCTCATATTTTCTTATAATAATTTTAGCCTTATATTTTATTTGATTTTTAATCAGTTAATATTTTACTTGAAGCCTTTACACACATTGCTGGTCTGGGGTTATATTTTTATTCATTGTTTAAAGAATGATCATTTGGTTTTATTTATTGTTTTGTTCTTTTACATAAATGGATGATCTTGTATTTCCCTTACAAAATGGAAAAGACAGTTATAAGAAACAATTCTAAGAATTATGAAAAGTCTGTTAACAATATAAGGAAAATCAATGGGCTCTAAGGTATGTCTATATCTGAGATGTTGTTGGATGAAGTCATGAATCTTATTATCATTTACATTTGAAAGGTTCCTAGTTTATCCTCCCACTAACACAACTCAAATGAACAAAGCAATTGTTCTCTACAAAGTCACATTGGTCTCTCATTTTTTGCTGAAGATTCCCTGTTTAATGAAATGGAAATGAGATACGAGGTACATGCACGAGAACCCAACCTAAGGGAATCTTCAGCAAAGAAGATACAATAGGGAAACAGCAGTCAAGAATTACCTCTGCAGATGAAAATTTACTTGACAAAGTCAAGATGCAAATCAATTATTAAATTTATGTCTTTACTTTAATAAGCAATATGATTATACTCCCCCCAAACAAAATGTACATATAATGGAAGTACATTTTACTGGGATGTTGAATGCCATACTTCCAGTAGATTTCCATAGCATTCATATCTCCGCAGAGTAGTGGAAGCCATTTTGAAATGGTTTATTGGAAATAGAAAAAGGAGATACACATTCACTCCATGAAACAAATGTTCCATCAGAGGCACAAGAAGTTGTCCCATGACTCGAGAGTATTCTGCTGACCATTTTGCATATATTCTTTTGTGTGAGACAGATATGGTCAAGGCCTGGCTGGTTAGCTGAGTTTGTTAGATGGTAGTGCAGATAACACCAAGGTCCAGGGCTCAATCCCTGTACTGGCCAGCCTCCCAATAAAATAAAATAAAATACAGTCAAATGGATTAATAAAGGGTATTAATTATTAAGAACTCTGAAGTTCATTTTTCATTTACATTTAATGTGTACAACTGGATACTTGAATATATAGGAGACAGCCAAGGCATTTCCCTCTAATTATCTTTAAAATATACAGAGTGGCCACTGGTAAATGTGTAGATTTTAGGGTGAGCTTTTATATTCTTCCATTTGTATCAATTTGAACAAATGTATCTATTCTCCGGTCTTTTATTGATAAAGACAGGCATCAAAAGCAGGCTGTAAAGAATAATCCTCACACAGTAACCACTATCCTTTCTTGCTACATGCATTTTCTATAAAAGATAGTTGAATCCAAGTCGCCTGTGTTATTGAGTTTTGACCATGGGTGGTGTGTGTCTTGTGTGTGTGTGTGTGTGTCTTGTGTATGTGTGTGTGTGTGTGTGTGTGTGTGTGTGTGTGTGTGTGTGTGTGTGTGTGTGTGTGTGTGTGTAATTTTTTAAGCCCTTAAATTTAAATTTATTTCCAAAAGAACGGTATTAATGTAGAGGGTAACAAGGTTGTGTGAGTAGTTCTTTGGACCTCTAATTACATCAAAAACAGGTGAAAAAAAATGTTTCTTTTTCTAATTTGATTTCCCAAACTTCTATGTAGATCCTTATAACTTTGAAAATACAACACAACTTAAATTTACTGTCTTTAAGTATTTCGACATTTCACACTCTTTTATTGGAGACTAAGGAATTCAGACTTTAGGATTTCAACAAAGACAAATTATATATGGAATAATTAGTGCTAGTTACAATGCTACAGGAAAAGTGTATAGATAGTGATTTGTCAAAAACAGAAATTACAACCAAAGTTAAATAAGGAAGAAAACCCTACATTTTGGGGGGCTCTATTGGGCTCCCAAAGATAGGATTATTTTCAACCATGATGTGAAAGTGTCTCCAAAGAATCTATTTACTATTAGTTGAATAGTTCATGTTAAAAAGTTTGAGATGCAAATAACTGAGAATATTGATAAATATCTTGTATTCATGTACATCCAATGAGAGTGTGTTCACTGCCTCTGTGAAAGGCGACATCTTTTTTTTTTTTTTTTTTTTTTTTGTCTTTTTGTCTTTTTCGTGACCAGCACTCAGCCAGTGAGTGCACCGGCCATTCCTATACAGGACCCGAACCCGCGGCGGGAGCGTCGCTGCGCTCCCAGCACCGCAGTCTCCCGAGTGCGCCACGGGCTCGGCCCGAAAGGCGACATCTTCAAGGGCTCATGCATTCTCTGCAGTGCTCCTTGCTCTGTCTTCGATAAACAGTTACAGTTTCTTTAAAAAAAAATATCTGGGCAACTTTGACCTTTGATTCTCAAGCTTTGCAATTGGGTATTTTCTGCCATTCCTTCTTTTTTATTACCGGTCCCAGGTAAATTTACTTTAAAAACAAACACAAAAACAATCCTGTCTACTTTTTCGTGGAAATTAAATGTGATATTTTAAATATAAATCTTGTCCATAGATTAATATACAGGTTCCAAATATTTTTGAGACTCAGTAAAATAGACTTACAGCCATTAGCCTTTTTAAGAGTTACGCTGCAATGATAGAATGACAAGTGACCAGGGAAAGTCTGGGTTAGTACGACTGAATTAGCAACATACTCAGTTTGGAAGGGCAATCAAAGACAAACTAAATCACCCATCTTATGCGACAGATGAGATCATGGAGCTACCCTTATGAATAGATAAAAGCTTTCACAAAGGTGACTTTTAATATAAAAATTTCTAATTAATTTCCAACACTAAGAGATTGTTTCCTGTCATACAATTCTTTTATAGGCAGCAATACACATGCAATTAACATAGATATTCATGACAAAAATTTATCAGGGTACTAGAGGCCTGCTTTTGCTTTATCATGATTGCGTCTGGTCATCCCTCCTATTAGCTGCTCTGGGGTATGCAGGATCATCACTCAATACCACCCCCACCAACACACACACCAAAAACTGTCTTTACTAGAGTTCAGTGGGTGCCAGAAGTCAAAGGGACCTGTTTATGTACTCTGGGAGATGTTATGTTTAAGTTTGTAAAAAATATATTTGAGACCATTACATACTTTAAAGACAGTAATCATTTACACCCATCATTTAATTCATTTCTAAGAGATAATCTAGCAGAGATTTTATTGCAGGGTTTTATGAGTTTTCCAACCCAGAAATATTTCTGCTTGCCTAAGAAAGAGTAGGAACTGGAGATGTCTGTATGATCAAAACGTCGCCAAGCTGGCTGGTCTCTAAATGCTCTGATGTCATTGGCATTCCGTGAGCCAATCACTTTGATATGTGTCAAGCTGAGCAAAAATAAAGCTCAATCAAACATTCACATTTAACATACATATACATGTATATTCGTGTGTGTGTGTGTGTGTGTGTGTGTGTGTGTGTGTGTGTGTGTAGTCACAGTAGAAAAGAGATTATTATAAGAACAGTGTGGATCTTAAGGAATGACTTTCTTCCTTTGCTCTCACTATTTATTTAAAAGGTAAAGAAGGAAAGAAAAGAAAGAAAAAGAGATAAAGCTAATTTAAAGGCTTCATTTCCCAGGGCATATTGGGATGCATTTAAAATTAACAGCCCAGAAACTTTGTGCTGGTCTTGCCACGATGAGGATTGAGTTTCTGAAGATAAGAGTACAAACACATTGTAGACATGCAATTGAAAACACGGTACTGAATCTATACAATTGAATAATAATACAAAATTATTATTATATATAAAATGTTTCACAGATAGCAAAAGATCAAATAAGAATTCCCTACTTCCTGCTGCGTTCCTAGGAGTACTGTGTTCCTAGGAGTACTCATTTGAGAAATGCTTCACAGCACTTGTCTCAGGGAAATATTTTCTGGTTTAAGGGGCTGGAATCAAATCCCTTTGGATTTGGTGGACCACCATTCCCCACCGCCATACACACACACACACACACACACACACACACACACACACACACACACACACACACACACACACACACACACACACACACTTAGGGAGTCATGGTTCCTATAGCACCATTAGATAGATGCAGGATAGATGTGAATGACTGCTGCATACATCAAACATACTGTGATGGGGACGTGGTTACTGACAGTCTTAGCCGTGAGGCCCCACTCAACGTTGTACCTTTCACTCAATCCAGAAGCCAGTGGGCATTCTCCTGCAGTCTGCTTGGCCCTTCCGTTCTCTTTTGGGAAGGTCTGATGTGATCGAAGCAGATTAATTTGTAAAGTACTATAAACAACACTATTTCTCCTCCTGAGGACTTTGCTATTGCTACTTAGAAATAATGAAAATCATTGGAGAGTGATAAACTTACAAATAGTTCATCCTTAACCGACAGGAAGGTGGATATTAAGCCAGAATATAAAACATAGAGCACTTAATGTACATAAGGAATTCAGAAAGAAAATTTTGATTTTAATGCTCCAACATTATTTCTACTATTTCTTATTAGTGTAAGCTTGGTCATATATTTTGAACAACAGAATTCCACAGTGGTCACTGGCAAATTAGAATAACATATGCTTTATAAAAAAAAAAAAATAGACATATCAGAAAATGATTCGAAGTTAAAAAAATAGCGGGTGACATTCATCCTCCAGTAAATAAAGAATATGCAGCCTATCTAGTTACAAATCTCCACATATCTGTTCATATAACAAAGACAAGGAAAATGAAGCAAAATCAATGGTGTCTTGTAGAAATAAGCACTTCCTTGTAGGCATAAGAGCTTGAAGGAACAAGTACTGATGGCTCAGGTGTTTGCCATGCTGAAAGTCTTGACGCTATATGCACTTGTCAGCTGCTGCCCAAAGATGCACATTTTGAGCTTGGACACTTTTCACAGGATAGCATCACATTCCAAGAGGAGACAAATGACCACTGAAAATAACCATTAATATTTGTTCTTTATGTATGGAGGATTTTGTCTTGATATTAATTTAAAAAGCAACGATATCTCTAGACTGCCAGACATGTGCCTGATATTCATGCTCTTTAGAACACACAGGTTCGAAAGGTGGGGGTTATAATTATGTAACATATGGATCTACTTCATTTTTTAAAAATAAGAGTTTGGATCAAGACTTAAGTTTCATCGACAATGTTTTCAGCATAAATAGTATATTAAAATAACTGCAGTGAGTCTCAGAGTATAGACCCTCCTTAATTAGGTGAATTCTGAATGGATCCTTTAGATAAGAAACAGGTAACATTTTAGCGAAAAAATCAACAAGGTTGCGTGGCCTTCCAGTTGTTAGGTAATACTGAAAAATTTCAGCAGAATAACAGATTGGATACTCAGCTTATGGGTTTTTTTTTATATAACTGTTAATTAAGACCATCTTTCTAAAATTTTCCCAAAGATATAGTACTTTAAAATGAGAATATAGGTGATCTAAACATTAAAAAGTTATGATAATCTTTTAAAATTCTAACAGTACCTCTGTATTCAAAACAACAGAACTGTAATAGGACAACTAATAAATATCACAAAACCTTTTGTTAGATACAAAATGTGCTTCTCCCAAAGTGTTTTCAATGTTTGAGACCTTGAATTTCTATTAAGCAGTTCTGATAAAAATATATTAGCATTATGTCTATTATTTAAAAATGTTCTCAAAGAGGAATTTACAATTTGCAGTGTATTTTCAACAAAAACAACTTAACCTGAAATAAGTATTTTATATACTCACTGCTTGGTTCAGAAATAGTTACATTCCCTTTCCATGGAATGTGAGACTTCCACAAAGAAATTTTAAACAAGGATTTTCCAAACTGCAGTAAAAGATATCTTTTATATACTTTCAAATACTGTGCCTTTTTATTTATAACGGTGTAAACATAACAACTCAACACCACCAATAATTTGAAAAAGACTGGGTATGTGAACACTAATTTCCTTGAATGCCCCATGAAGGTAAGGGTAAATAAAACAGACAAATCTTCAGGAAAAGTTTCAGTTCACCTTAGCAGTGGTAAAAATATTGCTTTATTCCAAATGAACGTACAACACAATTTATTGTTCTTTTGGGGGCTTCTTGTGAACTGAAAAGTCTGGACTTTGTGATTTCAACAATTCATTCTTTCCGTATTAACCACAGAAGCTGATGCCTTGGTCCACACGTAGTAGACTTGCTATAAAATAAATACTAATGACGATGATGAGAAAGTTAATGACAACTGTCAATTTGTTAACTGGCTTGTGCGAATAATTTAAGTAGGCATGTTTCAAAATAAACACACATCCTCGATTAACTCACCTTGTTATACTGATATCATTAATGAGCCAATAGTTACTTGTTCCTCTCAAAAGTATTCACATCAGAAGATGGTCTGGACATTGTCAAGAGTTTTATAGGACCCCGCCATGCAAGTGACCTTGATTTAAGAACTTACTAATTGAACTTTATACTTAATGGAAAAATTCAAAGTGAATAGATTTAAGAGGGAAATTTTCTTCTGAATATTAGATTCCCTGATGTTTCAGAACAAATTTTAGCAAGCTCAGTACGCACACACATGCACACACATACGCACGATGAACACATGTGCATACAGCATATGTGCTCGACTAAGTCTACACGCACGCTCGCTTGCACACACACGTGCACACAGGCACACACACACTGAGAAATGCTCCTTCGGAGCCTCTAAACAATCTCAAAGAAAAACATTTCTATTAGCATGATTTTAGTGACAGAACATTGTGGGTTTTTTGTCTCTTTTTCTATAATAACTTCATACCTCCCTCTGAGATTCTCTGCTTTCAAATTTGAGAGAAAGATGGCACATGAGAGTAGTTAGAATTGCCCACAATTACTCCCTCTAGCTCATGTCCTCCTTTGCATTCCAGAGTCTTTGTGCCATTCTTCAAAAATCAAATAGAAAACACTGCATTTGTTAACGTGACATAACCTGTGATGAGGCTGTTGGGTGAATAGAAATTTAGAGGTTGGGACAGGCAAGCCACATGGCAAGGGCCACCTGCTCGCTGGCACATCCGCCCTCAGATACAGCTCGTCTCTTTGAAACCAGGTAACTGCCAGCGCTTTTTCATGATGACACTGGCACTGTGGGACAGAGGGTCTGAATTGCCCACATCTTCTAAGAGCCAAAGAAGACAGTGTTGGGACTAACTGAAACTGGATTCAGAATTCTACCCAAAAGCTTTAGTGGTAAGCTTTATCCATCCTGAAAGATTTCTTTCCCTTTAAAAAAATATTTTGTTAAAAAAACACTATGATATGAGGGTGATAGACTATTTGGTTTCTTCTAAGTAGATGCTCTTAAATTAATGCATATAAATAATTTGTATTTAATTTCCTCTCTTTCCTTTTGAGCAAAGCATAGAATGCACAGATTCCTACATCTTAAGTCACTTGGTCAAGGCAGAGTCTCTTTGTATTTCATTTCTTAAGACAAATTGTGTCTCTCGTTCTGATTTGGCCGTGGGACTCAGGGGGAGAAAGGCTGTGTTTTCACTCACACCGTCCTCGGCTTCTACACTGGCCAGTTCGTAGTCTTCTGACCTCCTGGCATCAGTCAGAATTCGGATCTGCTCCTGGACAGTTTCCAGCAATATTTTCACTTCTCGCTGTTCTGCTATAAGACAATCGCTGACTGGAATGCTCACATTGACAACGTCAGCAGAGTAGGAGTTTTTGCACCATTTGATGCTTTTGACTTCAGAAATCCCTGGCATTTGCATGCAGGTTTCCTCCAGGCCCATTGAGGGGATGATGGGCACAGAACTGGCCCTTGTGGATGAATATCCCACCAGGTCCTTTTGATCCAAGCTATTAAAATAGGGGTTTGTCTCTCTTGAAGGCAGTTGCATATTTATTGATGCATTTTGTTGGGTTTTTAAACCACCAGATGAATACCTGAAAAAAGAAACAAAGTGTTAGGCGTTCTGCCTTCTGCTTTGCTTCTTTAGAGCAATATTCAATCCACAAAGCACTTTCCACATGCACCATCTCACTGAATTCTCACAGCAACCCCATGAGACGGATACTATGTTCCCAGTTAAACAGAGAAGTCAACTGAAGCTCAGAGAGGTGAAGTGACTTGCCCAAGGTCACACAGAAAATAAGTGACAGACTGAGACTCAAACCCAGATCTTCTTACTTTAAGTCCAGGGGTCTTTCAACACACCACAGCTGTATAGGCAGGTGGGATATAGTCTTCCTGACCTCTATCCTAGAATACAAAGTAAATGGGGATTGAGCAGGTAAGTGTGGCCTTCCCATAGTGACAAACAGGAAACCCACAACGGCATTACTCCATCTGTCAACTCGACCCCCCTCTCAGCCCTGGGTTAGTGCAGTAGATTTGCTATGGCCACCCTAGTTTGAGGCAATCAAGAAGCCCGGTATTAAGCACCAAGATACTGCAGTTCTGAGTTTTTTCGCTTCGCACTGATTTTGGGGGCTCCCAATCCAGTGTCCATTGGCACTCCACTCTGTAGGAGATGCCTGACTGCCAGACTGCTGAGCCTGAAGATGCGAATGTTCTGGAGGACATTCTCCTGCCAGAGCAGAGCATGGAGTGGGTTCCACGGGTCCTCTGCCAACCAAGCAGCTCTCCTCACACGGCTTCTGGAGCCAAGTAAGGTCGTTCACCATGCATGGCAATGGCTTACCAAGAATGCCAGCATGCCATTCCAAGTCACTTGAATGTGCCACGATCTGGCTAATCCCCTTCTTGCCTATTCAGGGCTAGGACATTTTCCTCCTCTGAGCTTTCCGGTGGTCAAAAGTGGGACAGGTCAATCGTAGATTCGTAGAAATGGGTTTTGGGACTTAAACAGCAGTTTTTATTCTATATATCTGTTATTTGTCGTTTCTTAAACATTAAACTTTGAACACAATTTAAACATACCCACTTCCACCCTCCATATAATAAATCTAATTTCCTTGACTTACACTATAATGTAAATAAAAATCATGTTTATACACGTACAGAATAATTGCAGAGAAGTATGTTGCATACGACATAGAAGTCTTTATCATAAGGACATGATGGTAGCAGTTTAGAGGTTTGTCTTTCCACCAGACAGTGAGCAAAGATAGGGAACAGATTTAGATCTCTGAGGTGCCATTCCCCCTTACCGTGCCTAGTACAGAGCTGACAATCAATATGCCTTGATCGAACAAGCACATGAGTACGTGAACAAATTGCAGGGTAAACACTCCCTTTATATCCTCATTAATATCTATTTTCAGACATAATAACAACAGCTAACATTTGCGTAGTGCTTTTAAAAATCACTCTCATCTCTAATTACCTCATCGTATTTTTTTTAAAAAAACATTGCAGTTTATTTATTATTGCTAGCATGTGATGGCTGAATAAAGTGGACTAAAAGGCACTCAAATGACCTGCCCCAAATTATACCTTTATTAAGCAACAGAGGAAGAATTTAAACCTGAGTTGTTGTATTCTAAGTGTTACTATTAAAGTCAGAGGCTGCTGCTTAATGGATGTCCTAAGGAGAACCAGAACACCTTTAGGAGGATATATAATCTTTATCCATGCAAACAAACTGTCCAGCCATGTATAAGGAAATCCCCTGGGGGATCCTACTTTCTCTTTAGTGTTATATGACTGAAAATATGAGCCTAAAGATGACTTGATTTAACAAGAAGAAAGGAGACAAATTCAGGCTCCTGTGTTTTGTCCTGGCACCATTCTGTTTGAGTCAATATTATGTATGAAGCAATAGAAAGTCTGCCTACCAGATTCACCAATGGAACAGAGTCAGAGAATACAGCAAGAATAAAATTGTAGTCCACACAGGTATCATCAGAGTGTGTCAGCAGATAAAACCCAATAAGCTGAAATGTGATGGTGACAGGTGCAAATTATTACACCTGAGTCCAAACACTGTTGTAAAAATGTAGAATCAAGGTGTAAATATCTTAGAGGATGTTTTAAAATTGTAGCTTCAACACATCAACAATGTGGCATGGCTGAGACATGATCAAAGACAATTCAAGCTAAACTTGGAGCATTCTTCTAATGGGCCTGAGTGCCAAATTAAGGATTTAGACAGGAAAAAGGAATTATAGATGGCTGTTATGTGTCACTTACCAAGACAGGTATTTAGACACGTGGCTGGAAATAACAAATCTAAAATGTTACCATCACATGAAGGTTGGTTTTAAACAATGAAAACTCTCCAAAATGTGATTCTGTTTAGAATCAGACATGATTTAAGGTCTCAACACCATTACATGCTCTGGAATCTCAGACAAATGGAAGGATCACATTAATTTCCAAACTGAAACAGTCAGGTGGAAATACTGAGTTGATCGGGGTGGCAGGGGAGGCTCTGAGGATTAACGGACGTAACACTGCTGCGCTGTTCCACCAGAGGCATAGTGGTGAGCTGTGGGGAGGGTCCAAGCCCTGGTATTCAAGCAGAAGCTGAAGTGGGAGCTGCATTTCTAAAGGTGATTCTGAGTGAGAAGACTTTCACAGTTGACAGTCAACTTTCTCTCACAAGTTTGACCCATGAGCTCATCGCTCACGGACTGCAGTACTGCTTTGGACTGTCCTTCCTCTCATCTCTCAGCACGGAAATCACAAATGCATTCTGTCTCTAACTATGTGAATCAGAACATCCTTTTAAAGAAGAAATATTCCAACAATCAGTCACTTGGTTTGGTTCCCAGTAATCCAGGGGTCAGGCCAAGGAATTTGTGTTTCTCTAGGAGACCCAGTTCCTGGGGCACATGGCGTTAGAATGGACTGACTACAGAGAACAAATCCACTCTCCCCCCCAAACACCCCACCCCTGAGCCATACAATATCCATAGATATTCCAGTTACACATCATCAGCCATGAATGTGATTTTCTTCACATCCCTTACCTAGTTTAATGGTTTAGATACTCACAAAGGCCAGTATTCAATATCAGTTCTTTTCATGGCTATGTAATACTGGGTTAGCCATTTAAACTCTGCTATATTTACCGTGTTCATCTATAAAATTTCTAAAGAATAACTGAAATATATAAAATTGCTGACTAGGTGTGGTAGGTACTTAGTATATTTTGGATCCCACTTTTATTTTATTCACATATTCATCATTAAAAATCATAATCTTTCCCCATGCCCTCCATCCGACCTATTACTCCTCAACCCCCATCTACTTTTAAGATGTGAATCTACCTTTAATGATTCCATTTCTTTCTTTTCATCATATGAACACATTAGTTTGATTTGCCTGACATAACACGGTTCAGAGCTCTGTGAGCCATTATCATGGTTATCACCAGCTAGGGCTCCAATCAGGAGAAAGGTTTTTCAAGAATCTTCTCTCTACCTTACTTCTTCCCCAGGCTGCACTAAAATAGGTGCTGGGTTCAAGCTGGGCAGAAGCTCATGCCAAGGAGAGATGCCATATACACTGGGAGACTAACTAGCAGACAGCGCCCACATGCTTGGTAAACAAGCAACAGATGGCTGATGGCTCTTGCAAATGTATTTACTCCCCCTCCAAGCTAAGGCCAGATTTGAAGAGGGCCTTTAGCTGTGAAACTCTATTACCAATCCCATTTCCAGTCCAGAGAGACAGCCAGTCCCCTGGGAGTGGCAAATAGCTGTTTTCAAGAACTGAGAATGAGATTGCTCCCTGAGATTCATTGTGCTGAGCACACAGTGACTTATACTTTGAGTCATCACTTATCAACATCGTGTGCATATCACACACAGGAAAATACATGTGGCTGGCCAGCTGGAGAGAATATTCCCAACCCAATGGTGATTGAACCAAAACAAAACCACCACCATGCAGACAATAAATGAGAGTTTCCCAGGAAGTAAAAGACAGCACTGCCTGAACATGCAGTGGGAATCTCTGAGCCCCTGAAGATGCATGTACGTATGGCTCAAGCCTAGATGTAAAGGCTCAGAGCATTCTTACACCTGGAACATGTGGAATGACAGCCGTAACAGAGCCCATCAGAAAGAAAGAAGCATGAGCTGGGACTTCTATCCACGCATAAAATCTCTGAAGTTGATTTTTCCTCACTTGTTCTCACCTCAGAGGAAAAAAAATCATATACTAGGGGTCTTTAAAAAGCTCATGGAAAGATTTGTATTATCTCTTAATTCTATTTTTCCATAAACTTTTTGAAGTACCCTCATATATACATGCTCCTAAGTAAGAAGTATCATTAGTGATTCATAAAGAAAAGTAACGATGAAACGTTATCAGTTGTAATTATAGGCTAAATGCAAGTCTCCTTTCCAAAGAAAAGGCCACAACAAATGCAAACTGCTTCTTGCATTATATGTTTTAGACAACTTGGCTTCTATATTGAATTTGCAACCATCATCCTAAATCTGTGTACCAAATGCTTTTTACAGTCCATGTAGAATTGCTTCAAAATTACAAAACGTAGCCACAGGCTATTTATTTCCTCTCTTATAGTCTTCCTAAAGATATCTGTTGCTGAGCTTTTTCAGACAGGGCACTGCTCTATATATTCCCCTGTGACAAAGAAAAGGAAAAGGTAAGGCTCTGTGAGTGGACTTTCACCTGCTTTGGGCATTAGCTTGATACAGATAGTCTGGAAAAATCACCCAATCCAAAGCAGCATAGTAACCTAGCCTGGCTCATTCAGAGAGATAAAAACTAGATGCAATGAGAACCTGGCTTGAGTGAGGGAACTGATTCTTGAAATTTCTGGAGTAAACCCTGATTGCTTTCCTCTTGAAATTAATGACAGCATATAACAGTTAGTGCCACAATAAACACTGGTACCACTTCGCTGTTTACTATGTGCCAGGTATGAGCTTTTTACACACATAATGTTTTTAAAAAAATCTGCCCAACAAATTTCTGGGGACTGGTATTTTACTACTTAATTTCTAGATGAGAAAACTTGGGCTCAGATAATATAATTTTCTCCAATTTACACAAGTAGTAAGAAGAGAGATAGGATTTGAACTCCAGTCAATTTAAGTAAAAGCTGCCGTGTTTGGCTGGGAAGTTTATGCCAACCAGGTGAAAGATGGCTACAATTCACCCTGTGCTCCACTCACCATCATGCCTTGAGCCCTGTGAGGGTCTGTGTCCTCCAGGGGAGGGGACACCTTTTGCCTGTGAGGAGCAGCAGCCATGGTGTCCAAAGCCCATCCTTGTACCTCTGTACCATGAATAACTTTAGAGATAGCAGTTCAGCAAGTTGTACTGTGCCATTATGTTCTCCATGGTGACCTAAATTTCTCATTCAAGAATGCTCAATGAAAGCAGATACCATGTTCATATCATAGATTATTGTGTAGGGCATTATACACCATATACTGATCAAATAATTAAGTAATTGTTTTTCTAACCTAGGGATAAAGAAACACTTTAGTCCTCCTAAGAAACCTCTATTATTAGTAGTAGTAGTCATGGACAAATTCCCAGTTGTTTTAGAAACTATATAATAACATACTGCCTAGATATCTACACTTTTTTCTTCCTTGTGTTATATATTTTTTGAATCTAACATTTCTCTGATACCTATTTTCATCATATCTATTACTTTAAGTTGGGTTCATCTTTGTTAAACAAAGATAGTGGTAAGCATAAATAGCCAATTAATGAAAAATATCAGTGAATAAAATCCCAAGGAACATAAAACTCAATCTAAAGCTACGGCATTAATGACACTCTCCCTAAATTCCATTGCTTTTAAGACCTACCCTTGGCAAGGTATCGTATCCTGGTCTGGGATCCTTGATTCTTCGAGTTGCTGATATGCTGGTCCCACAATTCCGCCCAGCCTACTTCGGGGCGAAGGGGGTGTTCTCCTGAAGGCATTTCTATGGAGCACCCCGCTCCTCTGCCCTGGGCTACAGCAAGACGAAAGACTCCTGCTGGGGTGGGGGTGGGGGGGAAAGAGAGAGAGATCATAGCAATAGCCTTGCAGGTGTCTGCTCAGACTTCTCGAACACGGCATTTGCTCCCCAGATTCTGCAAGTTCTAGGCCAGTCCCATTCATGAATGCATTCCATGTGCTAGGAGGGGATCAGGAGTTGTACAACCGATTTTACCTTTAGAGACACTGAGACAAAGAGAAGTTCCTGTGTTTATGGTTTTCCCATTTAGAGCACAATTGATTAAAATAATTGCAGCTTTCCAGACAGAGATGAGAGACCGACTTAAGGAATTCTCAAGCTCCTGGCTCTCATCCACCTTGATTATCCAAGCCATAGAATCTGTCTCTCTAACAGGAATAAAAATGGTCTTGTTATTAGACACTGACAAGGACTAAGTACAGGAAGCCCAGAAGGGATTTATGACGAAATTTTCACTTGTTAGTGATAGAATAAAAAACTTTAATTTAATTGGAATTCCCTCCTTAATATATGTGGTTAAATTCTCAGTTCACTACCCCAGGTTTTCATCAGTTTTAAGAAACTAAATTGTTTTTCTTTTGTTTGCTTTTAATAAATGGCTGATTAAATATTTCATTTGACTCGTACATCCAAATACCCAAATCTACATGTACATAGATGCCATCAAAGGACAAAAAGTGTAAGTAGGATGTACCATAGGACTTAACAAAGTGAGACACCTTACAAAGATTATATAAGATGAAAGAACGAGGCTCCATGAAAATGAATTGCTAATTCGAATCATCACCTATTTTGTATCTATTCCCATCTCCATCTCACTGAATTTTCCCTACTGTGGACTGGCGAGAAGTTTGTTCCTTTGTGGACACTCCACGAGATGCCAGTTTATATGATCAAACTGCTTCTGCGGTGTTCAGATAATAAGTGAACTAAGAATTTTATGCTGTACCCTCATTTAACTCTCAAAATATCAATGCAACCATACACATACAAGGAAAGATGGAAAAAAAAAAATCACGTTCTAAAGGAGCCAGTCTCTCAAAGGAATTTTACCTATATTACTAAATTATTTGAAGTTCTGTCACTTTACTTTCTACTTTATAAACACAAAACAAAACTTTGCATATACTATTTAAAGTCAGAGGCTGAGGACCTGACATTTGTGTGCTAGTGGCCACTTTCCCAGTTTGGAAAGGTGACTGATTATTTTTATATTCCTCAAGCCAACATTGACTTCCCGAGTTTGTGCAAACACCGAATCGTATCTGGCAACCTGGTTACACCTTCATTCCTTGCCATGCTGCTTCTCGTATGTTGATACCCAAAATGCCTAACAACAATGGCCATCTGGTTAGGTCACTAAGCCAACAAGTTTAAGGAGCTCTCTCATGGCTAATTGATTTCCCTCCATTTCTACTTCTGTCTCCCTTCCAGTGGTGATTACGGAGTCTGCAGGATATGAAGGCTTGGGTGCTATAGTTAGCTGCATCTGGGTGTGAAGCTCAGGTCTGTGTGTTACTAGAAGCATGATGCTGAGGGAGGCAGTCAGAGTCTTGGAGGAAAATAGACAGCACTTTAAATTGGGTCATTTGAGGAGATCTTACTATTTACAAAGGCGTGTTCACTCTTTGAGAGACAGGGAAAAAAAAAAAAAAGCAACCTTGTCACTTTACCTGACAAGAAGCTGTTACTATCCCTGTTAGTGAAGGAACAAAGAGAGGGAGCTGTTACCAGAGACAGAAAGTGAGTTGTAAAGGAGAGGGCTACCAAGCAGCATTTGTGGCCCAGGGAAGAGGGAGTTAGCTGAGGCCACCGAGCAGGGAGGGAGGGACAGAAGTGTCATGACCTCATTCTCCTTCTGTCCTTCCATCTCTTGCCTGTGCCTCACATTGAACCAGCTGTGGCTGGAAGACAAGGGAGCCTGCAGCCCTCATCATGCACAGGGCCAGGCGAGGAAAGGGAGAGACTAGATGGGGCCGAGGATGGAGAGGTGGGGGGTGGTAACAGGAAGATGTCAGCTTCATACTTGAGTGCTTTCGTAGGATTGCCATGGAGGTTAAAAATGATAGCGTGTAAAGTGTCTAGCATGAAGCCTGGCACATAGCAGGTGCTCAACACAGTGAGTTCCTCTCGTTTCTCTGCCACAACTGGCAACTCAAAGGATCGCCCTAATCACTGAAGACCCTGGGCTTCGTTTACCATAAAAAACCTACATATATGCTTGCTATGAGCTGCATTGTCAAAATATAATGTGATAAGCACGACACGCCAGAATAGATTTCTTTTTTTTTTAACCAGTGGGTTGTTTTTTATTTGTTTCTGAACTAAACATTAGAAAGAATGGCTTTGAATGAATAGCTTTGTTCTATAAATGAATTAACCTAATGAGTCATATTTGCAGTGTACTACAAGAAATGAATTATTCCTAGCTTGCCATACTGTCACAACAATAAAGTCTATCAGTAAGAACTAGTGACCCATCTCAAAAAGACAGTTCTATACCTATTGGTCAATCAACTCTTCAGGCTTTCTAATCCAGTGGCATTCACAATGTTATGGAGCAGCTTGCAGGATATGTAAGTCAGTGACTGGGTTATCAGTCATGAGAACGATTAAGTATACTGCATGTTTTACAAAACAAAAGCTATGATGTATTAAACTACAGTTTACAAAGTTCTAAAACACCTTATAAATCAATCCTTGCTATCTATCAGAGCACAATATATGCCACTAGACATGGCAATGTCATTGAACCAAACAAAAAAGAAAGTCTTTTAAAAGCATCCTTATTAAATCTCGGAGTGATTCCTCAAAACCACAGTAGAGGACAAGATTAGGAGGAAGCTTATAAACAGACAGGAAATGGGGTACTGCAGCTCAAACACATTAGAAGCTGTAAATTTCTTTTTATCTCAACCTTAAAATGTTTATGGAAAAATATAGTAGTAGAGCAATATTATACGAGATTAGTTTACTTGACTGGGTGGAATACTACTTTAACATGTGTTATAATCAGCAGGGGCAATACTATTTTGGAGAAAATATTCAACCTAAAGGGCTGGTAATTTTGGACTGATTTCCCTAATTAAGACAGCTTCCATTAGGTCCTGTGAAATGAAATGCTCTTTTCAAAGAGAAATATTCTGTAAATGCAACAACTGATACAACCTAAAACTCACAGTTAATAGCTAAAGGAATTTTCCAAAAGCCAAACATAGTTCAATCCTGAGTGATACTTAAACCATTTTTTTTTTAAATTGGGAAGCCCTGGATATTCAAGTCTCTTCTCATGTACAATGAAAATAAAAATCACCCTCAAGTGCTGAGGATTAATGCTGAGAGTGACTGAAAATCTCAAAGTAAATGTGGCCAGGAACAATAAAATCCTTTTCGTAGGATGCATTAAGAGGCAAGAGAGAAAGTAGTTTCTTTTTATAATGTATGTTTCTGTCATGGTGTTGTGTGAAGTGTTGTCAAGGTATGTACAAACAAAGGGTCAGCAACATGTTTCTTTCACTGCCAGGAACAGCTGTTATCTATCTATCTATTTATTTATTATTTACCTTTTCCTTTTAAAAATTTAAATTAAAAAAAAATTAAAATACATACTTGTCTAAAAGAAAAGGAACTTAATATCTTTGGACAACTTCCACAAAGATTGAGCTATACATTTTGACATGCATAAAATATTGTCTATTTTAGCATTACTCCCAAACTTTGCCAGTTGGTTGAGACTAAACATCTTCAATTTTTAGAGTTCCAGATTCCTCGTGTATAAAAACACAGAAGTGTGGACTAGAAGATGCTGAAGACCATGTTCAGCTTTACAATATCATTGAGTGCATTAAATAAATTTATTTTTGGCTTTCTCCCCAAAGAGCCAATTTCTGTGGTTAGCTTACAAGGAAGTGCCATCCCATTGATAGTAGAACTTATAGACCCAAGGAGAATATTTGTGAGGTTTCCTCCTCCTGGAAAGTTTCCTTTGTGAGAACTGTGTCGGAAGACCTGAAGCATGTCACACCAGCCGCCTGGGGAAGAATTAGTCATTAGCTTTGCAGACTGGGAAAGGCAGCCTAGGAAAGTCATGTTTTCAATAGTTTCTCAGGATGCAATTGTTTCATCCACTGGTCTGTATTTACAGTTTTGATGGGTGTTGTTAAAAGGTCCTTCAGGCTTCTTATGGGAGCACTGCTGCCTGCTGGGGAAGCTGATATCTTTGGTTTACCTGCTCTCAGCTGCTTGAGAATCTCCTCCATGGAGAATTACAAGAGAGGCAGGAACAATCATCTCTCTTGAGTAATGTTGCCATTAGTTGCACATGTTGACCTGTGTATACACGGTATGAACATATGCACGACTGCCATGATTAGTTACCTGTACCTGTGGTGTTTGACAGATTGGCTTCCTCTGTCAGGAGAAGGGACCTCAGGGAATGACTGGGGGCCACCAAAACTCGACTCCATCATCTTCTCCAGCGCAGTCATGGAATGCCTTTCTGCCTTTGAATACTGTGGAAAATCACATGCACAGAGTTGAGCTGGAGGATACGTCATGAGAGGAAGGCCTGTAACACCATAGCTGGGCATGAAAAAGTTACTGGAATGTCACTTCCTCCTGATAAGGAGAATAATAGAGACATCATTTACATCCCATTTCTCACACACTTATTATTGTCTTCCCCCAACAACCTTCTCTGTGATTAGGTCAGTTCCATTCACGAGGGTGCACTTCAGAATCCTAAGTCTGTCTTCTCATTTCAGTCTACACCCCTTTTGTATTTGACAGCCAAAAAGCTTTTACAATTATGTTTTATTCAATGTATACTTCACAAAAAAAAAAGAATTAGGAGCTGGGCTACTAATAATAAGGACTCAATAGCTGTTGATTGGATGGACCTCATAACATTCTGAGAATCATGGAGGTCACTGACTGAGCATAGCTGCCCACACGCACCACTGCTTTTCCCTGTCAGCCTGTCACCAGGTGATTACCATGTCTAACAAGAGAAGCTCATGAGCATTTCACTCTGTGTCGCTCGTACCCCTTTCTTTCACCTGTGGCTGTAATATCTCATAAGGCACTGAAGCCGAAAGAAAGCCTATAGAGATGACGCCTCAAGAAAAACTTTGCCCCCAGAAAAATATCACAGGGAATCTCCATGAGCCAGGAGGCTGATGAGTTGAACACTCCCTGGACACCTGGCACTTGAGCAGGCAGTAAGTGGTAGGACATTTCTCTTCTAGGAACTCCAGATAAAAGCTTTCTTCAGAAACGGTGTTTTCAGGTTGGCTGGTTAGCTCATTTGGTTATAGAGGGCGGTTCTATAACACCAAGGTTAAGGGTTCGAATTCCTGTACTTGTCAGCTGCCCCCACCCCCCACCAAAAAGAACATGAAATGGCACTTTTAGAATGCTAACCAAACTAAGAGAGAGTTTGGAATCTATATGTTTAGTATCCAAGGCGTTATCAAGCTACAAATTTTAAGTGCTATTCTGAGCAACTATAAAACTATAAAACTCGCTAGACTTATTTTTTTTTTTTCATTTCACAAGCAAAGAAGCCAGTATTAGAGGCACAGACATAAAAAAAGCAAGAAAGAAATCAAGCTCATCAACCTTTTTGAACCTCAAATCTATGTGATGGGATAATAAAATCTCTTTTATAGGATTGTTGAAAAACTTAATGAGGCAATACTTAATGCACTTGAACTGTTGAAGAGAAGGATCACTACAGTAATGAAGATGACACTTTAAGATGGTTTCTAGCCTTTAGGAACATTATCTCTAAACTACAAGAAACTAAGTAAGTGTCAGAAATGGAGACTGTGTTCCAGCCTAAGTGCCATGTCTAATCAACGGATAGTGGCTGCTCAGAGTCCCTTGTTTACATGGATTCAAAGGATGACTTATAAAATAAGAACTAGAAAGTGTTATAACCAGAAGAAAAATGAATACAAGAGGAGAGAGTGGGATATATTTTATTATAAACTCTTCGTAAAAATGTAGGTTTTAAAATTAACACTTGAAACTAAATTCCAAATAAATTTCAACATGTCTGAAAGTTACAGACAAGAAGAAAAAATAGAAGAGAGAAAGCATGATCACTTTTAAGAAAAAATCTTGCTTGTGCTTGTTGAGAATGAGATTCAGATCAAATACAATTGCTGATGAATTTTAGACAGTGATAAAAAAATATACGTAAGTGTGTAATAAAAATTAGATATCACTAGACTATAAGAAATATAAAATATAGAAATCGCAAAAGAGAAAATATTAAAAAATTAATTCAATAAAAACTAATGAGGAGGGGTTGTAACAAGAGCATGGTAAACTGAAATAAATATGGCAAAGGTAAGTGTGAAACCACTAGTGTTGATGATAACTGAGAGTGGTTAGATTTAAATATTAAAAGACAGATTCACACATTGATTTAAAAATTTCAGTCATCTACTATCTGGAAGAGCTCATTTGAAAGCAACAGAGAAAAAGATCAACTAGGATGGGTAAAGATACACCCTGCAAATTATAGAGAAAAAAACACAGTCTATAACAGTAATACTATAAAATAAAATATGATTCTTTACAAAATGTGCTTTAAAAGAGAAAAGAATAGATATTTCATATTAATAGAAGGAACAATCAACCAAGGGATAAATATTTATAAATTTTTATCTGCCTAACAACATAGCTTCAAAAATACAAAGTAAAACTATCACTGCATGAAGACCTTAACAAATTCACAATCATATTGAGAGCCTTTATTACATGTTATAGCAACACGTGTAGTATCTCAAGTCAGAGGGGAAAATACAGAATTCAAGAATAAAGGTGCTGAAGGAATTGACATCCATGAAAATAAAACAAATTTGTTTTCTGTCTTCCTTCAGGGAAAAAAATAGGTTAATTAAGGAGCTAAATATAAACAGAAATATACTAAACATAGTAGGAAAAATATGGGGTAAAGACCTTAGACATAAAAGGTTTCTCAACAAGCTTAAAAATTATAAACCATTAAAATTCTGATAATTTAATTACATCAAAATTAAAAATCAGTGCACTAAAAAAGATTCTATGAACTAAAAGAAATTATGTGGCAGTGAATATAATTGCAGATAATAGTAATAGTTAAAGCCTTCACAGAAATCAATTGGAAAAAGTGAAGTGCAATAGTATGAACAAGAATTTCACAGATAAATAAAGACAGATATGCAATATGGGAAGGTGTATGCCACACTCATTGTAAGTGGATGATAATCAGAATAGAGAAAATTAAATTTTAGAAATAATTAATAAAGGGAAAGATCTAGGAAAAGTAGATCTTTTCTGGTGCCAATTTATTGGGGAACAAATTGTCAATATATTTCAAAATTTTAAATAGATGTACTCTTTGATTCAGAATATTACTTCTGAAAATTTTCGTCTTCATTATAATTGTGAAAGTTCAAAATGATATAATAACCAGGGTATGTAAACAGTGTAATTTTTAATAACAAAACTGAAAAAAAAAATACAAAAGAGAAACTGTGGAATATACTATAAAGCACATGTACTTCACAGGGCCTGGTTTTCCAAAGTCTTGCAGTTTCAAATATTGATCTTGCAGAGGACTGGAAATTTTCCTCAGGCTATAAGTCTCTGACATACATAAGATAAAGATTTGTGGCACACAAGGTTGCTGGCTCAAGGACAGACTAGTTACTGATTGTTATGTTAAGATACTGAGAAATTACTGTAAGATCACTTAATTGTCTACTGGAATGTCATCTGGCTTGTTTCACTGAAAGTTACCAGCCGATATCATTAAACCATAACCCCACCTATGTTCTCTTCCTATAACGTCCTGGTCTGGAAAATAAATGCAGGAAGAGATCCCCAATTCGGGGTTAATTCCCTGAGGAAGGGATGCCTCTTGCTGGAGGGTTCCAGGGAAGTTAACCACTTCAGGGCTTTTCACTACTCAGAAGAGATGGGCTTTGAGTAATCCTTTGCGTCTCCATCACCCAGGGAAAGTGGGGTGACAAATCCATGGGGGGCAGGCAACACAAAGCAACAAGAAACGATTGTAAATAATAAGAATGTCCATGAATGAATACTATACAGCCATGGAAAAGAATGAAAAAGCAAGGTACAAAAAGTATGTATATGAATTCATAAGGAAAATTCAAAAAATAGATGAGTATATATTTTTATACATGTATATATATATACATATATGTTTAGTTTTGCATTTACATATATAATGCAGATTTTGTATGTACATTATATAAATGTATATTTCTACGTGTTTTTGTGTGTGTTTCTCCTATAACCCCTCAGGATGCAGATTTTAAAAAGTAAACTATTAACTGTTGATTAGGTGTTACCCTTGGAGAAAAGTATCTGTGGGTATGAGCTATGGAGAATACAAAAAATGTCAAGGTTATGTACTTATAAGTTCAAAAGTTCCACTAAATATTTTCTTTTTAAGTACTTTCAAAATAAGGCTCATAGTGGCAGTAATGACCATGTCTGGAACCAGAATCTGAATTCTACACAATGGACCTGCAGGAGCTAGTCAGACGTTTTGCAAAATGGAGTAAATTGACACAGAATAAAAAGAAGACATAAACATAATTTGGAAAAAGTAATTGTTTTCAACAACACCAAAAAAGAAAGATCCAATAAATGATGAAAATACCTTCATGTGTGCTTTGTTATTAATTAAAGTTGTGTATTATGAACAATCTATGGAAAAAGTCAGATGCATAGACGTGTTTACTGAAGTGTAACCAACATCCTGAATTTATATCTGACTTTCAGTTTCTACAAAAGACTTATTAGGATTTATTTGTTTTTTTCCTCACAACTTCCAATAATGTGGTTTAAAAGACAAAGTCAGTGCCTCTTTGGCCCAACTACAGAAACAGGTGAAATGCTGTGGGCACCTCCGTGGTGAACTAGAGAAAGCCAAGTCTCTGCTCAGCAACTGAAGAGGGCTACGGGGCCACACTGGCCAACTGTTTCTGGAGCATCCAGATTTTCTAGAGAAATTGCCAAATCAATAAAAGTCAGTAACTCCTTCCTTCCTTCCTTCCTTCCTTCCTTCCTTCCTTCCTTCCTTCCTTCCTTCCTTCCTTCCTTCCTTCCTTCCTTCCTTCCTTCCTTCCTTCCTTCCTTCCTTCCTTCCTTCCTTCCTTCCTTCCTTCCTTCCTTCCTTCCTTCCTTCCTTCCTTCCTTCCTTCCTTCCTTCTTAAAAATAATGAATGCCTAATTCAGCTTTGGGGCCATTAGTTCACAGTCTGTGCTTTGAATCCTGAGAGATGCAGGGCCTTGTCCAAAATCCTGGATAAAAGTCAAAATTAAAATCAACCTTTTACTTATCCTGCTTATTCATAATGTTCATAAAGGATCTTTACGAAATCTTTTCTTTCAAATGTTTGGATTGTTGTCATATTGGATAGTTGTTTTCATTTGTAATATTTTCGTTCATTAATACATGTGGGAGCACTTAAAACAATCTTATAACTTGGCAACCCTTCAAATTGATATTCCATAAATGCTGATTCAATATAAAATTAGAGATAGCTTCCAGTTCATCTTTGACAAGAGCTTGGAAGTCATCGCTGCTGTCTTGAGGAGGAGGAAGGAAACGAGCAAACTGAAAATCAATGACTATTCTTGTACCCATCAGATAACTGGGGTCACAGGGCAAGCTACCGTCCTAGAATCTGGAGAGGCAGGTCAATGCAGAGAATCATGACCAAGATCAGCTTAGCTGTAGCAGAGTCTGCTGGAACCACAAATTGGTCGAGATGCTTTAAGCAATAATTTTGACAAGATGCTGAAATCTGTATGTTTGCTGGAATGAGAGTTAGGATCATTTAGGGGATGCAGTCTTAGGGAGGGTACCCCTACTTTCATGGGTTTTACCTCCAGGAACCGGACGAGGTTCTCACAGTGAAGAAAAACAACAAATAATATCACCTCATGTTTCTGCCAGTGGAAGGGAAAAAGTAACCATTTTGAAATACACACAGAGTGCTCTCGCCAACAAAAGCCTAATTTTTGATGAATAAGACTTTACCACCTGAGGGAAAAGCATTTCCCTGACCCCTGACACCTGTAGCCTTGCTGCCCCACATTAGGAGAGAGAAAAAGTGAAGAAATACATGTGACAGCCACAGCCCAGGGACACAGTCCCACTAAAAAAATGAAATATAATCATAAGATTGCAGAAGACTTCTTCTCCACCAGTCTTTAACACGACATCAGCAGGGCTCTACTGTAGTAACACTGGATCACAGCTGAAAAAGTGGTAAGACACAGACTCTGTGTAAGGAGCTTGTAGGAATACCCAAAGACATCAGTGGAGACAAATGAATAAATAACCATAAACGAAAACAAAAACAGCAAACAAACAAAAGGACTAGAGAATTTTAATGTCCCTGGCATCTACCTGAATAGCAAACATTAAATAAAACCAAACTATTAGCCAACTTAACATAAAACCTTACACTAAAGGTCTGTGTTTATCTCGGTTCCTATCATAATATATTATGCACACCTTTTAACAAAAAATCTAAAAGACAAAATAAACAACAAAAAAAACCCCACCACAATCTGAAAAGACAAAGTGCTGTGGATTGAATACCACCCACCCTGCCCCCAAAAACTCACTGAAGCTTAATCCTCACTGTAACTGTGGAGGGTGGGAAATCCTATTATGTTAATTGAAGGAGGGGCCTTGAAGAGGTGATTAGAATGTGAGGACTACACCCTTGTGAATGGATTGATCTATTCATGGAGTAATGGGCATGGTTCGGATTCCATTAAAAGGAGAGCCCGTGAGAAGCTTAGTTGTCTTGCTGAGCCATTTCACCACGTCATACGACATGTGGCTGTAGTGCCACCACCAAGAACAAGTCCATCACCAGATGTGTTCCCTGGCAATAAATATTGCAATAAATAAATAAGCAATAAATATTGTTTGTTTACAAATTACCTAGTTTCAGATGTTTCCATTACAAGCAATAGAAACAGACTAACACAGAAAATTGGTACCAAAGAAGTGGGGTGTTGTTTATAACGAATACTTGAAAATAAGGAAACAGATTTGGAACCGGGTGTTGGGCAGAGGCTGGAAAAATTTGGAGGAGCAATCTTGGAAAAGCCTAGATGCTAGTGAGGGTTTAAAAGACAAGAAGACCAGGGAAAGTTCGGAATGTCTTAGAGACTGGTTAAGTTGTGGTGAACAGAATGCGGATAGAAATATGGAAATTGAAGGCCATGCTGAGGAGGTCTTATATAGAAATGAAGAAGAGCTTATCAGAAACTGGAGCAAGAGTCGCCCTTTTTATAGAGTTGCAAGGAACTTGGCTGTGTTCTGTTCATGACCAAAAGTTTTATGGAATGTGGAACTTCCAGATGCTGAACCAGGGTATTTGGGAGAAGAAATCTCTAAGCAGCAAAGCATTTAGTCAGCTGCACGGATACTTGCAACAGCCTATGCTGAGTTATGCACCACAAAGGCATGAGGTAAGGCCGAAATTTATAATTAAAAAGGAAGCAGTGGGTAAAAAATTGGAAAACTCTCATCCTGGCCACATAAAGAATGAGCAAGTCTGTTCAAGGGAGGAAACCAAGGGAGTAGCCCAGAGTTTGCTAAGGAGATTACTACAAAAGGAAGGGTTCAAGAGAAAGGGAGAAATCTCTTGAAGGTATTTCAGAGATCTTCAAGGCATCACCTCCCAGCATGAGCCATAGGCCTAGAGAGACAGAATAGTTTTGGGGAACAGTCCTGAGTCTCCCTCCCTGGGCTTGCTGCCCAAGACTACCTTGGGATGCTGCTCTCTGAACCCTGGCAGTTCCAGCTGCCCCAGCTGTGGCTAAATTAACCCCAGGAGTGGCTGGACCTGCAGCTTCGGAAGATGCAAACTGGAAACCTTGGGGGCATCCATGTGGTGTTAAGTCTGCAGTCTCAAAGAATGCCAGAGCTGTGCCATCCTGATTTCAAAGCAGGTATGGAAAAGCCTTGAGAACCCTGGGAGAGATCTGTCACAGAGATGGAGTCACCACAGAGAGCTTTTGCTAGAGCAGTGTAGAGCAGAAATGTGGGGTCAGAGTTGCAGTGCCAGCCTGCAACAGGTAAAGCATGGCTGGAAACCAGGAAAGCCATAGAAGTAAGGCTGCCCAGGGATGTAGGGACCAACCCCCACACCAGTGTGTGGAGGATGCCAAACACGGAGTCAAGGTACATGATTCTCCAGCTTTGAGATTTTATGCCTGCCTTGCTGTGTTTCGGGCTTGCTTAAGACCTGATACTTCTTTCTTTTGGCCTGTATCTCCCTTTTTGGATGGGAATATGTACTCTATGTTTGTCCTACCGTTGTATCTTGGAAGTAGATAACTTGTTTTGACTTCACCGATAAAACTTTGGAGTTTTTGAGTTAGTGCTGGGACAAATTAAAACTTTGGGTCTATGGGGAAAAAATGAATGTATTTATATGTGAAAAGATATAAGTTCTGGGGGGACAGGGGTGGAATGGATGCTGGTTGCATGCTGGTAGCTCTACAGTTCTGGAGTCTCCATGGAAGTCCCACTCCCAAGGATCCACCAGCCATGGCCCTGGTGAGGGTTCTCTGCTGCGACTCTGACCCCACCTTTCTGTTCCACATTGCTCTAGCAAAAGCTGTGCAATGACTCCATCCCTGTGACAAATCTCTTCCTGGGTCCCCTGGCTTTTTGCCATGTGATACTCTGAGTTGCTGTAGAGCCACAACCAAGAAGAAGGCTGTCACCAGATGTATTCCCTGGGCTTTGTACTTCCCAGCTTCTTAAATTGTAAGCAGTAAATATTGTTTCTCTACAAATTACTTAGTTTCAGATATTTCTGTTAGAAGAAAAAGGAATGGACTAGTACACAAAGTAAGCAACATAACTCATATGTCACAGAGATGCTGGAATGATCAGACAGAGAGTTTAAAATAAGGATGAAAAATAAGCTAAGGCCCTAAAGGAAAAAGTAGACAGCATATAAGAACATGTGGGTACCGTAAACAGAGAGATGGAAACTCCAAGAAATAATCAAAAGAAAATGCTAGAAATCAAGAACACCAAAACAGAAATGATGAGTGCACTTGATAGGTTTATCAATAGAAAAAAAGAAAAGAAAAACAGAAGAAAATATTTTAAATATATGAGAAAATTTCATAATGTGTAACATATGCATTATTGTAATACCAGGAAAAGAAGCGAGAATGGAGCAGGAAAAAAAAAGTTGGAAGTAATAATGACCAAGAACTTCAAAGTTAATGACAGATATCACAACACCAATTCAGGAAGCTTGCAGAACACCAAAACACAAAGCATACCAAAAAATGACACAATGGCATGTTACATTCAAACCAAAAAAATAAATAAATAAATAAATAAAATTGAAAAAAGGAAAGAAAAAATAACATGCCCCCCAAAAGCCATAGAATATGAAATTAACTTTACCTGTAGAGGGAAAACACTAAAAAAAAAATACAGTGGGCTTCTAATCAGAAACGATTCAAACAAGAAGGGAGAGGAAAGAAATATTTAGTGTTGAAAAAAACCCAAAAAACAACACCAAAGTAGAAATCTATCTCCAGTGAAATTATCTTACAAAGGTGAAGAAGAAATACTTTCTCAGACAAATGAAAACTGAGGAAATTCATCAGCAGCAGACCTGTCTTGTAAGAAATTTTAAAAGATATTCTACAGGGAGAAAGAATATAAGTCAGAAACTCAGATCTCCATAGAGAAAGAAAGAGTGTCAGAAAAATGATACAGGTAAATTAAATATTTTATTATTCTTATTCTTAATAGACCAAATAGAAAAATGTTTGTTCAAAGTAATAATAACAATGTATGGTGTGATTACCACAAGTTAATGATTGACAGCAATTTTATAAAGAACAGGTAAGAAGAATTGATAATTCTCTCTTATAAGTACCTGTACTAGCTACAAAGTGTTAAAGTGTTATGGAAAATAGACTGAGATTAGTTGTAAATGTGTTTTGCAAACTCTTGGGCAACCACGAAAAAAATATAAAAAGAAGAATAATTAATATGGTAAGAGGGAAGAGAATATATAGAATGCTTAATTAAAATGAGAGAATGAAGAAATAAAAGGGAACAAAAGAAGTAAAACAAGTGCAAAGAACAGAAAACAGTCACAAACATGCCAGACAGATATTAACCAAACTGTATCAGGAATCACTTTAATTATGATTGGTCAAAATAAACCAAATAAAAAACAGAAATTGTCAGAAAAATATATCATACTAATACTGATTAAAAGAAAGGCGATGTAGCTATATTAATTTCAGACAAAGATGATTTGAAAACCAGGAAAAGAAGGATAGAAGTATCATTTACCTAATGATAAAGAGGTCAGTTCCCCAAGAAGATAAAACAATGCTTAACATCTATGCGCCTAACAACAGAGCATCAGAATACATAAAGCAAAAATTGATACAACTGCAAGGAGAATAGACAAATTCACTACTACACTTGGAGAGCTCAACACATATCTATCAGTAAATCACAGACGCAGCAGGCCGAGAAATCAGTAAAGATACAGTTGACATGAATAGTACTTTCAGTCAAGTTGATCTGACAGACGTTTGTAGAATACACCTTCCAAAATAGTAGACTACACCTTCTCAAGCTCACACAGAACACTGATAAAAGAGAAACCACATTTTTAAGCCATAAAATACACCTTATGAAATTTAAAAGAATAGGAATATAGTCAAAGTATATTCTCAGACCATATTGGAATTAAACAAGAAATTAGCAACAGAAAGATAGCTGGAAAATTCCAGAATATTTGGAGATTAAACAACACACTTGTAAATGACAGAAGGGTCAAAGAAGTCTCAACAGAAATTTTAAAATACTTAAAAAATAAAATTATGAAAATAAAAATACAACTTAAAAAATTCATGGGAGGCAATGATAGCAGTGATTAGAAGTAAATTTATAGCATTAAGTTCTTATGTTTAAATAGAAGAAAAATCTCAAAACAATAATCTAAATTTCCATTATGTTAAGTGAAATAAGCTAGGCACAGAAAGAGAAACATTGCGTCCTCATTCATAAGTGGGAGCTAAAAACAGAAAGAAAGTATAAGAGAAGGAAATTTACAACAATCACAATAATTTGTTGACCTTTCAAAAGGAGAGAACGAAATTGAGGGTATCAGAGGTGGGAAAGGTGGAGCGGGAGTGAGGGTTAGTGAGAAATTGGTAAAGGGCCACAAAAATGATTGCATTCTATAATGTCGAATATACTGATTTTCTTGAAAAAAAGTACAATTAATTTATTTTAAAAAAAGAATGAAAATGAAAAAAAAATCTGAATTTCTACCTTAGGAAACTAGAGAAAAAAAGAGCAATTTAAGCCTAAAACAAGCAGAAAAAAAGAAATAATAATAAAAAAATTGAGAAGAAATCAATGGAATGAAAACAGCAAAACAATAGAGAAAAACCCACAAAAGCAGAGCTGATCCTTTGAAAATTTCAAGGTTGGTAAATCTCTGGTCAGGTTAACTCAGAAGAAAAAAAACAACAACAGAGAAGACTCAAATATTACCAATAACAGAAGTAAAAGAGAGGCCATCACGACTGCTCCTATAGATAGAAAAAAGTTGATGAGAGAACCTCTGAGTAATGGTATTTCCTCCAATTTGATGTTAGTTGTAATGGACCAATTTCTTGAAAGATCTAAACCACCAAAATTCATACAAGGGGAAATGGGTAACCTTAATAGTCCTGTATCTGTTGAAGAAACACAGCTATGAACAGCATTAATGCAGTATCACTTAGGAGGCCTGGGGACCCAGGAAGGAATGCAGACTATGACAAGGGGATGTAACTGGATTACAGATAAATAAAAGAGCATCAGTGGGAGGTGGGGGGTAGGGGCCTTAACAGCTTTGGGAGTGGAGTCTGTAAGAGTAAGGGCGAAGCTGTGCACATAAGCACTGCCTTGCTGTTAAAATTGTACGGCACAGAGGCATGGCGAAACTACCCTGACACTGCTGCATACGCATTCTGTCCCTGAGCAGACGAGTGAATGCGTGGTGAATAGGTAGAGCCTGGTCTTTCACTGTTGGGCGGAAATTTATAGACAAGCAATAGCAGGCTGCTAAAATGATCCATGTGGTAATGGATCAGAAAGGGGAGGAGACATCAGTATGAATTCATGTTTAGCCCAATATAGATACAGACGGTTACATAAATAAATATTTACAGATAAGTGTTAGTGTGTGTGTATATATATATATATATAAAATATATCTTTAATCCATATTATATATATAATATTACATAATATATATAGTCTTTAATCTTTCTGTTGAGAGGGCCCAGAAGCCAGGGCATCCCAGTAGCAATGAGCATGTGTACAACTAACTCTAAGATCTTGGTTTCCAGCAGCATTCTGCAATGAAAGGAACCAGGGCTCCTGGGAAAATGACTGATTCTAGGACTGAGGCAGGAAACATACAACGTGAGCCTGTAGCACCTTGTAGTGTTCAACAATGCCCCCCCTCACCCCCCAATCTACATTGAATCTATGGATGATATCAAAATGACACAGGCCTACTGGAAGACCTATTGATAGCCAAGGCTGGAAAACCTTGATCACGAAATAAACTAGTATTTAACTACTTGGATTACAAATCAAAGTAGAAAATTAGTATCCGTGAGTTCATACTGATATAAATAAATGGTGGAATAAATAAATGAATAAGAGAGAAGGAAGAAAAAAACCCTTTTCAGTAGAATACCAAATAACTTATGTAGATACTCCACTATCAGGATGGGGGACCTTAACCCCCCACTCATTAAGTAGGGGCTGTGCATAGCCACTTCCTTCCAAAGAGTGCTCTATGCAAAAGGAGACGGAAGAAAAGAGCAACTTTACAGTGCAGAAAGCTCACAAGTACTACCTCAGACAGATGATAAGGTAAACACAAATAATGATAAATCATACTAATAGTGTTTACCTTGATGTGGTGTGATAAAAATGGCATTTTACCTGTTTCTACAAAAAAAAAAAAAACAAACAAAAAAAACCCATTACCCTAATCAACTCATGAGAAAAATATAGAACAAATTTCAGTGGAGAGGTACCCTACAAATAGTTGACCAGAACTACCCAAACTATCAAGGGCATCAAAACAAGGAAAATCTGACAACCTTTCACAGCCAAGAGGAGCCTAAGGAGACATGACAACTAAATGTAATATGGTATCCTGGAAGGGACTGGGCAGAAGTTGCAATAGGTAAAAACTCAGGAAATCTGAATACATTATAGATTTTAGTTAATAATAAGGCATCAATATTGATTTATTAACTTAAAAACGTACCATACGAAAATGTACAATGTCAGTTATAGGAAAAACAATACGGAGTATGGGAGAACTCTGTAATATCTTGTCAACTTTTCCATAAATTGGAAACTGTCCTAAAAAATAAGGTCTACGTAAAAGATTTTTTAAAAAAAACTTTTTCTTTTAAAGCAGAAGCTTAAAAGTACACAAGAAAAAAAAAAAAAAAAAGAGGTTTAGAGACAAAAGGCAGAATTCAGTCTCCCTTTGGTTGGTTTTTACAGGTTTGCCCCAGTCAGCAAAACAGTTCACCTGCACCAACTCTCCTTAAAAGTTAAACTGATCAGAATCACAGCCTTTGGACATTCCACGTTCTCTGCTGGAAACATTTATCACACTTTCTTCCAAAATGTTTGCAGTGTCATCCCTTGGAGGAGTTAAGATCTGCACAATTTTATCCATGAGATCATATCTAGTGAAGTTCAAGTGTTTGGGTCAGCTGTCTGTCTGACTTCCTTATTAGCCATCCTTTATAATGTTACAAAATCTGGCAGTCCATTCCATGTTCTTTCCTTTACAGTCATCCTGACACATTTGAGTGCACATGTTTGGTTAAAACCTCATTGGGTATAATGCACAAAATGTCACTTTAGTAATGAGTGGGGAGATGTCACAGTCCATTCACCGATTCTCGTAGCATGAGCCCATGTGATTTCCTTTAAAACACCCTCACGGGCCTGGGTCAACACTGTTATTTCTTGGGAAGCACTCATTCCAACGGGCCTCCTGGAAAGCCCGACTTGGAAGTACTCCAGGGCGCTGAGGCCAGGCATTCCCTGTGCCTGCCCCATCACCTGCCTTGCTCCTAACACACAGTTGGTGGAGTGCTGAAATCAATAGACAGTCAAATGAAGCTGGCACATGTTGACATTAGAGCAACAAAATCATTGTTTCCAGGTCTCCTGCACGCATGCAGCCTGAGTCAGATGGTTAAATGAAAGTAGGGTCTGTGTTGAAAAACAATGTTGGCAGAGCTGATAACCACCTGGTCTGGAGCCCGAGGGAATAAAAGGCAGGAGGTGAATATCTTATTTTGCTTTTAAATGTCTGTCTGTGTTGCTCCCAGCTCATCTATGTCTCTGTCAAAAAGTTCATTATTGCCCATCTGACTTATGAGCCCACAGGATGGGGAAGTTGAGTGGTTATGACATGTTTTCAAGAGTGATTTTATTTATTTAATGTAAGTAATGGAAAACAACTTGACCATTGCTACTATTTTGAGAATTGTGGCGCCATGCATCAGAGCAGGAAAAACTATAACAGTTGCAAGTCAAACTTCAGCACATTCTTCTAAAGCAAAATAATATAACTAGAGACCCTCTCCAGACATCAGGCACAGCAAGCACCCCCTTCCCAACAGCCTCCCCAACCAGATGCCTGCTTCAGCCAGGGGGACTGAACATGGGCTTCTTCTTAGAGAACTCTTTGCTACTCTCATTGCCGTATTAACTCCTCAGCCTGCCTGCTATATAAGCTCTGACAGTGCCATTTACTATTTATTGTAGGACTTGGCACAGGTATAATTCTGCATTTGTTTGCTGGCTTACTTGATTAATATGTATCATCTAAGGTAATCAGTAAACTCCTTGAAAGCAGGGACATTCTCATTTTTGGTCATTATCATATCCTTGGTCCTTACTAGGTATTGTCTTGTGCTTATTAGTTATTTAGTTTATATTTAGTTTATAAATAGATGAATGCATGAATCTATACTGAATCAATAAGTTAGAACTTGATATTTTAAGATGAGAAATCAGGTTTTAGACTGGAATTATTCAAAATTAACTTTAGTTAACACTACAAAGAAATTACCACTTCTAACCTACCCACAAATTTCAACTTAATTCAAATGGCACCCACTTTAAGTGGCCTTGAGATCTCTTTAGTCAAATCCAGAAGTCCTTTTCCATTCTCTGAAGGCACTTTGACTTAATGTACCTACATTATAAAATGGTACATACTTACATATTTGTCTTTACCACCAGCCTGTGAGCATTTTGATGTCAGGAACAACCACTTCTGTTTATATTTTAAGCTCTCCACACAGTTCCCACACATACAAGTGTTCAATAAGCAAGAATGAATAAATAAATGCCTCTCTACCAATTAATAAGGCTATATTAGGCATTAAATTCTTAATATTTTCCCTTAGCATGCAAGTATTACCTTCCAGTTCCTTCTCATTCAGTGTTCCCCCCTATAAATCTGTCTTTCTTAAGATGGTTATTAAAAAAAAAAAAGAAAAGAAAAGAAAAAAATGGTGAGAAAGGGTATATAATCATCCCTTACTTTTCAGTTATGTATATTTTCTCTTGATTTTAAGAGAGAAGAATTGTTCATCTTCCTTTTGATGACTTTTCTTTCTTATCCCTGAACCCAGCTGAGAAGTTTCACTCCCTTCCCTTGAAGTCTCTGGAGGTTATAAATCTATCCCCAACTCTTAATTCACTGGGAAAACAGTAAATTCGATCAGTTCACAAATGCTTTGAGTCACAAATGCTTTATTTGTAAATGATGGTAGGGGCTGAACGCTTCTAAGGCACTGCCAGGATAATCCACTCTAGTTCTGCAGCTTCTGAGTCAAGTACTTCCAGAATATCATGCTGCTTCGCTTGACTAGGTGTTTCACATCTTGTTAAATGACTGTAAAGTGAAACCCTTTCCTGTGAATGTTTAATGAACTTAAGGGAATGCCAGACAAAGAAAATTCATTTGTTAAACACTGCAGTTTGCAAGGAATTTCAAACAGTTAAGCTGGGCTTCAACATAGAACAAAGACAGAATTGCCTGTTATGGTAAGCAAGTAGGCAGTTTTCCCTGGCAAGGATTACAGAGTACTCGGATAACTTGTCACTTTTCTTGTAGTGGAAATAAATGCCTGTAGTGGGAATGCTGGTGATAAAACTGGGTGTTCAGAATTTCCTAATGGTCACATTTGCAAATTTGCAATAGGTTGGACTCAGGACTTCCTTATCACTCTTGACATTTTGGAAAGAAGAATTTTCTACTGTGGGAAGTTGTCATGCATGGTAAAATGTTTACAGCACCCTGGGCCTCTACCCACTACGTGTCTGCAGTATTCTGCTCCCAGACTGTAATGGGGTGGGTGGGTGGGGAGCAAAATTGGCCTGTTGTTGAGGACCACTGAGTTACAAGGATGTGGGTTTGCCTTTTAGCTACTCACTAGCTGTCAGACAAAGGGAACTTTCTCAAGCTGAGCCCCATTTTCTCTCCTGCACATTGTGGGTGTGAATTAAGTATTTGTTGTTAGGACTCAATGAGACAATCCATTTACATTATTTAGCATGATACTATGTATGTGTGCAGAACAGGTTATTTGCTATTACTATTGTTACTAGTTCATTTAGCATTTTTGTTGTTGTTAGTATCGTTGACATTGGCATTTCCTCATAGCTCTTACTGTAAGAATTAAATATAAACCCACAAAGGAAAAATGCTTTCCCAAATTATCTTCAATACATTTGCATTTTAATATGCATCCAAATTAGCCACACATTGATTGGATTATTACTTTCCCTAAGATTTCCTGTGCTACCTGCTCCAACTGCACAGATGTCCTACATACTTCTTTTTATACTGTGTCTCTTAAGGATAGCATTGAAGAAAAGCAAATGTTTTTAAAATGCTCAGTTTCTTTTCACTGAATTACTGAATTATTGATATCTGTTCTTCATCACCATTTTCTCCCAAAACATACAGTATGGAAAATTGTAGTCAAATTGATATGTGCTGCTGCTTTTTTTTTTTTTTCTTTTGGTGGCTGGCCCGTATGGGGATCTGAACACTTAACCGTGGTGTTTATAACACCTCATTCTAACCAACTGAGCTAACCAGCCAGGCCCAATATGTGCCTCTTACAATAAAGTTTTGAGCAAAAGGTATCAACAAGTAATTCATTAAAGAGGAAATTTGACTAGAAATATGAGGACAGAGATTATATTCCATTCTCAAATAAAGAAATTCAAACTAAATTAAAGAAATGCTATTTCCTACTATTAAATAAGCAAAGGAAATGTTGACAAAGATGTAACAAAATTGGTAGTGACCACATTGCCTTCTTGTGCTAATAGATGATGTATGCCTTTGGGAAAGCAACTTGTTCATCCCAATCTGGTCTCTTTAAAGGGACCTGCTCAGGTATTCCCTTGAGCCAACCTGGCAATGGGTAGACTGCTATGACTGCATGCACATATGTCACTTCAATCTACCTTGCTCTCCTTTTTCAGGGTCCTTAAATGACTTCCTCTCAAATCTACTCTCTGTCTGGACTCCCAATTTCTCCTTAGCCATTTAGACTGATAATCCTTTGAGATGTGTAATCTTAGCTGATCACACATCTCAGAGGCAAAATGTCTTATACATGCTCATGAGTGGTAACAGAATATGCCTTCTTGGCATATGGATTATTTTGAACTAAAGGCTATTGAGAACATGCAAATTCAGGAAAAACTACAAACTGCACAAGTTTTCCTTCTGTAAAGAAAATTTCCATTTGCAGAAATGTCTCCCTCTCCTGTACCAAGAAAAGGAGAATTCTTAACTCTTATCAATAAAGAAGGCAATTAAATCTGCATGACAAACCTTACTAGAGAACCCTTGTTTACCATATTCTTCCTGGTCACCTTCCCATAACTTTCCTCCCTGACCTAGAAGCCCCAAACCCCTTTTGCTTTAGCCTAAGATGGTATATAAGCCTAAATTCTAAAAACCCCTTCAAGTTACTCAAGTTGCATCATGATGCCCATGTTAATAAACATCTGTTTGGTTTTTTTCTCTTATCAATCTGTCTTTTGTTACATAGACCAACTAAGAACCTAGAAGAATAGAGGAAATAATATATTTTTTTTCTTTCCCTACACTCTCCTTATGCAAAAATGCGACGAATACAAAAAGATATCCCCACACTCTCCTTGGGCCCAAGGAAATGATCCAGGTGATCCTGTGCCAACACACAAAATGTTGGGGAGGGGCAGACTAGAGAGGAGGGAAGAGGGAGAGAGAAAAGAAATAAAATCATATGTGCCCAAGGTCTTTCAAATGTTGGAACACCCACAGCTAGTAATTTCTCTCATGTAATTTCAATCCTAAAAATTCCAATCAAATGAAGGGTTGGGGAACACCTGAGTGAAGAGTTGCTGATAGTAGCAAACAATAGGAAAGCACCTGAATGTCTACTAGGAGGGGACAGATGAGAAAAATGTGAAGTGGCCACTTTGTGGACCATTATGCAATCATCCCAAATGCGTTTGTGGAGATCATAAAGCAGACAGAAAACGCTATTGATTACACGGTAGATAAGAAAGAAGGCTGCAAAGCTGTGTGTGCTCTGGCTGCAGCACAACCCTGTGAGGTGCACAGGGGCTGATGAAGACTCTCTTCTTGACCTGACTTTGGACAGGCTTCTCTGAACCTTCATTTAGTTTAGGCCTCACCTTTTGCCTAATAAAACTGCAGACTCTCGGCCCAGATGATTGTAATCAGCTCGTTCCTCACCTCACACTAAAAGACTTGAACAAACATTAACATAGTTTCAAACAATTCAAGTCTGCATCCACAGGATGTCCCAAACCCTTAAAGTGCCTGCCCGACAAAAACCACAAAAAGCAAGTCTAGGCTGCCAAAAGAATTTAAGGTTTGTTTTAGCCAACGCTTGATGATATGCTCCTGACCTCACTTCTTTAGAGCATTTACTAGAAAGGGCTCATAACTGTGAATGCGGTTATCCCTCGGTATCTGTGGGGGATTGCTTCCAGGACCCCCCACAGAAACCAAAATCCAGATACTCAAGTCCCTTCTATAGAATGGTGTGGTATTTGCATATGACCTATATACCTCCTCCTGTACTTGAAATGATTTCTAGATGACCTATAATACCTGATACAGTGCCTACACATCACTTCATCCATGTGGGTTCAAGGTATTTCTCAGTGCGGGACAAATTCAAGTTTTGCTTCTAGGAACTTTGTGGAATTTTCTTTTTCCCGAATATTTTTGATCCGTGGTTGGATCTACAATGGGCAACCCATGGATATGGAGGGCTGACTGTATGTATCTCCTACAGCTCAGTTCTTAAAGAACTGAATGCCATTCCTTTGAAATATAATTATCAGAACAGATGGGGGCTCTGCCTCCTAGTCTCTGTGGGAAGATAGTATCCTAACTTTAATAATCACCAACTAGCAGACAGCTGGCCTAACCACATTTACACTGACCAGCTCTTAATAATTTTCACTTCCCTAAGTCTGCTCAAGCCCCCTGGTCCCACTCCCTCCTTTTCCTGCACCCTCATTCCCCCTTTAACATGCCCTGTCACCTCTGTAAGGACTGAAGTTGAGCTTAGTTCACACTGGATTCTCTTGCCTATTGCAGTAGTATATTACTGAGTAAAATCTGTCCTTACTGCTTTAACTTGTGTCTGGCTTTGCTTGTGTTCCCCCAGACCTGTTGGTAAGGAATTTAAGGCCTCCATTGCTGCAGTTGTTTAGGATGGTGGGATTATGCTCATTAGAAATCATTAGCAAAGGCATTCTCTCTGTTACTGAAAAGAACAATTCCTACACATTGCCGTGAATAAAAATTTTAAAAACTTTGCTTGGAAGTGATTCTAATTTATGAATTCTACATTAAATCATCTAAGTACATCTGTTATGCACATCATAATGGTGACTTTTTGGGTAATGATTTCTTAGAATCACAAATGATGTATAAATTCCCAGTGACTTAAGCATTTGGAGGGGTGTGAATGTGTCCCTGGTGATTGCCTATTATCCTCAAACACTAGGTTTACACCATGGCCTTTGTTTCTTCATTTTGTGCCTCAGAATCTGGAAGTGCAATTTTGGGGTGGGGGGACAGGCAATGAATTGCTACCCCAAGAGGAATATTTCAGCACGTGTTACACGGTGTACTTTTGTCTTTGAGTGTTTTGCAATATATTTTAGAAATGATTAAAACTATTTTACAAAGAATGCAAGAGAAGAGTTTTCATTCAACATCAAGTTCTAGTGTCCATGAAAACCTGGTGTTAGAAGGACTGACTCTAAGACAACAACTGTCACCTCTCACCTCTCACCTTTGACCCCTCTCGTTCCCTGAAACTTGCAGCTGCAAGCAATCTCGCTATTCTCTGGCCTCATTCTTACTGTGTGTTCTGGTCTCTGGCTCTTAGCTCTTTGACTGTGTGATGCACCATTCATGTCCTTTAGAGCCTAGCTCAAGCCAGACTCCACTGTGAGGTGGCCTCCAGCCCTGTCCCCACCTGCCTCCCCAGGGCCTCCCCTTCTTCAGCCTCTGCTGCAACAGCAACCATCTCAGCAGGCACACGTCTGTCTGCTGCTGTTATTTCTTACTATACATAAGTTTTCCTCCAGCAGGAAATGCTGTATCCCTGGTGCCAATACTATTTCTCCTTTGATAAGTATTAATGGGACAAACATCTGAAGCTCTCATTGCTACCCAATATTAATTTACATGACAGTTACAGATTATAATCAAGTGCCAAGATTTAACTTTTCTCTCTTTCACCCAGTACACTCACACACACACACACATACACACAGAACTGCAAGATGATGTAAGCAAAAATCTATAAAGTATTGAAAAATATATATAAGTCTGATCGCAGGCTCCCGCCCTCCAGACCGGGGGCACTGAGGATGCCGCAGGAGGAGATGTGCAGATGTGTAACTTACATTTTGCAGCTGGACATGACTCTTCACCAAGTTCTCTGACTTTGCCATTGTGCTGGATGCTTTGAGACTGTAGGTTTTACCATTCTGTGGTACTTTCAGCTGCTCTTGGATTTGCTTAGCTTGTTTCCTGCAGGTTTCAATAAACATGTGTGTAAATATTTGCATACATTTATTTTATTCCTTTTTTTGAGATCCATTTATTCTCAATATCTGTGTTTGTCATCTGCTAAAGCTAGATAAACTTAGTTCACAAAGAGAACCCTTCTGTCATTTCAACCCACCAAGAAGTATTTCCAGTTTAGAGAGAACCTGTTATTATCCGTTATCATGCAGAGATTCACACTCCGTGGTACTCAAAGGGCGGACAGAAACATAATTCCTTGTCATGACCTCCATGGATGCAAGGGGTCCCTAACCCTAAGTACTCAGCTGCAAAGCATTGGAATTTCTATGGGGAAGTGATTAGAGAAAATATTTGAAGCTTGGGCCTAGTAGTCACATATAACATTTTTGCAAAGTTACATTTATATTTGTACCATTCCAATATTTGTAGCTTAATTGCATGGCTTATATAGACACTATAAAATCTGTATATTTTCTGTCTTTTACAGTCTAGAAATAGCTTATTTATTGTTACCAACAGCCCAAATAATAATGAAAAATAACTCATAAATAGCTAGTAATTACGTGATAATGTGCCAAACATCATTTTAAGTGCTTTACATGTATCAACTCATTTAATCTACACAACAGTTGTATGTGATGAGGCAATAATACCATGCCCATTCAAGTGACGAGAAAACTGAGGCATGAAGAAGTTAAATTATTCGCCCAGCGTCACACAGCCAGTAAGTGGGAGAGCTTGGATTTCAACCCAGCCAATCTGCCTATATCCTCTGTACTCTCAACCACCACCCGGAACTGTCGAAACACTTGTGCATGGTCCCACAGCCTCTACGTGGGAAGGATGAGCTTGCTCTAGGTTTTTGGACTCCAAGTAAAGTGCTCCTGCCTGCACATGTGGAGTGACTGTTGTTTGGGTCATGCAGTGCCTGTACCAGATGGGTGGAACAAACTATTGCTTTATTAGTGGCTCTCTCTCAGGAGTCTCATGGAAATTATCTATCAGCACAAGACTCAGTACCCATAAAAAAATTTTTGCAGAATCATCCCCCTGGAGTTTTCCTCTCCCCCAAGTTCTCTGTCCAGGATAGATCTGTCAGTGGAGTATGTCGCTTCAGTGAGCTTCTCCAAGCAGGCAGCACTCCCCCAATTGCTCTGGTATCACAACAACTGGAATTTGAATCCCGGCTCCACCACCCACCAGTTTTGTTACCCTCATGACCTCCCAAAATTCTGTGAGCCTCATTTTCTTCATCTGTAAAAGGAGTTATTCAGAGCTACCTTCCATTGATACTGTGGTGACTAAATGTGAGGGCACACTCAAAATGTACATCTTCTCCCCTCTTCATCATGCAACAAGCTCAATCTTATGGGCAGAGGCTGCAGAGAAATTATAACATTGCCCCAAAGATAAAAGAAAATATTGTACTAATTGTATCTCTCACAAGCAAGCCGCCAGTATTTGCAAGCTATGAGCATCATTATCCCTTTTAAATTTACAACAGTAGAGGGGTGTAGCTCTTTTTGTTTAAATATTTCTTTTATCTTTTCAATTATTTGGGGGATTTTTATCTGCAGTATTCATAGTTGCTTTAATCCAGTTGTAATAATCTATTTACTTCCTAACGGCTAATCCGTAGCATATTGTCAAAAATAAATCTATCATATCAGCATTTAAAGAAGCACATTATAGTCAAAAAATCCTATCAGGGATTCATCCATGAAGCAAATGGGAAATCAAGAGGTTCCAGGTCGGTAAATTATCGTAAAGCAGTAAAATGTGTTTGGCAAAGAGCAAGGACTCAATTATTCTCCTAAGAATTAAAATAGTGAAAACACTATCTTTTCAATAATCCCATTCAGGGCCTGGGAAATATAACATTTTAAAGGAATTTTTCTCCTAAAAATATCTGACTACATTTCCTTAATTCTTTTATAATTTGCCTTTGTTTAATTTTTCTCACTCAAGGCCTGTCTCACTAACATTCCAGGACAGGTGGCCTTTCCTTTTGGAGCCTACCTCCTCCTCTCTTCCATCCCTCCTCTCTTCCATCCCTCCCCTATCACAAGCACACACTTTCCTGGCTTTTTCCTCTTACCCACAGCAAAAGAGAGCAGAAGTGATTGGCATTTGGCTGCAGTACCAGGAGGTCCCTCATAAGGACAGTCAGTCTGGGGACGGTATAAGAGTGCTGACCACTGCCATGCTCCTAGCTCAGCAGTGTCAAGGGTTGAAACTTTACAGCTCATTGAGTTTTCAGTTTCTCTTGCCCAATGCATTAGATAGAAACGAGAGGTCATGTGGGGAACTGTAGACATCACAAGCCTGTTGGTGACATTATTTGTGGTGTTGCAGGTTGGGCTCGTGGGGAAGCAAACCCTGGGATGGAGACAGCACTCAAGATTTTTAATAGGGAAGGGTCTTGGGATCAACACCGGTGGAAGTAAAGGGGAGGAACGGAAGTAGGATGGGGCTTTTTCCTCCTTCCCCTGGCAAATGATTGCTGAAGACGATCATAACAGAGAATTGGAGACTCCACTGCCTGTTGTTAAGAGGCTTTCCTTGCTCTCACTTTGGAGGGTGATAACCTACTGCAAGGGGCAGGTTGTTACCATATCTACATTTTACAGGTGACACTAGTTCTTCATTTTCCTCTTCCATTTTGCCAGTTGTGATAATTACCCATCTCCGGTTTTGCCTTCTGGAACATCTCCTCTCCTATTCCAATTCTAGTTTTAGTTTGAGTAATGTCTTGCATTTCCACAATCTACTAGGGACTCCTATAGCAATCCTTATACTTCTTACCCATATAAGTTGAAAGTAAGGAGAAAACCCAGGACAATTTATAGTTTCCATCTGAGCCCTATCAGCTGGACTCGAAAGGTTTAAGTAATGGTTCTATTAACTATGCATAGGAACATGTGGGCTTATTGGGAGCATTGAGAAGACCATTTCTTTCACGGCGTTTTTTAAAGTTGTTGGGGATTCAATTAACTCCATCAGAATATCCTCTAAATTCAATAAGTTGTTCCTCACTTCTACCTTATCATGTTACTTGCCTTCAAACTTCCATCGCATATAAAATTTGCTATAATATTCCTTCTGTTGAGGTCATGCCATGTCAAGGGTGACAGGAAAATGAAAGAAGGCCCAGAGAGGCAGCGTGTCAGGAATTATGGGAAGTAAAACATAAACGACCAAGAGAATGTGAGTTTTGGGGAAAGTCCCATCTCTCTCTGGGCAGGAACTGTTCGTTCCAGTGTATTGAGTAAAGGTTCAAGTGAATTTATTTGCATAACAGTGATAGACAGGCCTTAGACTTGGGCCTTCCAAACTGCAGTCAAAAAAGGGTACACGTACAAACAACCTTTTTAATGAGTCAAAAGAAGAGAAAGTCAAGGTCGAGTCTGACTATTCTGTTATCCCAAGGTTTCAGGAAGGAAACTAGAAATCCAGGAATTCACCATATTGTTTTCGGCAATATTGATTAGGTGCTTGGTGTGGGTTGTCACCTTCCTCCCAGGCAAAGAAAAATAGAGGTAAGGTCAAGACTGAAATTGTGGTAGGAGAAGGAAACACACTTTATGTCTCTGATGAGAAACATGACTTCCGTTGAAAAAAGCTTTAGTTTTTATTATTATTTTATTATTTTTTACATTCACTTATTTATTTATTTTAAATAAAAATGTGTCCCAGGTGGGCTGGCAGAAAGACAACAGCATCCCAGTTGACGCTCCCGCATCAGCTCAGTCCTGCGAGCCACGTGTAGTGAGTATGAGGTTGGACAGTGTTTCCATCAAACTCCCTGGCCCCTCGCTGAGCCCCGGGAGGAGATGCTAGTGTCAGAGCCCACTCACTGCCCAGAGAGAGAGACTGACAGCCCTGCAGATGGAAGTCCTCTCACTATCCAGCTGTTCTCCACTGTCATGATTGCTATAATCAGTCTTCTGTTTAAATGTAAGACGACTACAAATCATACTCTAAAAATAAGTGATTAACTGCTTCTTCATAGTAATTCGCTTATTGTTCAATACACAATTTCTTTCATGCACAGCTCTAGCAAGGACACTGTTCTGATGCCCCACTGGCGTTTGTATGATTTCTCCTCTTGTGTTCAGGGCACACTCCTAACTTTGTAGCTACTCAGCCTCCCAGTCCTAGTGTAGAAAACCATGGGCATTAACAATAGCAAGTCTTCATTGACTATTTACTCTCTTAAACATTACTACGCTGGACCCTTACAGTATTATCCCCTTTAATCCTTAACAAAATATATAAAGTAGATATTATTTTTGTTCACACTAAGGTGCTTCAAAAAGTTCATGAAAGGATTCATATTATCTTTTTTTTTTTTTTTTTTGTCATTTTTCGTGACCGGTAAGGGGATCACAACCCTTGGCTTGGTGTCGCACGCACCTTGCTCAGCCAGTGAGCGCACCGGCCATCCCTATATAGGATCCGAACCTGTGGTGGGAGCGTCGCTGCACTCCCAGCGCCACACTCTCCCGAGTGAGCCACGGGGTCGGCCCGCATATTATCTTTTAATTCTACTTTTTCCACGGACTTCTTGAAATACTCTCATATTTTACTACAAAGAACACGGAAGCTAAGAGAAATAATGCCTAATAACAAGTAACAAGCCCGTCACAGCCTAAAGGTTTGAATCCAGGTATAACTCACATTCCAGACCACTGTACTGCACCCTGGAGAACGTAAAGTGCTAAGGGCTGCAGCGGAGAGGATAATTCCTAACACTCTGAGCATTTCATTGTCTAGCAAGAGGAGTATGTGAGCCCATATGATACAGTGGTTTAGAACACAGGATTTAAACTAGGACTTCTGAGATTCAAAGACCCCATCCACAATTTTCTACTTTGTGACTTTGACAAATTAATATTCTAAAACAAATTCCGATATTATCTAAAAAATGCAGTAATAATTCCGAACTCCAGTTGTTGTGAAGATTGGGAGATAATACATGAAAAGCCCAGTGAGCCTGGCAAAGAGTAAGCACTCAAATGTCAACGGTTACAGCTATCATAGCCAACAGTTGCCTAGGAGATGTGACAGCTAATGGACTGTGGTGTCTTGGAGAGATCTTGGAATTTTAAAAAAGGCCATTAGCTAAAAAACTAAGGAAATTAACTTGACACATTAATGTTCCATTAATTGTGACAGATGCACCACAGTAAGAAAACTGGGCCTGCCTGGGGTACACAGGAACATTCTGCATTATTTTTGTAGTAATTCTGAAAATCTAAAACTATTCTAAAATAGTTTATTAAAAACTAATAATTACTAATTCCAGATTCATGCCTGAGTTTGTTATTTTTAGAAACAGTAATTGCAGCTCTTTTTTACAAATCAACATGCACATAGGTATCACAAATCATATCTGGAAATTGATCTATGTTTAGAAGAGCACATGGGTTAAAAAATATAGGTTCAGTGAAAAGTAGCTACACATTGGCTTGGATTTCAGATAAGCTGTAGAAGCAAAATCTGTTTCAGCTTCTTAAAGCACAAGAAACCAAGAAGCTAATGTTTTTATCTGCATTTCTAATTTTACGTGCAGATTATATCATTTCCATAAATAAAATACCTCCATCACAGTTCATTTGGAAAAAAAGATACACAAAACACCCATACACATATGAGTGTACTTCAAAAAATTTGTGGAAAAATGGAATTTAAAGATAATATGAACCTTTCCATAAACTTTTTGGAGACCCCTTGTATATGTGTATATACATTTACGTACATGTATATTTGCTAGTCAAAAATATCCCCTGCATCTGCAGGTCTAATTTCCCGGCAAGAGAACTTTAGGGCGTATTCAAGATGTGCATACCAACTGGTAGACCAAAGTGCATTTTTTAGCAGTTATGTTTCATATTTGGCTAAAACCTTTATGAATATCAGATAAAAACAGTATCAAAGAAAAACTGTGATTTTTTTGCCCCTGTGTTTTTCTTTTTCAGAAAGCCTAGAGAATGGTTGACAGTGTTTAGGTTCATAGCAGTGAACTCTGCTCAGAAGAGTTAGCCCCTTTGTGACAGGCAGACACTGAACCTTTAATGCAGGCAGGTCATTAATTGGTGCAAAGAACATAGAAAGTTCATGATAGCTGAGAGTAATGATCAATGTGCATCAAAGATAACCTACACACACACACACACACACACACACACTCACACACACACATACATGCATACACATTCACACATGCACATACATGCATGCACATGCCTGAACTCAGTCACTATAGTCTACAAAATATCCTAAGTCATTTGCAGATGATTGATGGACCCATTTGCACAGGATCCCTCTGCCTGGAGCAGAGACTGAAAACTTTAAAGAAAAATAAAGTGCTTCCTCTAAGAAGTAACCTTTTAACACTTGAGAGAAATGGTCTTACTTGCTTTTGAAGTAGAATGCTGCACAGAACATGCCCACGATGACAATTCCAAAGATGATACATGAAATTGACAGCACCTGCCTTTGATAAACGTCTTCACTCTCTGTGAATTTGAAAAAAAGAATTAGAATAGATACTAGTAGGGCACCGCAGCAACAATCTTCATCCTTGTACTTCTGAGCTGGTGGGAGTCTTTCAAAGCCAAATTTTTTGTTCCTGCCATGAATAGGAAAAAACGTGAGGAAGTTATAATGATTTAATTTCTTTGCAAAGTTCTGTAGGATTACTGGTTGCTATTTTTTGTGTCTGCATGTCTAAATCAAAACTCAAGCTACAAAGAAGAACTAGTATATTACATAAGCTTAGCAAATTTGCAGAATGCAAAGTTGTAGTATAGATGGTATGAAAGTCAAATGTATGTCTATTTAATGGCAACATATAATCACAAATTTAAAAAACATATGTAATTTACAATAACATCAAAACATATAAAATACATGGAGATACATTTTAAAGAATACACCCAAGGCTTGTACATTGAAAAATTTTAAATATTACTGAAAGAGTGTAAAGAAGATCTAAATAAATAAAGAGATGCATCACTCTTATGGATTAGAATATTCAATATTATTAAGATGTCAATTTTCCCCAAGATGACAGATAGAGTGCCCACTTACTAAAATCTCATGAGGCATTTTTGTTATTGTTGTTGTCACAGAAATTGGCAAGCTGATTCTAAATGTTATATGGAAATACAAAATATTAAGAGTAATCAAAACAACCTTTCTGTAGCCAAGAGAACAAAGTTGTAGGACTCGTACTACTTTATTCCAAAACTTATTATAAAGCTATAATAATCAAGGCAATGTGGTATTGGCCAAATTACAGAAAAATAAATAACTGAAACAAACAAAAGAGTGGAGAAGTATATCTAAACACATGTGGCCAACTGATTTTTGACAAAGACACCAAAGCAATTCAATGGTGAAAGAATTATTTCAAAAAATGACTTGCAACAATAGTATAGCCATACCCACAAAAATGAACCTTGACCCTAGCCCCATACCTTGCACAAATATAAACTGAAGAAGGATAAATAATAGACCTCAATGTGAAATCTCAGACTATGAAAATAGAAGAAAATCTTAGTACCATGGTTTTGGTAAAGATTTCTTAACTAAAATACAAAAGGTGCAAATTGTCAAATGTTTAAAAATCAGTAAAATGGACTTCATCCATATTAACAACATACACTTTAAAGACACCATTACGAAAATCGAAAGATAAGACACAGTCTGTGAAAAAGATTTGCAAATTATATATTCAGCAGTGGACTTTTATCTATCATATGCAAGAATCTCATACTGGTCAATAATTAGAAGATAAATAACCCAAAAAGTGGGCAAAAAATTTGGATAGACAAATTTGGTTAGACTTCCCCAGAGATATCTGGATGGCAAATAAGTACCTAAAAAGATGCCCAACATCATGCATCATTATGAAATTGCAAATTAAACTATAATGAGATACAAGCACTGTCACTAGAACAGCTGAAATAAAAGGCTCATCATATCAACTGTTGAAAAACACGTGCAGCAACGAGAACTCTCACGTACTCATGATGAAAATATAAAATAATACAACTGGCTTAAAGAATAACTTCACTAAAAATTAAACATACATAAACCTATCTTATGATCCAGCCATTCCAAATTTTTGTAGGTATTTGCTCAAAACTAATAAAAGCATAATTTGATAGTGTACCCAAATGTTCATAGAAACTATATTTATAATAGCCCAATACCTAGAAATAACACAAGTGACCATCAGCAGGAGAATGGATCACAAAATTGTGGTATATCCATACCATAAAATATAACTCAATAATAAAAAAGAATGAATTGTTGATGTACACAACAGCATGGAAGAATTTCAGAATAATTAGGCTAAGTACAATAAGTCAGACCATAAAAGCATACATGTTGTATAATTCCAGTCATACAAAATTCTATTAAATGAAAACTATAGTAGCAGAAAGCATGTACGTGGATACCTAGGGTCAGGAGCAGGGAAGGGTGCGGGTAAAAGATGACAAAGACTTAAGGAAACTTTTCAGATTTATAGACGTATTCATCAATTGCAGTGATCGTTTCATGGGGAAATATTTACTTCAAGATGTATCAAGTTATACATTTAAAATAAGTGTTTGTCTCAATGTCAATCACAAGTAGAAAAATATTAATCCTGTGAGACAAAAGACTGCAGGAAATATATAGAAAATATATAGAGAATATAAAAAAATATATAGTTTTTTTGTCTTTTAGCATCCCATAAACCACTGTCCATGCAGCAGATAATGTGAACTTTTTAATACATAAATTAAGTCATACATGTGCACATATATGTATACATATTTTTATGTATATAAATATATGCATGCATGCATGAATGTGTGTGTATAACCTATTTTTAAAGCCTGGTTTTAGCTCCCTAATAGACTTACAATAATATCCAAAACTCTTAATAGGATCTAAAAAGACCTGCTTGATGTGACACTGCCCACCTTTTTTTCTGGCGTGTCTACATTTAATGTCTAGAGCCTTGACACAAGTTGTTCTCTTTCTCTCTCTGGAATATTATTCTCATATTTATCTTCTTAATGCCCACTTTTAAAAAAAATATATCTCATATTAAATGTCACTAGCTCAAACTGTCTTGCACTGTACCGCAAGCTCCACTGGTTCAGGGGACCATATTTTTCAATGATTTATTCATTTGGTTCACTACTCTTCCCCAGCACCTAGCACAGTGCTTCTCACACTGGTGACACCCTAAGAATTGTTAACTACATGAATAAATGGATGTTCGCTTTTATAGGAATTTCCTGACTTAAACCGTACATGTTACATCAACTCTCACCCTAGGATGCTCTTAAGGTTTAGAATCTCTGCGTTTATTCACATCACGTCTTCCCAGGTTTCAAACAAATCCTCCTTTTCTGAGTTTGACCACCTGCCACTGACGCCACCCATTCCAAACTCTGCTCCTGACCTCTGCCATTGGGACTTTCCATCCAACCCTGGCCTCCTCACTGTGACTCTGCACTCACAAAGTCCTTTCCACAAGGCAAAGTGCCATAAGAAGAATGGTGAAATCATTTGTCTCCAAGCCTCAGAGGATACTGCACATGACCAGCACGTGGGTAGATACTCTCATGGTTCACCTTTGTGTTGGATTCCCGTCCTGTTCTCAACACACTCCACGCCTGCGCTGGTGTGCTATCTGATTTTACGTTCTGGCCTAACTTCACTTGGGGCTGATGTCAATCCACAGCCAGAAAACCAGGCTGAAGTTTGTCCATGAACACAGAATTCCCCATATTGTGACTTTCTAGGGTGCTATCAAAATGCCCGAGAAGCTTTCAGGACTAGCTGAAATGAGCCCCTGACTTGTGAGGTTCTTCTACCAGCAAAGTCAATTGCAGTACTTTATCATTAATTAGGCAAATGGGTATCAGACTCCATGAACCGGAATCAAAATCTGCATGTACAGAGCCTGAATTCTAGAGCCTGTTTTTTTTTCTTTTCTGCTTCTTTCTTTCTTTCTTTTTTTTCTCCTAGAGACCATGCACTATAGCCTCTCTTATTTAGGATTGCACATTTTCTAGTTCTTTCTCCTGTGGAAGTATATTGGGAACCAGTGTTTTAGAAAAACACTCTTCTCTTTTCTCTTTTTTTTTAGGCTTTATTTTCATTTCCAACTTCTTTGTTCAGGCTGGAGTATCAGGAAACAGAAAGTAAACCTAAGAGAAATATCACAATGTCTACATTTTTGAACAAGTAGAGAGGGCCAGTCTTGTGGCCCATGCAGGCCTGGACTGACATTTTAAATGTGAAAAGATTCAAATTAAAGGGATACAAAATGTGTCATCAAGACCTTGTTTGGGCATGCTGTCATCTTTACAAATGTCATCCTTTCCACATCCACATTTGTAAGCTCATTAAATTTTGCAATTGAACTTGGAAACAAATGAAGAGTTGTGCCACCTCTAAAGAATTCAATTTTGCCTGATTGCTGTGAGTTGGTGGCTTCAATGGAATAATCATGACTCGCATTTGATGACCTGTCCCACCCTGCCACCAACAGGAAGAATTACAAAAATGACAGGTGATAATACATATTAAAACAAACAAACAAACCCCCAAATCTGTATCCACTAAACTAGATGATTTCTGTGTAATTTTATATGATGTGTTTCTTCCTCTTTGAAGCTAGACAAATGTAGCCTCAAGAAATGCAAAAAAAATCAATTCTGAGTTTAAATTAAGAGTGAAATTAAAACTGCAAAGACTGCAAGTGAATTTATAGACCCAGGTGTAGTCACAATGATGGAACTGTCAATGCCCTTGATTCATAGAGTGTTACAGAAGAACTAGCACAAAGTGAGGGGCTGGAAATCTGGCAGTTTTGGATTTCATTTTAATTTTGGCCACTTTAAATATGAGTGACCACAGGTGTATTATTTCACTTTTACAAACCTCAATTTCCTCACCTGACTAAAGGCAATGATATTACTTATATTTATGATGAAATTTACATCAAATAAATTTTCTTAGATATACAGTACATTGTAATTCAATAAATTATTGTTCTACATTTAAAAAAAATTGTCCTCCCAAACTTAAAATATTTGGATTATGAAACACACATGCTAACTCCATGGTGGATGAAACCATGCATGTAAGAATAGAAATCTACCTATGTTTTTGAGCATTTTAGTTTATTTATTTTATGAATTACTTCTCAAGGTATCACCATGAGAGTTACACAATTTTCTGTTATTTGGGTCCAAAAAGAGCTTGACAAAATAAGGAAAGAAAACGACCAGTGAGTTTGCTTATGAGCAAATAAAATGTCGTTGTGAATCAGAGTCAAAGAATTGAAATGTAAATAAATTAGAGTCAGGTAGACCTAAGTTCATATTCTGGTTTTGCCACTTTTCAGTGGTAAGACTTTGGCAAGTCATTTAACCTCTTGGCACTTTGTTTTTTTTATCTGTCAAACAAGAATACTAATATCTTTGACCAATGACCTACATCTGGTCTTCCACATATAACCAGTACGGTGTTTAACATATACAAGCTGCTCGATAAATGCTTATTTCTATAAGATAGGAAGGAGCACATTCTAAAGTCTTTCTTGAAGACAATAACCAACACCACTTTAAAAATGTGAAGCTTTATCCGGAAAGATATTTGAAAGCTTTAGAAGATTTTCTGAATTAAAAATAAGAGAAACAACCACAAAAAGTAGAAACCTCAGGGCAATATTCCAAGTCCCCTCAGGGCAATTGAGATTTGTTAATTATGGAGTGGACATGCTTCCCCCCTTCAGAGCCTTCCTCTCCATGTGGCCCCAGGCCTGGGGCCACTACAGAGTCCTCCTGCAGATGCTATGTGCCCTAAGAGGAGGATTCTTTCTCTTGATCCTACAAGCTCCAGGAATAAGGTTTTTGACAATGTTTCTCTAAATCAGAATACCTGGAAAATATTAAGTGATCACATCTCCTCTAAATGTTCCTCCTGCTGGGAGACTTAGGATATATTTTATATGTAGACACCATATTCGGTGCTAGTGATGAAAGGAAAAGAATAAGAGATATAGATCCTCCCATTATGGGCTTAATAATTCACTAGGACAGGCTGTACTTAATTAAATAAACAAAAAAGCAAATGTGAAATGCCCACTGTAATGCATGTCATAACAAGGAGGTATATAATGCTACAAAGGCATCTAGTATGGGAAATCAACCTAATCAGAGATATAAAATATAAGATTAGAAGACAATTAGGCAAAAGGATTGGGGTTGGGTGCATGGTCCAGGAAGAGAAAACAACTGGTGCAAAGATGCTGTGGTAGCAGATAAAATGGCATGTTCAGGAATCTGGAAGGTAAACAGCTCAGTAGAGCCACACGGAGGCAACGTGGACGAGGTGGACGATGGACACGTCCATGAACAACAGCAGGAAGTTACTGAAGAACTTGAACAGGGTGGAGTGGGACGGGATAATATTTGTGTTTCTTTTTTCTATAATGTGGGAAAAAGAGTAGAAGAAATAAAGTGCATGCAGGCCGAGCCCGTGGTGCACTTGGGAGAGTGCGGCGCTGGGAGCGCGGCGATGCTCCCGCTGTGGGTTCGGATCCTATATAAGGATGGCCGGTGCACTCACTGGCTGAGTGCCGGTCACGAAAAAGACAAAAAAAAAAAAAAGAAAGAAAAGAAATAAAGTGGATGCAGAATCCAGTTAAAAGGTTATTTCAGCTCAGGTAAGACATGATTGATGTTTATACAACAGTAGCAACATCCATGATAGAAAATGAGGTAAACAGAAGTGAAAATTAAGGTGAAAATACTTAAGGGACTAGACAGTGATGCTATTAAGGGTCAGACTTAAGAGAAAAATAACAAACTCAGTTTTGGAACTCCTTGAATTTGAAGATCCTATAAAATACCTCAGTAGAAATGTCAAGTAGACATTTAAATATGTGGATCGGGGCTAAGAGGAGGTGCCAAGTTTTCCTTCGTAAATGTTTAGGGGATATGCATATACTGAAACCAACTGTATCAATAAGATGACTCTGTATTACTTATACAGTAACAAGAGAAGAATCTCTAGGATAGAGCTTTGAAGGACTCCAACAATTGATTGAAGGGAAGTGCAGGATCCTGCAGAGGAGACAGAAAAGGAACAGCCAACCAGGCAAAGAAAAAAGAGAAAAAAGAGGAGGGAAAAAAAAAAAAAAACTAACAAAATAGGACAGCATCATGGAAGAAAACAAAAAGGGATTTTCTAGAATAATAGGCTTTTGGAGGCTTTTAAAAGACCAAGTAAGATAAAGATTTTGGATTTAGTGACATGGAGGCCATGGGGAAACCCACATGAGCTCTTTTGGTGGAATCATGAGGGTGGCCCCTTATGACTGCTTGGGTCCACTGTCGTGTATCTTTCATGCACTGCAAGGCACTTTCTCCAAACCTACCCTATCTTCTACCACTTCAGCCTGGATATAGAATCTAGAATTTCAGCCTAACTCCAGAAAGCAGTAAATGCCTTGCTTGTAACCTGAGAGTACCGTTACCCTCATTGGAGGGAAGTCGTGATGACTGAATGAGTTTAGATATGCAGGGTTGCAGTACTTAACTCAGAGCAGTATTAAACATTAGGCTGAACTGCATAAAACTGTCATCGGGTGGGGGTGGGGACAATAAGTGGCTAAACATTTGCGATTTAATTTAGTTCTGTCAAACGTTAACGGTTATTATTATTCTCTGAAATACCAACATTTTTTACATTCCATTTTTAAAAACCCAGATTATAAAGTCATTTTTGAGGGAAGACCCAATCTTTGGTTAAATCTGAGTCAGTGAAGGGCCATCACTGTCTCCCAGCTCCTCCCTCTGGGGCTTTTCCTTTTCTGTTACATAGGACTCACTCCTGTTTGTTTATATAAATACAGTTCACACTATAAAGGATGAAACTAGAGAAGGTAACATTATGGCAAAATTTCAGAAACCAACATTAGACCAGTGGAGAAAATCTTTGTGGCAGGTGCCTGGCCTAGGACTTTCCCTTCCTCTGAGCACCCTCACTCAGGGTGCAGTGTGGACGGTGGTTGTGTACACCCGGCTTTAAACACCAGCTACAACTGTTTTTATCCTCTCTTGTCCATTGCTCTTATCAATAAAATGGGAAAAATACTACATGATGCACATATTTGTTTAGGGTTTAGTAATTGGGCACAAATAAAATGCCTAGGATAATATATGGCATATAATTGATACACAAATGCCAGTTCCCTTCCTTTTTCCTTTTTCTCCTGAAGCCAGTGTTTAAGTCAAAAAGGCTATAAGAATACTCTACTCCCTTTTGCAAAACTAGCCTCAGCCACAGGCAGCCAATGACTGACTGACTCTGGGCCTTTCCGCCTGTGTGCTGAGACTTGCATTTAAGAAATGCATTTTTATGTCATTTTCTTTACTCGTAGTTACTTGTACTTTTACTTTTGGTAACTTCGTGTCTCAATTAGTGGTTTCGTATGTCCTGCCCAGACACTTTGGGGGATGTAATCAGTGGTTCTCCCTGGGGCACGCGCTCTTTCACACTGTCCCTCACACATGCCCTCTGAGAAGAAAAGTGTGCTCCTTGTTTCCAGAGACACAGAATCTTTGGAAAACATGTTGGCTAGGGTGATATCTGCTTAACTAGGCAGCCATAGTTCAGATCCGGTGCACAATGCAGCCAGATGAGAGTTCTTCTGGAAACTGCAATAGTCTTCAGAATTCTACAAGTCTTTCCACAAAACTTATTAAGCTGTTATATATTGGAAAAAAATAGCACCACAAGAAAATCACAGTTGTAGTTCTGTTACACAATTTTCCTCTGGAGATGTCTATAGTGAAGAGAGAGGCATGGGTGACCTTGATGGACCTTGAGCCCCTGTATGTGTGAGAAAATGGGAAATGTCCCCTCCAAGTGTGAGGCCCCAGTATCCCACTGGCTCTTGAGAACATTTCCTTTGTACCACCAGTTATAATTATGCCTGTAAAACACTGAGCTTAGGAATGATTTCCATAAATGTGCTGGCCTCCAAGTAGTGTGAGGTTTAAACACACACACATACACACATACACAAACACGACTGCAAGTCACATACAGGAGCAAAGCTTCTCCACCTGTACAACCACATACTTAATATATGCAAAGCAGACCCATATGGGGCCAGTAGGTGTCAAAATGAAAGCATGATTACTCTGGTAGTTCGTTCTAAAAGTCAACCTCATAATACCATCGGGGTTCCTTCTTATCCAAGTATTCATTATCTGTGGGCTTTCAATTAAAAGTCCACATAAAGAAGCAAAAGTTATCACAATACAATATTAACTAATGAACCCACCATTTATGAAATTAGTCTTCACTCCAGAATTCCTCCCTGCCTAATTCTCTTATTTATTTCTACCCATCAAGTCAACCTTATCATCTGTGCAGGTCAGAATTTCCCTGATTGTTCAACTGTGACTTTTTTGTCCTCATTTTAACTGGATTAAATTTAAGGGGATTTATTCCAGTATTAATTATTCTTAGATAAAGAGGGCTTCCTAAATTTTGTTCTTAAAATTCAACAAATGCTGGGAATAGATTAAAATATTAGGAGCTTAAAAGCAACTTCAAATGAACCTAGATAAAGAAAATGAAAGAAAGAAGAATATTTAGAATGTTTGGAAACCAGGATTTGCATTTTTTAACTTGAAAACAAAAAGTGAACAAAATCTTAAATGGCCTGATAAATAATTAAATAATATTTTCATCATCATCATAAAAAAAAAAAAAAAGATCCTCATTATGAGGTAAATGAGACCAAACACACAAGGTGGGGTAGGGCAGTGGGAGAGTCTATGATGAGTGTGATGATGGGAGCCTTGCTCGTAGGAACCCTGCGAATGCTGCTTGGGGAGCTTTTAGCCCAAGCACCCGAGTGCAGAGGAACTGAGATGACCAGGAGGTACTGACATGCTCCATGTCTTTAGGACTGTATAATTTCAACCTGGAAACTCCCTCTCTTTCTCTACTTGCAGAACTCTCACTGTTATGGACTGAACTGTGTACCCCCCAAAATGCTGAAGCACTAACCCCAGTACCTGTGAATATAATGTTATTTGAATATAATACCATTCCTGCAATGTTCTGACTGTCGGTGTCTCCCAAACATGTTGAAACTTCATACTCAATGGGATAGCATTAAGAGGTAGGGCCTGTGGTAAGTGATTAAGTCATGAGTTCTGCACCATTGTGAAAAGGATTAGTACCCTCATAGAAGAGGCTTGAGGGAGCTCTCTTGCCCTTCCTACCATGTAAGGACACAGCAAAAAGGCACCATCTATGAAGCAGAGAGTGAGTCCTTGTCAGACACCAAATCTGCTGGTGCCTTGATCTTGGACTTTCCAGTCTCCAGAACTGTAAGAAATAATTATTTTCTTTTCTTTTTTTTTTTTAAATAAATTACCCAGTCTAGCGTATTTTGTTATAAAAGCCCAAATGGAGTAAGATAGGGTTTTCGCAGATGGTCAAGTTAAGATGGGGTCATTAGAGAAGACCCTACTCCACTATGACTGTGTCCTTTTCAAAAGGGGAACTATGGCCATGGACACACACACACACACAGACACATACATATGCATAGAAACAGAGAGAACACCATGTGAAGATAGAACACCATCTACAAGTCAAGGAACACCAAAGACTGCCAGCGAATCACGAGGAGCTGGGGGGCGGGCAAGGAAAACATTCTCCTTCACAGCTCTCAGAAGAAACCAATCTGCCAATACCTTGATCTTAAAATTCTAGCCCCCAGAACTGTAAGACAATAGAATATTGCTGTTTAAGCCTCAAGTGTGTAGTACTTTGTTATGGCAGCCTTAGCAAGTTAATAGACTCACTGAGGAAGGGTTCCAATTAAAATATTTTTGAAAAAGTGAAATAATTACTTTTTCAAAGTAATGAAATAATGAAATATTGACTTTCAAAACTATATTTTATCTTATTCCCATGCAAAGTGACTTTAGTCGTGATATTTAAAGGGAAATAACCATTTAAATTCATAAACACATTAATTCTCAACCTGTAATTTCCTTTACTTTCCCCATGCACCTTACAAAATATAAACCTTCCTTGTAATAATCCCTTATCTCCTTCCCTCCTTTCGCAAACGGTACAGCTCTGGCTGACTATAGATAAGTGAATGCTATAAAATGTATTTTGAAAAAAAAAGAAAAGCTTTGGGTCTTCTCATTGGTATGTTGAACATGCATGGCTTTCCATGCACTATTTCTTCCACAAATAAATTATAAATAAAAAGCAAACTGCATCAAAATGAATCTATTAGTGAGTTCTCAATGCTAAGGTAAAACCTGTCTGTGTGCTCCTGACCTCACTTTTAAAAGGTCTGAGAACTCCATTTGTCTGAACCTGTAATAACTGTCTCCAAATCTTTACCCTTGACTCCAGGTTTTATTACTTAGGATTCACTGTCGGTAAAATCATATTTTAAGAGCAAGACATGTGACTTGGAATGATAAAATTCCATTTTCTTGGTGATGGGGAAAATTTGACCCAGTGATTTGTAGGAATATTCTAGCATTTGATCTATTTTGATAGAGTGGGAATTCTAATTACAACCTTCCCTGACAGGAGAACATTCAGGCCCAGGTGACACCCTCCACCTCCCTTAGCCAGGTGAGATGGAAGTTAAAGGAATCTAACTCCTTTGCCCCAGATATTGGTAGTGGCCCTGCAAAATCTGTAAATGTCATCAGCAAAGTCAGCTACTGGCCAAGAGCCTGGAGGCTGTTTGCACTGTCAGGCTCATATTGTAACCATCCCATCAGGGGCTGTCCTGAGTCAGATGGGTATCCTTGTAGAGCAGGCATCTGGACTGTAGGATGTGGTTCTCTTCCCTGGCTATATGGTGGAAACACCTGAGGAGCTTCTCAACCATGCCAGGGACTGAGCCCCATCCCCGAGCAAGAGACTCGAATCTCCAGCACTGGGACACTGGATCTGTATTTGTTCAAACCTACCTAAAGCAGCTAAGGTTGAGAGTCACTGGTCCAGAAGCAAAGCATCTGGCCTGAACCAGTGTTGTACCAATAGAAACATAATGCAAGGAAAATGAAGAATTAAAGTGAATGCTGTAGTCAGACTCGTGGGTTTTGGTACAGAGTCATACTGAAGGTCCTTAAATAATAATACTAATAATAACAATAATAAATATGTGTGCTTCTTTATCAATATCAGTGCTGATGACATTTTAATTTTTTTTTTTTTTAATTTATTGTGAGTTTGTATGCAAACTACAGCTGGAAATACCACAGCAGGGCCGATCCTTTGCCTTGAGCACTTTGCCACCCACACCCCTCCACTGCCAGCTTTGATCCCCTATCCTTGCCAGTTGGCTTCTTTTACTCGCTCATATTTCTATTTCCCATTAATCTAGCTTGCTCATGGCCTTGGCTGACCATGTCTCCTACTTCATCTAAGAATGTCCTTTCACTTTTTGCCTCTGTTGCTAAGGGACCCAGTCCTCTATTTTTTCAAAATTCAAATTCTGCCCTTTAAAATAAACTCTATATCAAAGTGTAACACATACACAAAAAATCATAATTCATAAATTTACAAATGAGGAAATTTTACAAAATGAACATGTATAAGTAACCAACACAGATCAAGAAGTAGAACATGACCAGTACCCCAGAAGGTGCCTGTTTTCTCCCTCCTAATCACTAACTACCTTGTCCACAAATGGAACCACTAACCTGACTTCTAACACCAAAGATTGCTTATGTCAATTTTTGATCTTTATGTAAATGGAATCATAACATATGTTCTTTTTATGTCTAGATATTTTTTTCATTCGGTATTATGTTAATAAAATTCAATCATGTTGCTGTATGTAGCTCATTTATTGTTTCTGTTAACCTGCTTTTTAAAGCTTAGAATAAAGTGAAAATCATGGACATTTTTTACGTTAATGCTCACAGATCTATCTCATCCGTTTAAGTGGTGCAAATGGACATCTATATTATTTCCAAGTTTGTGTAATTATAATCTTTCCTATGATGAAGAGCCTCATGTACTTGTGGTAACTACACTTTAAATAGAATATTGACCAACTGTAAGGCATGTAGGACCACAGGGAAGGAAAGGAAAGTCAAATGAAAGAAATGAAATAAAATGCCTGTGGATAACTAGGGGTTCTGGTGAGGATGCTGTTCTTCCTCACTCTGATAAATATTTCTCATTTCTCAGCCTGACGGCGCTCCAACTCTTGACCCTATACAAATCTTGTCAACAAGCCCCAGTTATACAAAAAGTACGAGTCAGCATTCCCAAGCAAAGCAGATGTGTAACTGGTAAACATATTGATTTTTTCAGTGGTAGAAGATATCCTTAGGCATCCTTAATTCACAAACATGAATGGAAAAACCTAACTCACAAGGGCTATAAAGAAAAACTTAATGATAAGTTCCCACAGTGGGATATGAAGTATTTACATAAAGAGGTCTCTAGAATGGACCTTAAAAGAATCCTTAAAAAAAATCTGGCCTGTTTTACAGATTCATGGTGATTTCCATAATTTAATACTAAACATTGTGGTGCATTGAAAAGTTCATAAGCTTTAATGACCCCAAAAGACTTAGATCAAGTGATCCTTTTGCCATTTAAAAAATGTGTGACTTTTGAACCTCATATCTTTTACAAACAAACAAACAAAAAACAAGGCCAAAGAGGGGTTAACTATTCATATACAATAATCGTATAGTGCAGTTATCCATTTCCTTATCAAATTAGTTAGGAGAAACAAGTAGTCATCCAGCAGTGAAAGCAATTTGGTTTCTACTCTGCATTGATACCAACATGGGGCTGGTGACAAGTGTACCTCAGCAGGCAGGGGGCTACAGGATCCAAGAAGACAGTGGGGTTAGTACTAAGAGATAGACACAATAAGGAGTCAACAGAGGCAGAAGCAGGAGAGGATGCTTGCCACTGCGAGAATTAGTACAAGCAAAGGATCTCTGGAAGATAAATTCAGAAGTAATATAATGCAGATATGACCTGTCAGGAGACTGATTTGAGCATCTGTCTATAGCTGAATTTTGACGTTTGTATGGTGATTATGCATATAATCTCCAACAAAAATATGTGGAGTATTAAAGTTTACTTTAAGTCCTAAACTCACAATCCTGAGCCCACACTTTAGCCACCTCTTTTATTAGGGCTCTCCCACTCAATACCACTATTCATCTGCCCTAATAACTCCAGGGCCAGGCATCGGACAGCTAGGGATAGCTACTATATCCCAGGGCCCACTGAAATTATTCAAACTAGTCAATCTTAAGCCTGATTGTCATGCCCCATACATTCTTTCCCACAGAAACTACAAGAAAGGCTCTTGCCCACCGTTCCCCCTTCTCCTGTGCATCCTGACAGACCCTGGTGCTTCCTCTCATGGCCCCTCGTGATATGGAATGCTCGCCTCCTCCTGGGTGCTGTGAGTAACAAACTGTCTTCTCAATGGCAATCATTTCATGATCAGTTGTCCTTACTATCCTTCACATTTTCTACAATACCGTGTATTTTGGAACATAGACTATTTGATGGAGTTTGGATGTGTTGTGCCCTCCAAAACTCATGTAGAAATTTGATCTCCAATGTGGCAGTGTTGGAAACTGATTGAGTCATGGGGGTGGATCCCTCATGAATGGATTCATGCTCTCCGTTGGGGAGGGGGCATTAATGAATGAGTTCTCGCTCTATTAGTTCCCATGAGAGCTCGTTGCTTAAAAAGACCCTGGCACCTTCTCGCCTTGTGATCTCCTTGTACCCGCTGGCTCTCTGCCATTTTCCGCCATGAGTAGAAGCAGCCTGAGGCCTGTGCCAGATGAAGCTGTCCCAGAATCATAAGCCAAATAAACCTCTCTTCTTTATAAATTACCCAGTGTCAGGTATTTCTGTTATAGCAACACAAAACGGACTAAAACACTACTGAAATGAATGTTTTAAAAGGATCATGTGCCATGCTAAGAACTTGTAAACACTTTTAAAATATTAAAAATATGCTTTCTAAAGCAGGAATGAACTGCTTAGATCAATATTCCACCACTACTTATTGGGATAAAGATTTTACCTTTGAACAGAATTAAAATTTAAGGTCAGCAGAAAGTTATCATTTATGTTTTTCGAATTCCTGGCTGTACCTCACAACGTACACCTCTAGAATTACACTTTGGCAATAAAGAAGAACTAAATAGCATTCCATAAAGCCTACCATCTAGACGGTGAGTTAGCATACAGAAATAAATAAATCATAGTGCTGTATGTGTTTAAGAATTATGAGCAAATTGCAATGTGAATATGATGGGGTGGGATAGAGAATCATCTGCCTTTATATGAGAGCAGAAAGTGACAAAGAAGGCTTCAGAGAAGACATTAGGAACAGTTGTCTGAGTGATTACACAAGGGACAGACAATTACACTATTCTGCTTATGACAACGACTTGAGGCAATGTAAGAAACCTACTGTATGTCACACTGTACATCCTTCCTTTCAAAGGGCAAGATGCAAAAAATGGACACAGCTCCAGGCAAGCTGTCAACAAGAGCTGGCCATGGGATGGGAACCCTGAGCCTTGAGAGAAGAGCCTCAAGTGCTCCCTGGACAGCAGCGTTGTGACGGTCCCACCGGGCTCAGCTCTCAAAAGGTGAAGATTGGAGAAAATTTGCTTCTTTTGGATTTAAGTTAGCCAAGGCTCTTTTTCTACTTGACTTATGAATCATTTAAAGATTTCTGGAAGAAGAATACAGAGGAAGAGACAGAGAAAGGGAAGAGGGGAGAAAAGGGGAAAGACAGGAATAAAGAAAGAATGGAAAAGGAAGAGAGAGGAAGAAAGGAGATTGGATGAGACAGTAATGACAGCGAAGGAAAGGAAAAGGAAGCAATCACTTACTGCCTGTCATTCTTATTCTTGGATCACCCTCTTCTGTGACGATCACAGTATCTCTGGCCCAGTGACTTTCTTCCCCTGAGAACTGAGTAGCAGAGCTGAACTTTTCCCATTTAGAAAATAGGATTTTCTCAATTTGTGTAAAAGGCCATGCAGGGCAGAGGTCTCAGGTGTTGCCAGGCCCTCCAGCTTGAGCTTGTGGGAGAGCAGCAGCCAGTGTCTACTGCATCATCTGGTCCTGCTGACTTTGACTGCAGAGGGGAAAAGCCCAACATGTTCTTTATTTCACACACACACACACACACACACACACACACACACACACACACACACACTCTCTTCTAGCTCAGGGTGGTAGCAAACCCAGCTGCCAAGCTTGCATACTGAGATTGGTATCTTGCCAACACCCAAATCAAGAGAACATTCAATTAAAGAGCTCAGTAACTTAAAGCAGAACACTGTGGCATCAGGACAACTGTTGATGTGTCTTACTTGAATTTATAGAAAGAATAAAAAGAGGTGACACCTCAATCCAGCCAAATTGAGTTTACCCAATTTTTATCATTGTTGTTAGAGACATTTATAAGCTAAACTTATAGGTCCAGTACAGGTATTTCAATTCAAGTAATTGTCACGACACAAAGAAATACCTAGAATAATTTATAGAAGTCTATCAACACTTTATGTATGGTCCAATCAAACTCTCTTAAACATTTTTAATTGCTTACCTCATCAAGGTGAAATTGAACAATCTATGTTCAATTGGTCCATACCAGAAAAATGGGTCCCTCTGGGGGATAAAACATGATTGTGGGAACTTAAGCTTAGAACTTAACCTGGAGGCGGTGGTGGAATAGGGCAGGGTTGACCTCAGGTTCGTTCTCCTTGAAGGCATGGGGAATGTGAAATATGGTGTGCAGGGGTGAAGTCAGAATTACAAAACAAGTGGACTGTTCTATTAAACCATCAATTCCAAACAGCCATTATAGAGGGGAAAACAAGGTACAGGCCATAGACTGAAAATGGTTGGGAAGTAGGTGAGGAATGAAGGGAAGGACATGGAATCTGGAACACTGCTGTAGGAGATTGTGGGACATCCCTGTGGTCCTGCCCATGGGAGGGGAGGGAGCTAAGATTGTAAACTGGTCGAGGCAGGATAAAATGAAAGGATTTTATCTTCATTACATGGATGAGGAAACTAAGGCTCAAAAAGGTTAAGTAAGTGTGCCCTGACTTCAGATAGCCATATTGACCTCAGCAATAGTCTTGGCCCAAAAGGAGCTCAAACTCAAAGAGGAGAGGTAAGTATGCAAAGAGAACTGGAAGGGAGAGTGGAAAGTGATCAGACAGGAACTTCCTATTGTTTAATCATTTATAATCTTGGGGCAGGCACTCTGAGGAATGCACAAACTAACTTCTTTCTGCCCATGTTCTAGGGTCTGAAGATCTCAAGAGACTCTCCCAAGGTCATACAGTCACAAGGTGAAAGGTAGAACCAGAAAGCAACCCAACTGTGTTTGGCTCCAAAGTGCAAGCCTTCCTTCCTTCCTTACTCTCTACATTAACATTAATTTAACCGAAGTCTTGAAGTCATTAAATGAAAAAATACCTCAAAAATAAGTTTGTGTTAACAAATAAAGGGTGGATGAAGTGTAAATGGGAGTCATTAAGATTCCTATTCCTGCTGATGGAATAGGTGTGCAATATGAAAGAAATTAGAAGATCAGGCATGGCTCCTAGATTTTTAGTCTGAACAGAAATTGGAGAGTATTGCCACTGAGGAGCGGGGAGAACAAAGCAGTTAGTAGAGGCAGTGTCAGGTGTGGTGGGGGCTTATTGTTCTTGAGCTGAATCTGTATTAACCTGTGAGTTAATCTATCTCTTATCTATGGGTGGGGTTTCCATTGCATGTGCTTCTAAAGAACCCAGTGAGGTGACCTCCATTGTATCAATTATCACATAGTGTTGCGATCACTTGGTTAGTTATTTATCTTCATTTTAATCTGCATGCTCCTTGGGAGTTCTGTTGACTGTTTTGTTCCCATATTCAGAGAGAAAATCTGGGAAAAACAACACCCTGTGAATGCAACCACATTGACCTCTGAACTGGCACACACACAGAGACACCACGGAAATAAGACTGTGTGGCCCTGAACCTGTGGACATCATACGCCAAATCCCTTGGGGGGATTCACTAAAGGCAGATCTCCCACCTCCTCACTGGTTTGTTCAGATCCAAAGGGACATTCCTAAGTCTTCAGACTGAAATCACCTTTGAATTCTCATTGTCCCTGAAGTTTACCGTTAGATAGACGGTTCTGTTTATAATTTCTATTAACTAAACTCCTCTTTTTAAATTGTATTACTACTGCTAACCACAGTAGGTGTGTCATGCCATAACCTATCCTACGTCACAAATATTACCAGGAACACTGCAAGGATATTGATGCAAAAAGGGAAACAATAAAAACCGACACGCAGGCTCCAACAACAGTGCAGAAGGGTTATAAAGGAAGCTCTCTTTCCTTTTCTTTTCCTCAATGTCTCCTGCTACTCACACATGTTATTACTTGAGAAAAAAAATCACAGAGTGACGTTCTCGGATGAATCCAGCAATTATGAAGAACCTAAAACTACAGGAAGCTCATGCCCCCGAAGAAGAGATGTGCAGAAATTCTGGATCTCCTGTTGCCTGTACTGGGGGAGGCAGCCTGGATAGGGGTCCACGTTAGCTGAAACATATCAAAATCTTCCTTTGTCTTATCTGCAGCAAAGGCTCATTTGTGTTAGAATCAAATACCACACTGGTCACTTATGACAGGTAGAAAGTGTATAGTAACCGAGGCAGACAAACGTGTCAAGAAAGAACAATTGTGGTGTGCAGGTTAATTCTAGATGTCAACTTGGTTAGATGAAGGAATGCTGAGAAAACTGGTAAAGCAATCTTTTCAGGTGTGTCCATGAGGGTGTTTCCAGCAGAGATTAGTATGAGAGTCTGAGTGGACTGGGTAGGAAAGACCCACCCTCAGTGTGGGCAGGAACCATCCAACCCATTGGGGGCCTGAAGAGAATAAAAGAGAAAAAAGGTGAATCTTTCTTTCTACCCGCTGGAGCTGGGATATACTCTTCTCCCCTGTCCATGGACATTGGAGCTCGAGACTCTTCACCTTCTGGGTTCCAGGACTGAGCCACGCTACCAGCATCCAGTTTGCAGACGGTCTATGATGGGACTTTTCTTCATAGCCACATGAGCTAATTCCCCTAATAAATCCCTCTCATATAATTATAACATATCCTATTGATTCTGTCTCTCTGGAGAACCCTGACTAATACATGTGGGAAGACTTAAAATAAGTTGGGATAAAATTCATCCAGTAAACAAGACCATGGGCACTGTTTGCAGACCTACCATTTGGGAAGAGAAATTATATATCTGGGGATTGTTTTAAAATTTGCCCTCTGAAAGGTAAAATAGTATGTGTATTCCCCAGGATGTATTAATGCCAACCCGCTTTCAGATAGAGTGTCTCAAAAAACAACTTCAGCTTAGGAAAAAACAACAGAGTTGAGACAGTTGTCAAAGCAGAATATATTACGTTTTCTGCTACTCCCCACCCTCACCATTAGCATTCGAGCATCTTACTGGGTTGGCAGGGAGAACATCATGATTCTGATTTTTCAGCAAAATGTGTGTGCCTATGCAGAGACACATGCTTTGTGTGACGGAAGTGCCAATCTCATCATTTCCAGGAGAAAACTTTACATTTCATAATGCTAGAAATGTCCCCCAGATGCATGCATTTGTTTATTATCCTGAGGCATCAGTTCTCCTATAGGCAGCTCATATTTTGTCCCCAATGAAGAGACCGTGAATGGCTTGACAATAGTGGCACCTCCATGCAATTCTGTGAAATAGGATTAGTGAGCTGTGCAACGTGAGCAAGAAGAAAATACAGATGTATAAAACGAGTCTGGGGGACAAGGGGTGTGTGGTGTGTGGGAGTGTGAGCACAGCATAAGTGCTGCACTGGGAAAGATTAGAAATTAGCAAACTGCAGCCCAGGGGTCAATACGGTTGTTGTTTTTAAATAAAGTTTTATTGGAGTACAACCACATACATTTGTGTATCGTCTATAGCTGCTTTTGTACTCTTTTTTTTTTTTTTTTTATTTTATTTTTATTTTTATTTATTTATTTTTTTTAATTTTATTTTGTCGATATACATTGTAGCTGAATAATGCTCCCCATCACCAAAACCTCCCTCCCTTCTCCCTCCCCCCCGTCCCCCCCAACAATGTCCTTTCTGTTTGCTTGATGTATCAACTTCAAGTAATTGTGGTTGTTATATCTTCTTCCCTCCCCCCCCCGATTTGTGTGTGTGTGTGTGTATGTGTGTGTGTGAATTTATATATTAATGTTTAGCTCCCTCCAATAAGTGAGAACATGTGGTATTTCTCTTTCTGTGCCTGACTTGTTTCACTTAATATAATTCTCTCAAGGTCCATCCATGTTGTTGCAAATTGCAGTATTTCATTCGTTTTTATAGCTGAGTAGTATTCCATTGTGTAGATGTACCACATTTTCCGTATCCACTCATCTGATGATGGGCATTTGGGCTGGTTCCAACTCTTGGCTATTGTAAAGAGTGCTGCGATGAACATTGGGGAACAGGTATACCTTCGACTTGATGATTTCCATTCCTCTGGGTATATTCCCAACAGTGGGATGGCTGGGTCGTATGGTAGATCTATTTGCAATTGTTTAAGGAACCTCCATACCATTTTCCATAGAGGCTGCACCATTTTGCAGTCCCACCAACAATGTATGAGAGTTCCTTTTTCTCCGCAGCCTCGCCAGCATTTATCGTTCATAGTCTTTTGGATTTTAGCCATCCTAACTGGGGTTAGATGGTATCTCAATGTGGTTTTGATTTGCATTTCCCGGATGCTGAGTGATGTTGAGCATTTTTTCATATGTCTGTTGGCCATTTGGATATCTTCCTTAGAGAAATGCCTACTTAGCTCTTTTGCCCATTTTTTAATTGGGTTGCTTGTTTTCTTCTTGTAAAGTTGTTTGAGTTCCTTATATATTCTGGATATTAATCCTTTGTCAGATGTATATTTTGCAAATATTTTCTCCCACTCTGTTGGTTGTCTTTTAACTCTTTTAATTGTTTCTTTTGCTGTGCAGAAGCTTTTTAGTTTGATATAATCCCATTTGTTTATTTTTCCTTTGGTTGCCCGTGCTTTTGGGGTCGTATTCATGAAGTCTGTGCCCAGTCCTATTTCCTGAAGTGTTTCCCCTATGTTTTCTTTAAGAAGTTTTATTGTCTCAGGGTGTATATTTAAATCCTTAATCCATTTTGAGTTGATTTTAGTATACGGTGAGAGGTATGGATCTAGTTTCATTCTCCTGCATATCGATATCCAGTTATCCCAACACCACTTGCTGAAGAGGCAGTCCCTTCCCCAGTGAATAGGCTTGGTGCCTTTGTCAAAGATCAGATGGCAGTAAGTGTGTGGGTTGATTTCTGGATTCTCTATTCTATTCCATTGGTCAGTGTGTCTGTTTTTATGCCAGTACCATACTGTTTTGGTTATTATAGCTTTGTAGTATAGCTTAAAGTCAGGTAGTGTTATGCCTCCAGCTTTATTTTTTTTGCTGAGCATTGCTTTGGCTATTCGTGGTCTTTTATTGTTCCATATAAATGTCTGAATAGTTTTTTCCATTTCTGAGAAAAATGTCTTTGGAATTTTGATGGGGATTGCATTGAATTTGTATATCACTTTGGGTAGTATGGACATTTTCACTATGTTGATTCTTCCAATCCAAGAGCATGGAATATCTTTCCATCTTCTTGTATCCTCTCTAATTTCTCTCAGCAGTGGTTTGTAGTTCTCATTATAGAGATTTTTCACCTCCTTGGTTAACTCAATTCCTAAGTATTTTATTTTTTTGGTGGCTATTGTAAATGGGCAGGCTTTCTTGATTTCTCCTTCTGCATGTTCACTATTGGAGAAAAGAAATGCTACTGATTTTTGTGTGTTGATTTTGTATCCTGCTACTGTGCTGAAATCATTTATCAATTCCAGCAGTTTTTTTGTAGAGGTTTTAGGCTGTTCGATATATAGGATCATGTCATCTGCAAACAGGGACAGTTTGACTTCATCTTTTCCAATCTGGATGCCCTTTATTTCCTTCTCTTCTCTGATTGCTCTGGCTAGTACTTCCAACACTATGTTGAATAGGAGTGGTGAGAGTGGGCATCCTTGTCTAGTGCCTGTTCTTAAAGGAAAAGCTTTCAGCTTTTCCCCATTCAGGATGATATTGGCAGTGGGTTTGTCATATATGGCTTTAATTATGTTGAGATACTTTCCCTCTATACCTAACTTATAGAGGGTCTTTGTCATGAATGAGTGCTGAACTTTATCAAATGCTTTTTCAGCATCTATAGAGATGATCATATGGTCCTGGTGTTTGAGTTTATTAATATGGTGTATCACATTTATTGATTTGCGTATGTTGAACCAACCTTGCATCCCTGGGATGAATCCCACTTGATCATGATGAATAATTTTTCGTATGTGTTGCTGTATTCTGTTTGCTAGTATTTTAGTGAGGATTTTTGCATCTATATTCATCAAGGATATCGGCCTGTAGTTTTCTTTTTTGGTTATATCTTTATCTGGTTTTGGTATCAGGATGATGTTTGCTTCATAGAATGATTTTGGGAGATTTGCGTCCGTTTCAATCTTTTGGAATAGTTTGTAAAGAATCGGTGTCAATTCCTCTTTGAATGTTTGGTAAAATTCTGCTGTGAATCCATCTGGTCCTGGGCTTTTCTTTGTTGGGAGCCTTCTGATAACAGCTTCAATCTCCTTTATTGTTATTGGTCTGTTCAAATTTTCTACATCTTCACGGTTCAGTTTTGGGAGCTTGTGTGTGTCCAGAAATTTATCCATTTCCTCCAGATTTTCAAATTTGTTGGCGTATAGTTGTTTATAGTAGTCTCGAATGATTCCTTGTATTTCAGATGAATCAGTTGTAATATCGCCTTTTTCATTTCTAATTTTTGTTATTTGAGTCTTCTCTCTTCTTTTTTTTGTTAGCCATGCTAATGGTTTGTCAATTTTATTTATCTTTTCAAAAAACCAACTTTTTGATTCGTTGATCTTTTGAATTGTTTTTTGGTTTTCAATTTCATTCAGTTCTGCTCTGATCTTAATGATTTCTTTCCGTCTGCTAACTTTAGGATTGGATTGTTCTTGTTTTTCTAGTTCTTTAAGGTGAAGTGTTAGGTTGTTCACTTGCCATCTTTCCATTCTTCTGAAGTGAGCATTTAATGCAATAAATTTTCCCCTCAATACTGCTTTTGCAGTATCCCACAGGTTTTGGTATGATGTATCATTGTTTTCATTAGTTTCAATAAACTTTTTGATTTCCTGCTTGATTTCTTCTTGGACCCATATGTCATTAAGTAGAATGCTGTTTAATTTCCATGTGTTTGCATAGTTTCCAGAGTTTTGTTTGTTATTAATTTCTAGTTTTAATCCATTGTGGTCTGAGAAGATACATGGGATAATTGCAATTTTTTTGAATTTATTGAGACTTGATTTGTGACCTAATATGTGATCTATCCTGGAGAATGATCCATGTGCTGATGAGAAGAATGAATATTCTGAGGTTGTTGGGTGGAATGTTCTGTAGATATCTGCCAATTCCAATTGGTCTAGAGTCTTGTTTAGATCTTGTGTTTCTCTACTGATTCTTTGCCTAGATGATCTGTCTAATATTGACAGTGGAGTGTTCAGGTCCCCTGCTATTATGGTATTAGTGTCTATTTCCTTCTTTAGGTCTAATAGAGTTTGTTTTATAAATCTGGCTGCTCCAACATTGGGTGCGTACATATTTATGATTGTTATGTCTTCTTGATGGATCAGTCCTTTTATCATTAAGTAGTGTCCCTCATTGTCTCTTTTTATGGTTTTTAGTTTAAAGTCTATTTTGTCAGATATAAGAATAGCCACTCCTGCTCGTTTTTCTTTTCTGTTTGCATGGTAAATCTTTTTCCATCCTTTCACTCTTAGTCTGTGTGAATCTTTATGGGTGAGGTGGGTCTCTTGTAGGCAGCATATAGTTGGGTCCTGCTTTTTGATCCAGTCAGCCAGTCTGTGTCTTTTAATTGGGGAATTTAAGCCTTTAACATTAAGAGTTGTTATTGAAAGGTGTTGATTTATTCCTAGCATTTTATTGGTTGTTTGGTTGTCTTAGGTGTCTTTTGTTCCTTGCTTTCTGATTTACTGTTTGGTTTCTTTGTTTGTTGGTTCCTTAGGTTGTAGATAGTGTTTTTGTTAGCTTGTTTTCTCTTCATGAATGCCATTTTTATTGTACTAGCGGGTTTAGATTTTTCTTAGGTTTTTATGGCAGTGGTAGTTATTTTTCGGGAACCAAACCCAGTACTCCCTTGAGGATTTCTTGTAAGGGTGGTCTTGTGGTAGTGAACTCCCGCAGTTTTTGTTTGTCTGAGAAATATACTATTTGCCCCTCATTTCGGAAGGATAGCCTTGCAGGGTAGAGTATTCTTGGCTGGCAATCTTTGTCTTTTAGTATTTTGAAAATATCATCCCATTCCTTTCTAGCTTTTAGGGTTTGTGACGAGAAGTCTGATGTTAACCTGATTGGGGCTCCCTTATAGGTGATTTGACGCTTCTCTCTTGCAGCTTTTAAGATTCTCTCTTTGTCTCTGAGTTTTGCCAATTTGACTATGACATGTCTTGGAGAAGGCCTTTTTGGGTTGAATACGTTTGGAGATCGTTGAGCTTCCTGGATCTGAAGATTTGTGATTTTTCCTATACCTGGGAAGTTTTCTGCCACTATTTTGTTGAATATGTTTTCAATGGAATCTCCATTTTCCTCCCCTTCTGGAATACCCATGACTCGGATATTTGAGCGCTTGAGGTTGTCTGATATCTCTCTCAGATTTTCTTCCATGTCCTTGATTCTTTTTTCTTTCTTTTTGTCTGCTTGTGTTATTTCAAACAGCCCATCTTCAAGTTCAGAGGTTCTCTCTTCAACTTCGACAAGCCTGCTGGTTAAACTCTCCGTTGTGTTTTTTATTTCGCTGAATAATTTCTTCAGTTCAGCAAGTTCTGCTACATTTTTTTTCAGGACATTGATTTCCTTGTATATTTCCTCTTTCAGATCCTGTATACTTTTCCTCATTTCATCATGATGTCTAGCTGAGTTTTCTTGTATCTCATTCAGTTTCCTTAGAATTATCACTCGAAATTCCTTGTCAGTTATTTCAAGGGCTTCTTGTTCTATAGGATCTAGAGTATGAGATTTATTAACTTTTGGTGGTGTACTTTCTTGATTTTTTGTATTTCTGGTGTCTTTTTTTTGGTGTTTATTCATTGTGGCAGGGGGTTTCACAGTCCACCGGTTTGAGACTAATGACTAACTAGGATGTTGCTGTGGTTGCTAATTTGGTATGGCTCCCGCCGTGACTGCTCAGTTGGCCTCTAGTGTCTTGTGTGTGTGGTTGCCTCGGGTCTTGGGCTTCTCCGGGGATCCACCTTTCTGGTCAGCTTGTACTCTGCTGGGCTGGTGGATCACGTACCACAGGGTGTGTGATCTCTGTTGAGCTTTCACTTTCTGTACAGGACTTCTCCCCGTTCCGTGTGCTCTGGCCCAGGCTGTTAGATCGTGCAGTGGCGACCCCACCGGGCGTGTGGTTTCTGTCGAGTCTCCCCCCTCTGTGCACACTGTGCTGGGCTGGGGCGTGTCTTCTGCACCCCTCGTCTATCAGCTGGGCCTTCAAGACCCTGCTCAGCACCGCCTCGCCCAGGAAGTCTATCAGGTTTCTGCTAGGCACAGACAACCGGTCTCTCTGGGTGCCTTTGTAGCACTGTGTAGATCTTTCTCGGGTCTTGTTCACCTTTGTATCCCCCCGGTATAAACCGAGTCTAGTGCCTGCCTGCAGCCTGCTCTCCGGCAGGTTCAAGCGGACCTGGGAACTCTCCTACCACACTATTCCCAACCAGAAATTCGTTAGGCTTTTTTCCAAACTGGTGGTCGCAGAGATGTTATCTGCCTCCCAGTAACAGGAAGTTTACCGGGGCCGGAGTCCAGGGTGTGGTGGAGTGACAGTCGGCCGCCCGTACTTTCTAGCCCTCCCAACACTGGTCGGGACGCCCCACACCCCCAGCCCTGCCAGAGAACCGCGGAGGGAGTGGGAGAGGAGGCCGGCCCGCAGGGTCCGGAAAGCCCCGCGCCAGGCCAAGCAAATGGGCTCAGTGATGGCCGAGCAGGGCGGAGCTGCCCGCACCTGGGAAAATGGAGGCAGCACCGGGGCAGTGAGTGGCCTGGTGGTGCAGGTGGGAGCCGCGTGGGCCAGGGATCACTCACAGTGCTGTGCCAGGTCGGGCGCTCGCTCTGTCTCTGGTTTGTTGCCTTCCGTGTTCTCGGCGCTGCCGCCTCGGGCTGTTCAGTCGCGGCGCCGCTCGGGCGCTCCCAGGAATCTTCTTTAATGCCGGCCTGAAACCTCGAATCCTGAATAGGGCAGCTGGCCGCCTTCAGTGCGGCCCCAGCCTCCGGGATCCTGGCTGCATCCACAGCAGCCCTGGCGCCGTGTTCCCTGTTTCAAGACTCGCTTTTGCAGCTAAGAATCAGTTCTTTTCCTGCTCCACACTTCAAAGCTGTTGCCTGTAAATGAGGCAGCCTCTCCTGCCGGGGGCAAAGTGGCGTTGAGCCCCCACGACCGGCCAGCAGCAGCAGTCCTCCCTTAAGAGATGGCCAGAGGAAGGTCCACAAGTTTCCCGGCTGCCTGAGGCCCAGTGGCCACCTTTTCCACCTCAGCTACTCCGCGCCAGCCGCCGCAGCCGCCGCCATCTTAAAACCTCTCTGCTTTTGTACTCTTTTGCAGAGCTGGATCTGCAGCAAAGTCCACAAAGCCTAAATATTTACTATCTGGCTCTTTACAGGAAACACACGCTGATCGCTAGAATATATAAAAAGACATTCAATGAATAAAAATTATCTTGTCATGCAATGTACAATAAAAATTAAATAATGTACCAAACAAATTGTTATTTATTTATTCATTTAAATTTCTAAAACAACCCTTAAAGTGTCAAAAGAATAGTTTTAGTTTCTTCATGGTACTGGGTAAATAAGGAGCCTGCCAGCCCTCAGCACCAGCTAGTAGACAAGGTCTGTGTGGCTTCTATGACTAAAGTTCTGAGCTGGGGATTCAACTACTAAGGCTATAACCTTGAGGTCCAGTTGGTGGCAGGGGCTTAGCAAGCACAGAGGGGTGGTTCTGTGAGCGCTTTAGTACAAAAGCTCTATTCAAGTGGTGATGGTGCCGATGAACTGGGCCAGTGAAGGTCTTTCCCAGAAAGCTAAATGGGAGACCAGAAGACCAAAGGTTAGTTAGAATTGGGGCAAAATATGAAAGATAAAGAAAATAAAGACGAGAGAAAGAGAGCAGTTGAGACATGTTCACTGAATGTACAATCCAAGGAGGGACCTACTTAGAATTTGTCACACATCGTGAGAGGAGAACTGTTTATATCCTACTGGTGCCACACCTCAGTGTTATCCCAGACTCTGTGTGAGAGGCCAGGCCTTGAGGTTAAATCCTTTAATTTTAATTTTAATTTCTTATTTTCCTTTATTGCATTCATCAATGTCCTTGGGTTTCTTTGTTTTGTTTTGTTTGTTTCAATCCAATGAGCTAAACACACAGAGACTGAAATGAAACAACTTCCTGTCAAGAAATAATTACCCAGCGGGACAAACTGTGTCCAAGACAAGGTGGTTCCCCCTAAAAGGTATAAAGAAAGGCAGAGAACAACTTCAGGATGTGATACTTCTTGGGTGTCCAAGCAAATATCACTTTTTAGTAAGCTTTTATTTCTTTGGTCACCAGAATGTTCCCTAAGGTGTTAAAGCCTGTAACCATCAGCTATAAAGTTGTCTGGTGCAATTTGGTCATAATAAGTGTTTTGGAGACAATGCTATGCTTGAAATGTAAGTGAATGAATGGCTTTTAGCTTGAAATTTTTGAAAATTTGTGCCTGGCTGTTCAAATCCTCTGGAAAGTGTGGGCAGCCTGCCCCTCTTTGCTCTGCCACCATCAGTAGTTTTTTTTTTTAGCCTTGGCAGGCTCCAAAAGGGTCTCATGGCATCCTTCTCTCTAGAAAAGCTAAGGCTATGCGTCATAATCCCAGTTCATGCTGCTGGTTCTGCACATGTGGAGGTGCAGACAGATGTGTTCTCACTGCTCTAGCCAAGCAAGGAAGCATTCAATATTCTTGATGACTCTCTCTGCTCTCTCTGCTTCCACTGTCTTGTAATGTGAGACCTCTGGGTCTCTGTCACCACCACCAGATGGAATTTGGACTTCTCAGCCTCAGAAACTATAAGCAATAAATTTCATTTTCTTTATAAGTCACCCAGTTCAGGTGGGACTTCCAGTCAAGATAGCGCAATAGACGGTCCCCAGCATCACTCTCTCCCACAAATCAACCAATTTTCAACTATAAAAATGTAACAACAGCCAAGCTGGGGCCACTGGAGCTCAGGGGAAGAGGAGGAGAGACCTACAGAGTGCATGAAGGCAGGAGAAGCCACGATGAGAGGAAGAAAAAGCTAATTGGAGCGTATTGGGGCACAGCAGCTTTAAAGCTGGAACTGTGAGCATGTGGAGCAGGAGCCGGCAGAAGCCGCAGCTGTGCCCTTTGGATGGAGACGCTTGGAGGTGGCAGGTGAGAAGAGGGCCTTGGTGGCCCCCAGGACAGCAAGACCACTAATAGGGTTCCCGAGGACCCATGTAGGAGTGAGGAGCCAGAACAGCTGAAAAAGGGGAGCCATTCAGAGGCAGGTGAGTCATTCCAAGGGACCGGCCAATGGCCCGCACCATGGGAAGTGTTTGAAGCACGGGCAGTGACAGAGATGGGACCACTGGGAGAACACTGGGACAGATCAAGGACAGCCGATCCATCCCCCAATCAGCACAGGACCACTCAGAGCAGACTGGTCAGGTATACAGAATTGCATGGGGTGCGGTTTGATGAAAAACTCAGGCCCAGATCAGAGATTCTACACAACCCAGGTGCATTGGGTCTCTGGAGAGATGGAAGTACCTACAAGGTTAACCACTAAATCCTGAGCTGCACAGGAAGCCTTCCCTAGGGAAACAGCAGCAAAGTAGCAATTTAAACAACCACACAGCTCAAGTACTGGTTCCCACAGAAAGTTCCCCCATTTTAGAAGTAAGCAAAGGACAAAAAATTAGTTCTGGCTCAGGCACCCCACCAGCACCTTGAGGTCCACCAAGGGACATGAGGCATGAAGCCAGGGACCAGACCCCCTGCACACAACCAGACACACCACTGGCACCAAGGAGCATGCCAAAAACATCACCTCCATGTGGGTGGCCCACCACAGCCACCACAGTAACCACGGCTGCTGTGAAAGTGGCTAGACATCACAACCACCACGCAGACGGTCCACCAGCCACTGGAGTGCATTGACACAAGGAGAGTCACCAGAGAGACCAAAGAAAAGAAGAGGAGGTCTCACTCCACAAAGCCCATTCCAGAGTGACAGAAGAAGCACCTGCTCTATGATAATATTGGGGGACCTGATCACACCTCTCAGCATTGGACAGATCATCTAGGCAACAAATCAACAGAGTAACCATTACTCTTTCAGAGGGAGAGAAGAAATCTAGAGTTATCAGTGGTTGGAGTGGGGAAGATGAGGGGGATGGGGAGAGATTGGACAAGGGGCATAAAGAATAAGTACGATTTGTAACAATATACATACTGGTAATATTGATTTGATCAACATATGTCAACATTGAATCCAAAAATATGTATAACCAATTATGATTCAAAAAAAAAAAAACAATCAATACTCTGATGACTCAAAAATTGTGAATAATTGCATCCACCTTCCTTGGCCATCACCTATGGGTGAACCCTATGTGGATTGATAAGAAATAATAACTTTTGCCTAGAGAATCTTCCCATTTCTCCACTCCTGAGACTTAGGAAGACAGAAGCTAGTGTTAAAGCATGCTTGTGCATTGTCCCTATTCTGGGTGGCCATGCCTTTGTGAAGAGGCCTCACTGACAGCCATAGCAATGGCAACTGTAACAGGAACATTTACTGAGCACTTACAGCACAAAGCTCCTTACAGGTGCAGAGTCATTTAGCCCTGTTGACAGTTCTGGGTCTATTATTAACCCCAGTTGCAGTTGAGGGAAGTAAGACAGAGAAACTAAACAATATGTTCAAGTTCACAGAAAAAGCAAGTGTTCACAGACAGCCTTGCTCCAGAGCTCATGCTTTTAACCACCACGTTACTGCCTAGAGGAGAAAGAAACAACTTCCTCCTGCAGCTCTGTAACTAGAAAATTAGCCCTTAATCAAAACAATGCAGTATTGGAAAGGAGGTGCAGGAGGGTAAAAGAGAACATAGCCTTTGGAGTTAGAGACTAGGGTTCAAGTACCTGGGTTTGACCTTTGTGTTAAGCAGGGTAACCTTGAACAAATCCTTACTCCTCACCTGGTCTTAGGGACCTCATCTGTAAAACAGGGATGCTTATGCCTTCCACGCAGGATATTTTATGAGCACAATAAAATAATGAGCACAAAGTTCCCAGTATTGTGTCTGACACATAATGAGTAATCTCTCCCAAAAGAGAGATGACTTTTTTTCTATCTCTCTGTTCTGATGATGTGGGACAGCATCACTTCTTTTAACCCCATGCTTATAGAAGACATTGACTGTTATGTGGTACAAAAAAAGCAATCGCATAGATTGCTTGAACTGATAAAAAGCCAACACTCCTCTCTTGAAAACTTGGGGTGCCCATGACATCAGAGAACAACTTGGACCCAGCAAGGTAAAGAGGACCAATTTCACAAGGCTTAATCCTACCTTCTGAGATGTATTGAGTTAAGGTGAAGAAGCTTAAAATATTTAAAATTTTAATTACAAAGTAAAACCTCAACAAGGCTGCCCAAGGATAAGGAAAATAGTTCAGGAAGACAATTTCAAAATTGAAAGTGTAGTTTTATATTCAGTCAGTGTACAGGGTTTGGTTAATATATATGAAAATGTTACATTTAATGGTTATGTTTCTTAGGCTTGCATTAGGACAGTTTCTCAGACTTTCCTTGTTTTCGATGATATTGCCAGTTTTGAGGATTACTGGTTAGGTATTTTGAAGAATGTTTCTCAGCTGGGATCTGTCTAATGATTTTCTCATGATTAGACTGGGGTAATTTAATTCCAGGAATGAGCCACAGAGATAAAGTGCCAATGTAAACATATCATATCCATATGATTCATCACTGCTGCTGTTAACCGTGATCACCTGGCTTGAAGTTACACTTGCCTGCATTCTCAACTCTAAAGATACTCTTCTATTCCCCCGAACACAGTACTCTTTGGAAGAAAAATCACGAGGTACAACCCACATTTAAGGACTAGGGATTTATACTCTACTTCTCTAAAGATGGAGTAGCTACATTAATTATTAAGAATTGTTCTGCATGGGAGATTTGTCTATTCTCCCCACTTATTTTCTTGTATAATTATTATTTATATCATTATAGACACGTGGATTTTCACTTTATATGTTGGGTTATAGTCCAATACAACTTTATTTATTTTGTTGCTCAAATTGTTTCAGCTTTGGCAATTGGGAACTCTTTCAGTTGGCTTTGAGAATATTTTGACATACCCATACTATGGTGCTGATTTGTATTTGAGTTCTTCCTTATTTTCTAGCACTACAAGATGCTCCAGGCTCATCTTATATATTTTCTGCTTCAGGCCTAACATCAGCTGTTTCTCCAAGAGCCCTGATTCTAGTAATAATTGGAGAACAGTTTTAGAAACCAAGACCGGGATTCTAGGTATGCCCATGGCTACTGGGATGTCATTCTAGGCTCTCACAATTGACAGAGCAAGGATATGCATGTGTATATACTAGCCCATGCATATATACATATCTAAAGATACTTCCATATGTAACTATAAGTATATATGTTAATCTAAACACAAATTCCTACTGCTGAATCCAACTGTAATCCATCACTACATGGATCACTCTAGTGGAATATACTAAAAGGCATATGTATTTCACAGGGTCTGGTTTTCCAAAGCCTTGCAGTTTCAAATATTGACCTTGTGGAGGACTAGAAATTTCCCTCAGGCTATACGTCTCTGTTCCAAGATAAGGATTGTGGCACAGAAGGTTGCTGGCTCAAAGACAGACTAGTTACTGATTGTTATGTAAAGATACTGAGAAATTGCCATTAAGAAGGAATGTTTGCTAAAATCAAACTGTTGTTGATAGGACCACTTAATTGTCTAAGGGAATGTCATCTGGCTTGTTTCACTGAAAGTTACCGGACTATACTGTTAAACTATAAACCCACCCTTGTTCTCTTCCTGTCATTTTGTGGTCTGGAAAATAAATGCAGGAAGAGAACCCCAATTCGGCATTAATTTCCCAAGGAAGGGATGCCTCTCGCTTGAGGGTTCCGGCGGGAGATTAAGCACTTTGGGGCCTCTCACTGCTCAGAAGAGATGAACTTTGAGTAATCCTTTCATCTCCATCACCCAGAGGAAGTGGGGTGAAAAATCCGTGGGGGGCAAAGCAAGGTAAAGCAAACAAAATGGTTCCCTGTGTGAGGACATTCTCCACGGATTGGAGACTGACCTACCAAGCATTAGAGAGGAATAGGACGTCCAATGATTCATCCCTGCAAGGGAGTCCCTAATAAGGGAAACACACGCACCCCGGTAAGGCAATCACAGGTGGCTTTTGAGGTCAAAGTTAGGCTTTTTCAACCCTGGAGATATTTTTCCATTTTCTTTACTTTTAAAATATGGATATTCATTAACGACAGGGGAGACTGAACATACATTACAACTCCAATGTCTCCTTAAAGCAGCAGGCTGTAAGTAACTGAATGGCAGCTTGATAAACTGTTAGTGGATAGTAAACAACTTTGTCCTTGATACCTCAAGGAAGGGAGCCTTAACATAAAAATTTGGGAACAAATTTGTCACTGGTTAATTATGCAATGAGTCTCCTTAAGGCTTCCCACCTAACAACCAGGAATGTATGTCAAGTCGTTCTGAGACTTATCCAAGACCTTAACAAAAAACTAAGACATGTTTATGTCACCAAAAATATAAACTTAATCTTTGCCAGTGACTAAGAAAACCTTAAATTGGACAATCTAAAGTAAAAGAAGTTAATATTTCTTGACAGTGTTGTTATTGTTTAAGCATGTTTTTCTTTCTTATCTGCACAATGCTTCTCTCCTCCCTTAAAAGCAGTGGTTCTTTTCTTAACTGCATGTGCTACTCTTTTTCTCTGAAGACCCTGGAGTTTTGTGAAGAAAAGCAGCCACTGTGCCAACCAGACCCCTTTGGGTCTACTGCTCTTCTCCTAAATACCTCTAGAGTCAAATGGTTTCATCTCTGATTGGTGGCTTGGCTCTTGAGCTCAGTAAGCTGTTTGAGAAATAAAAACTAGACTAAGACCTACCTGTTTAACTAGGTGATCTCAAATTTTCTGGCATCCACTTGGTTATCTTAAATAGACTTCTAAATTCTCTTCTAGTCTCATATAAGTATTTCTTCACAAAACCCTACAGTAGAATTTCTAGCTAATTTCTTAAAAGGAAGAAAATCTTCTCTACATCTTCTTGAAAAGATTTGCATACTTTGCTTTACAATGTATTCTGTTATCTTGCTTTCTTTAAGGCAAGGTGAAGCCTCACCAATAAGTCTTTTGGAAAAAACAATTTAAAACTGACTGTCCTTTTCACTAGTGAGCTTTCTATTACATTTTAAACAAAACCTATAAGATCCTTATTTGTTATTGTTTTTTATGTCTGCATATATGCATGTGTAAGCTGTATGTTATGTCTATATGTTCATGTCTGTTTGTATAATCGTTTTATGTGCAAGGTACCAAATTGGCTTATAATTAATGCACGCTCATTAAATAAATAAGTATACTTTTCAAGTTCACGTGACTTAAATCTTCTAAAGTTTTGGTAAATATATTTTCAAAATTTGACTCAAACCTTTTACCTAAATTTGTCTCTAGGTCAACATGTCTCCTCTTTATCTCAGTTCTGCCTCCTGGCCATGCTGGGAGAAACAATATCTTTTAGACATAGATAGTGAATACTGCCCACTGCCTCTCTGGATTCCACTTGGCTCTAAATGCCACATGGAAACCTGGGACCTGAAATGGCTAGTGAAAAGAAACCTATGCCAAATATTGCATAGGCCCTAGTTAGCAGTAACTGATAACGGTATAAATCTAATACACCAAGTTTTTGGCTGGGAAACCATAAATATTTATTTGGTAAAAATAGCTAAAACTCAAACTGGGCTTTGTATAATTTGCTCAAATAAATGGATGCCTATTTACTAACCTGAATGCATAAAAATGTTCTTACCAACATTGTTGCCTGGGTTTACTAATCAAACAGAATTAATAAAGGTCTTTTCACTTAACTGCTCTTAATGCAAAATTATAAAAGGTTTCTTGCCCCTTAGATAACTGGTTAAAAACTTATTTCATGATAAGTTCTTGTGCTCTCTGCCTTTAAAACTCTTTGTCACCTTGGTTTCATCTTTGTAGTAATTTGTGATTTTATTTACCACATGTTTTAAGCTTTTTGTTATTTAACACAGCTTTCCAACATGAAATTCTGAAAGTTTAAAATCACTTTGAGGAATTCCAAAGGCCCTGGAGTTTCTCAAAGCATATATAAAAGATGTATCAAAACTAATTGGCTTATTTAATAAATTAGACTATATGGGAAAGCGTTGTCAGGACTGAAGGTGTTATGGATATGTGTTCCAAAATCTTGTAAGGTTCTTAAATATCTGTGTCTTAATATAAATGCTACCAGTCATAATCTTGGTTTAATTATAATTTTAAAATGTTATATCTTCAAATATTTTCTGAAAAAACTCTGATAGGTATAGTTTCTGACAAACTTTGAGTTCATAGCTTTAAACTAAAGTTCCAAAATTCTAATGAGGAAATTGATGGGTTTATGAAATTTTTCACTAAGGTCAAAACAACAAAAGTTAAGTGGTAAACTAATTAAAAAGAATTATGGGTCTTTACACTTCCCTTATTTTAAAACACTGCTGGTTCCCCTAATGTTTTCCCAATGTAAGAAAACTCTCTCTCTCTCTTAAGCTATCTATAACTAACAACAGTTTAGTAAAATGTCATTTAAAACAGAGGTAAAAGCATTTGTTTTCTCCTTATTTGATCCCCCCCCCAAAATTTAATAACTTTAAGTATCCTTATGATTATTATGGCAATGTGGCTATTTTTATAAATTCAATGAAAATTAACTCTCTCTTTATAACAGGATAGAATTTAGAACTTTGGATATAAGATAGCATGTCTCATTTCTAAGCTCTGACCTCTCTTTGTGTTTGCCGTAAATTTGGCCTAAACTGCTGCTTCATCCTGCTGTTCATCTTTCACCTTGACGTGGGACAGACAGATCTTCACCTGGAAAACAGCATTTCCAGCAACGTGGGACAGATCACTGAAAGAAAGTGAGCCGAGATGCTCCTTTCAATCACCACCTGGAGAAGAGCCTTCCCAACACCAAGAGATTTATGCAAAAAAAGTAAGACCTTTTTAGTCAAGATATTGATCATCAATGCTTTAATGAGGTATGCCTTGATCATAAAGGGAGAAATAATGTCTTCTCTACAAAAACATTTCTCTAAATTTTCCTGGCCTTAAAGAGGGTGTTTGTAACTTGGATGAGACATCCTGTTCTTAAGCCAAAGACTTGTAATTGATCAAAAAAAAATTTGACAAAAGACTAGATGCTCTGGAAACAGTAATGTCCTGGACAGTTTTAACATTAAATGGCTCTGAACTCAGAATCAACTATTTTATAGACCATTCTGGAGTTTCAACAATTGGTAATTACACCCAATTCACAGCACCTGGAGTGATGCTGCTGCAGCTGCCCTGAGCGACATCACCAGTCCTCACCTGAAGTAAATTAAAAAGATTTGCCATGCTAATTGATACTAACTTTGCTTTAACAAAATGTTTTTTGTCTTAACTATGCCTACCTGATCTATAGCTTGTGCTTTTCCTTTTAAATAAATAAAACAGGTGAGATGTGAAATATACTAAAAGGCATATGTACTTCACAGGGCCTGGTTTTCCAAAGCCTTGCAGTTTCAAATATTGACCTTGTGGGAGGACTAGAAATTTCCCTCAGGCTATACGTCTCTGTTGCAAGATAAGGATTGTGGCACAACAGGTTGCTGGCTCAAAGACAGACTAGTTACTGATTGTTATGTAAAGATACTGAGAAATTGCCATTAAGAAGGAATGTTTGCTAAGATCAAACTGTTGTTGATAGGACCACTTAGTTGCCTTACTGGAATGTCATCTGACTTGTTTCACTGAAAGTTACCAGCCTATATTTTTAAACTATAACCCCACCTTTGTTCTCTTCCTGTAACTTTATGGTCTGGAAAATAAATGCAGGAAGAGAACCACAACTCAGTTTGAATTTCCCAAGGAAGGGATGCCTCTAGCTTGAGGGTTCCGGCGGGAGATTAACCACTTTGGGGCCTCTCACTGCTCAGTAGAGATGGGCTTTGAGTAATCCTTTGCATCTCCGTCACCCAGGGGAAGTAAAGGACAAATCCGTGGGGGACAAAGCAATGAAATGCAACAACTCTAGCCTCCTCCCCTTACTCGTCTGTAAACTCTCATTCCAACAAATCTGGCTCTCAGAAATTACCCTCTATTTCCTAAAATGTTCAATTATTCTATAACTTTACAGTAATTTCAAAATTGTTAATCCATACCTCTGTGGGGGGAAAAAAAGTTCTTTATCAATTAGAATAGAGTACCTACCTGCAGTTCCTTTAGCCTCCAGTATTACAGAATCTACCTATTTTTAAATTTACTTAGATCAGCACTTTCTTCCCTCATCTCCTTCAGTGATGTTTCACACATTTGTCATACATTTAAATTCTTTTGTCACATTCTGCATTCCATCCTGGGATCCTTCAACCTTCTAAATGATTATTTTTAATTTGCATATATTAAAGTCTAGTCTTTATGCTCTAAAGTTCTGTGGATTTTGACAAATGCATTGTGTCATGTATTCAACATTACATCGTCATGCAGAATAGTGGCACTGCCCTAAATGTCCTCTGTGCTCCAACGATTAATTCCTTCCCTTCCTCCCCAAACCCTGGCAACCACTGAAGATTTTTACTGTCTCTATAGTTTTGCTGCTTCTTGGATATCATATAATTGGAATCGTAAGTATGTATGATGGGTGCCTGTCATTAAATTTAGAAAGTTCTCAGCCATTATTATTTAAAATATTTTTTTTGCTCCATTTTCCTTTTTTTTTTTCTTTTTTATATTCTGGTATTCCAGTTATATGTATGCTACATCTTTTGAAATTATTCCACATTTCTTGAATGTTGTTTTTCTTTCTTTTCTCTTTGCATTTCAGTTTGGGAAGTTTCAATTGACCTATCTTGAAGTTCTCTGACTTTTTTCTTGCTCATGTCAAATCTATTGATAAGGCTGTCAAAGACACTATTCAGTTTTGTTACAGTGTTATTTTATATCATTTTCTTTCTTAGATTCTTTCTTATAACTCTACCTTCTGCCTGTATTACCTATCTGTTCTTGTACGTTGTCTACTTTTTTCTTTAGAGTTCTTAACATTTTTATCATAGTTATTTTAAATTTCCTGTCTGAAAATTTCAACATGTGAGTCTGGTTTTGATGCTTGCTTTGTCTTTTCAGAACACAATTTTATTGCTTTAGGCAGGTCTTGTAATTTTTTTTGAAAGCCAGACATATTTTATCATGTAATAGAAACTGCCTAAACAGACCTCCAGTCTGAGGATTTATGTTAATACTGTTAGGAGTTGAGCTTTGTTTAACAGGTGCCAAAGGTCACAAATTTCTCTTGTTTTTGTTTTTTCTCTTCTGATGTTGGCTCTCCCTAAGCACTCTTTCTCGTAAAGGGTGTTTTTTTTGCAGCTCTTTCAGCCATAATCCTGGAGTCCTGTTTGTGTGGTAGTGATGTGTGGGTCAAAATGACCCTTTATGTGTTCCCACCAGTTTGGGGCTCCTGTGGGTTTTGTTCCAGGTAAGCACATCCCAGCTGCAATTCTCTGGATTCATGTGTCTTTCCAAGTTTCACTGTGATACTGAGCCCAGTAAACTCAGTTGTCTAGTGGGTCCAAAAAAAGTCACTGGGTTTTAGTTTGTCCAGCTTTTCCTTGTAAGAATGGGAGTGACAACTTCCAAGGTCTTTACATTTTGAATCAGAAACTGGATACCTCCCTATTTCCATTTTCGAACACCTTTTATTTTTTCTATTCAGACCCATCTTTGGCTCTAGTGCCTATCTTTGCATTTTTTTACTCTTTCTCACTGTTGCAAGACAGCAATTGCAGAAATCTGTGTTTTCCTTTTGTCAACACAAATTCTAAAATTCTCCAGAAGTCAAGTTCATCTTTAGCTGAGCAAACTTGCAAGAGATTCTCAAGTAGTCAAAGTGCAGTCATATGTGCTGGAATAGATATTAACACAAATTATGATATTCTTCACTATGTTTTAAAATTACAGACATTTCATTACAAGTCTTTCAGAACTAGAGTTGCGTCAGCCACGAAGTCTACTTATGACTTTCCTTTCCTATATATGCATTTAATGAGGGTTTCATGATGGCTGTGGTCCCAGAGATTTTTTTTTTTTTCATAAAGATCATCTGAATAAAATATTTAAAGTTGGGAGAGGCAAATGGGCAGATAGTTTTAGAGGTTACATTCATGCATAGTGGCTGCTCAGTGGTTGTGCCTGGGATGAGTCAACTCCATCATCAAAATACCTTTTGTTCCCTATATGCTAAATCATTGTTTGCTTATTTCACTGTGGTATCCCTCAGCACAACCGTTCAGAAGAACATTAATAGGCAACCAGCAGAGCAGACTGGGAGTGGCCTTAGGAGAAACTGATTTGTTCTCCTGGAGCAGTTCTCAGTCGATTGCCAGTGTCGTGGTTTATTGCAGGAGGGCACACAGGTATGTGCAACGATGAGTGTATATAACCCGGGCCTGCAAGACAGGGGTAGTTTGTCATGTCAGTTAGGTAGCATTCTCATTCACACACACACACACACACACACACACACACACACACACACACACACACACACACCACACACACACACACACTCTATAGGAGGCTTGTCCACCAGAAAAAAAGGCATATTAGGGACACACACACACACACACACACACACACACACACACACACACTCTATAGGAGGCTTGTCCACCAGAAAAAAAGGCATATTAGGGCTCGGTGACTGGTCGAATGGCAACAGGCCTGCCTGAAAGCAGTAACTTCAAGGACCTAGGACAGGTAGGGTTGCTAGACAAAATACAGACACTCAGTTAAATTTGAATTACAAGTAAACAATGAGTAATTTTTAGCATAACTATGCTAAATCTGGTTGCTCCCTTTCATCTAAAACAATTCCACCTGAGGGACTAGGGTTTTCTTCTCTAAGAATTCTGCTTTTCCTGCCACTTTGAGAGGTCAATTTAACATAATCCACTCATGGAAAAGAATCTCAGGAGTTGAAAAAAGATAACTGATGGATCACAGGGATTTTCTCGAGAGCCAAGAAGGCATAGGGAGAAGCCCTTCAGTTACAGTGAAAGTGAGGCATCTTCAGTGACTAGCTGGTAGTCCTGTCTAAGAACTACCAGCAATGTCCACCTCATTCATCGACTTGCCATGTGAACCAGCAGAATGTATTCATACTGCCACGAGCCAACCTGGGATGATATTCAGAGGTGCAGAAGTCAAGGTTGGCTTACTGAGAACTGACTGTGCACCAAGTACCATACTAAACACTTACATGATACAATTCCAGTTAATCCCACAGTAACCCAGTGGACTTGTGTCACTATCCCCTTTTCCTTCTGTAAAATTAAGCTTCAAATCAGTCAAAGAAAGTCCCATGGCTATTATACAACTTCATGGCTGAAATATTTTGGTTCACCTCCTTCCCACAATTCAGTTATGAATCATTTCTGCAAAGATCAAGGTGTAGGCCATCAGACAGTGCCCCCTGTGGGTGATCAGCCACCAAGGCAGGGGAGAAAGGCCCTTAAACACAGTATTCCCAATTTGGGGAAAAAAAAAGATATCACAAAAATCTGAGTGCCCCAGGTCTCACCAGCAATGAGGAAGGGTTAGAATCTTTGTGTTATTCAGAATGCCAAACAACTCCAAAGTGTCTGGACTATTGGTAAAGGAGAAGATATCTTACTTTCCCGAGCAACCATTATGTGTCAGGCACTGTCATAAATGGTATTTATCTGATATTTTACTTAACCTTAAAAATAACCTTGTGGTTTGTGAATTTGTTGCACATTTTGCAAAAAAAGCAAAGCTCAGAAAAATGAAAATACCTGCTGACAGTCTTCTGGTGGGGTTAGAATTGAACTGGGATTCAAACTCAGGCCTGTCTCAATGCAAAGACTTTGCTCTTTTCAGACACATTTTCCTGCCTCTATGAATGTTTGCCATATATAGTATATGGAAATTAAAAGTTAAATATTTATGAAACCTGCTCTTCAGTGTATAATCCTGCCAAGTTAAATAGCTCAGCCATTTATTTTTAAATCTGTCACTGGTGATTAGAGCATATTCAGAAGGAAAAAAAATGTCAACTTTCAATTTCTTACTTTGCTAAATATTAAAAACAAAGACTTGGGGAAAAATATATGTATATATATTCTTCAATTTCAATCCAGTATAAAGGTGCTAAGCTGATCCCATGTCAAGGCCCAGTTGACATTCTAGTCTAGAGTCATGGGCAGGGGTTGTTCCTATTAAATTCAGTCCAAGACAACACCAATTTCTGAATTGTGCCTAGAATTTTAGAACTCAGATCCCAGCTCCCAGCTCCAAGACTTCTAGGCAGCAAGAGACCTCTGTATTAGGGTTATTTAGGAACTTAATCTAGGATATCTTAGATGTTATAAAATATACAGAAATATGACCCAGCCGTGATTCCAATCACCAGCAGAGAAAATGAGCTTCCCCAACTATCAAAGGAGTTGCGATTGAGAGAAATGAGAGGAACAGGCACCAAAAGTAGGATGACTATGACTAGAACGGCCAGTTACACGGATGCGTCACTTTCTGCAGATTAACCAGGAAATCAGCCAGCCATCAGCACACCAGCCTCTGCACGGGAGCGGGAACGCACCCTCCTTAAATAAGAGCCGGGCTAGTGTGACATTCCCACTTGGGACTGTGACTTCTATTTTATTGCTGTGACTTCCTTGTTTAGCATTTTTCACAGCCACTGGTGCCTGTTTTGGTCAAGATGTCATACTCTCAGATAGTTACTAAGACCATAGTCTGAGTTAGCAAATAACTCTGAGAGCTTGTGCATCCACTCTGGCATGATGTTACGCAATCGGGAACTGCACTGTAATTATTTCAGTTCTCCTCCAGTGGGCTAATACTAAGCCCACATTTAATTTTCTCCCACCTTATCAAATTCCTTACTGACAAAGACTTTTAAAGCTCAATTAATTCAGCAATATAATTGCATCCCCTGAGGAACACGCAAGCATCACTGCTGTGTGGAAATGTAGACTTCCTCAATTTGCTCTAAGGTCAAGACGGATCCTGGAACAGGGGACATTCCAACTGTGATTCAAGGGGGAGAATTTACAATAGTGCCGTGGATTTTAATGATTTAATAAGCATTTTTAACATGTCATCATTAGGATCCCTACACTGTAAAATCATGTTTAATATGCATCTGTTTACTTATATGTCTGAGTATAGAATTTTTCCTTTCTGCAAAGGTGGATGACTTCACATAAAGTCAAAAGGAACTTTGCCACAATGCTGCATGAAACTTTTTATTCCTGTCCTATTCTCAAAAAAAAAAAAGAAAAAAGAAAAAAGTGAGACTAACAACAAATAAATTATAACCCATCTACTCAATTTTCAAGTGTATTCTTTTATCCATTGTAAATCCTTGTGTGAATGGAACCAAGCCCAACTATATATTCTTTTGGCCTCCTTTTCTCTCTTAAAAAAGAAAAAAAGGCTACTATGATCTAGAACTAGAAACAGCCTTGTTCAGGGGGATCCCCAATATTACAATTATTTTTTACTACAATTTTTTTCATTTCAGAACAATAAGATAAATATTTCTTGAATGTATCAGAGCACAAAATTTAAAATATATGAGAAATTGGAAATACATTTATATATTCCTCAATATTTGTAAAAAACCTATTATCTGTCTTTTTTAGGTTCAGTGAATATCATTTAAGTCGTGTAACTGGCCTAACATGGACTTCATGCATTAACAATATAAAAATATTCAGATTCTCGTGTAGCACATTTACATGACAGTATCAAATTAACCAAAATCCCACCAGGAAAATTTTGTATCTATTTTTTAAAAATTTGAATTAAAATGAAACTCACTTATTGTATTATTGCCATAGAGACTAGAAAATTTACACAATATTAAAATTATTAAGAGAATATGCAAATATAATATCATTATGTGCTAGGAATATCATTTATTAAAAAAAGATATTGTGTTCGTTTTCTAAAAATAATTATAAATTTCAAGTTTGAAATTCTGTGCCTGACATTTCACTTCATTTCCAAATATCTTATTTCTGATTTGTATAAATTCATATTTGGTTATCAAAAATAGGTCCATGAACCATCCAGTTTCTCCTTTGACATGTGAAGAGCTCAGAAGTCATTGCTCTCATACTCACAAGAAAAAAGGGGAACAAAGTGAAAATGAACTAGTTTTCTTAAAACCTTCAGAAAGTTCAGGTTATATGGCAAACTGCTGCCTTGAAAACTGGAGAGAAAGGTGAACATAGAGAATCAAAGCTTAGTGGGAACAGAAGCCATCACTGAAGCCAGAAACTGGTAATGATACTTAAATATCAGTTGCCTACCAGCTGGATACCAAGTGTAGACAAGCTTGAAATATAAAAGTTTCTGTGGGACCAGCCTTAGAGGGACCCCTACACTTTCATGAGTTTTTTATCCAAGAGCCCTGCAGGTTCCCCTGGTAATGATCAGAGAAAAATCCATTCGTGTATCTGACATGGGAAGAGGAAAAGTTACTATTTTAAATATGCCCAGAGAATTCTGTTCTCTTTAACAAAGACCTTCCCACAGGGAAAACTATTGTACCAGAGTCTAACCATCATAAGAAATACCCAACTTGCAAACCCCCCTCTCTCACTTACTACAGAGGAAGGGAAATACCTAATTCCAGACCCCTTGAGCTTCCCTGTCTTACTTAAGGGAAGAGGAGGTAGGAAAACAAGCTGAAAAACACATGTGAAGGCCCAGCCCAGGGGCTCAAGCCCACTAAAAGAGCAAGGCCAGATCACAGAATTATAGGATACTTTCTTTCCCCCAACACCTTACCACCAATAAATAGGGCTTCTGTATAATAATATGGGAATGCAAACAAAAAAAAACACACGAATCAGAACTTATTTAAGAAGAAGTTGCCAGGGAAGCACACAGACAACCCAAAAGAGAGGAACAAGTACACAAAAGGAAAGTTTAGCCTCTGTCACCTACACACACAGCAGATATTAAACACAGCCTGCTTTATAGGGAAATAAACATAAAATCTCACAATAAAGGCCTATTTATCTTAGTTCCTTTTACCTCATACATCATGCCTGGCCAAAAAAAGTGCAAGGTATGGTAAAAGGGGGGAAAAGAGGCAATCTGAAGAGATAAAGGAAACATCAGAATCAAACTGAAATATGGCAGAGATTTTTAAAACAATAAGATAAGGAATGTAAAATAACTATCATGTCTAGGGATTTAATGGAAAAGTATAAAACATGCTATAACAGATGGGTAATAGAGACAGAGAAATAGAAATTCTAATAAAGAATCCAAAGGAAGTGCTAGAAAACAAAAATGCTAAAATAAAATTGAAAAATGCTTTGATGGACTCATCAGCTGTTTTGACATGTTTAAGGTAATAATAAGTGAATTTAAAGATATGTCAATATAACTTGGCAAACTGAAAAACAAAGAGAAAAAGAACGAAAAAGTCCCCAGAATATCCCTAAACTGGGAGACAATTAAAAAAGCATAACATACATTATAGGAATACCAAAAGCAGAAGAAAGAAGGAAAAAATTTGAAGTAATAATGGCCAAGAATTTTCCAAAATTGAGGATGGACACAAAACCATAGATCCAGGAATCTCAGAGAACACTAAGCAAGGAAGATAGTCACACAAGGCATATCACATTCAGTATATACAAGATCAAAGACAGAGAAAGTCTTGAAAAGAGACTGGGCAGGGTGTGGGTAGAGGAGAAAGTATAAGAACTACATCAGACTCCTCTTCAAAAACCATTAAAGCAAGAGAAGAAAATAGCAAATATTTAAAATGTTGAAGAAAACAACAACAAAACAAAAAACAAAACACAACAACCCAGAAACTTAGAATTCTGTATCTGGTGAAATTTATCCTATAAAAGTAAAGAAGAAATACTTTTTCAGATAAACAAACAGTAAGGAAATTTGTCATCAGTTCAAGTACCTTGCAAGAAATGTTAAAAATAATTTTTCAGAAAGAAAAAAAAAATTGTATAAGCCAGAAACTCAGATCAACATAGGGAAAGTGCTAGAGAAAAAATAAATGAAGGCAAAATAAAATATTTATTTTTCTAATTCTTAATTAAAGTAACGAATAACTGTTCAAAAATAGTAGCTGCCATGTATTTAGTAATTATAGCATATGGATAAGTGAAATGAATGACAAGTAATGTTGGAAGGACTGGGAAGGAGTACTTTGGAAATACTTCATTATAAACTATCTCAGCTACTCAAGAGCAGTAAAGTTTATTTGAACTTAGATTCGTTGTAAATGCACATTACACTCTAGAGCAATCCCCACTAACAACATTGTATAATTTATGAGTTAAGGGAGAAGATAAGATGCTATCACATAAAATACTTAATTATAACAAAGAAGGAAGAAAAAGAATTGAAGGCACACAAAAATGCAAGGTCATCAATGAATAGAAAACATTTACAAATATGGTAGATATTAATCCAAAAATATCAAAATTCACTATTCATATGAATGGTCTAAATAGACCAATTGAAAGAAACTGCCAAAGTATACTTAGAAAGAAAAAAAAAAAAAAAAAAAAGATGATGCAAGCATATGTTGTCTACAAGAAAGCTCACTTTATTTATTTATTGGTGGCTGGCTGGTTCGTGGATTGAACCCCGGACCTTGATGTTATCAGTATCATGCTCTAACCAACTGAGCTAATCATCCAGCCTAAAAAACTCACTTTAAATATAAAGGCACAGACACCATAAATGTGAAGGGGTAGAGTAATTGTAACATGCTAACACTAACCACAAAAAGGATGATGCAACTTTATTAACTTCAAACAAAGCAGACATCAGAGCAAGGAAAATTATCAGGGATTAAAAGGAGCATTATATAATGATAAAGGGGTTAGTTTTCCAAGAAGACACAACAGTACTTAAGATGTATGTGCTTACCAGCACAACATGAAAATATGTGATGCAAAAATTGATAGAACTACCAGGAGAAATAGATAAATTAAGTCTTTAATTGGAGACTTTAATGCCTCTCTAGCAGTAACTGACAAATCCAGCAGGCAGAATATCAGTAAGGATATAACTGATGAACCTAAGCAACTGGAACTCACTGGCTTTTACAAAAGACTTAATCCAACCACAGGAGAATGTACATTCCTCTTAATTTTACATAAAGTATTTACCAAGATAGACCACATTCTGGGTCACAAAACACATCTTTACACATTTTAAAGACTAGAAATCATGCAAATGTGCTCTCAGTCCATTATGAAATTAAAGTACAAATCAATAACGGAAAGACAACTGGAAAACCGCAACATATTTAGAGATTAAACAACAAACTTCTGACACATGAGTCAAAGAAGAATCAGGAGAAACTAAAAAATTTTTAAAAAATAATTGAACTAAAAAATAAAAACACAGCTTGTCGAAATTTGAGGAATGCAGCAAAAGTGGTTCTTAGAGGGAAACTTATAGCATTTAGTGCATATATTAAAACAAAAAGACTTAAAAGTCAATAAGCTAAGTTCACACCTTAGAAAAGTAGAAAAAGAAGAGTAATATCCAAAGTAAACAGAAGAAAAGAAATAATAAAAACTAGAGCAGATATCAATAAAATTGAAAACAAAAAATTAATAAAGAAAATAAAAACGGTTCTTTGAAAAGATCATTAAAATTGTTAAATCTCTACCCAGGTTAACTAAAAAAAACAAAAAGAAGACACAAATTACTAATATAAGAATTAAAGAAGGACATTACTACTGATGCCATAGATATTAAAAAGATAGCAAAGGAATATATGAACAACTCTATGCTCACAAATTTGATAATCAATATAAGATATATCAATTCCTTAAAAGACAAACTCACACTAAGAGAACTAGGTTAGGTCTACATATATTAAAAGAATTGAATCAATATTTAGAAACTTTTCATAAAACAATCTATGTGACCTAGGGTTTGGTGTTGCATGTTTACATATAACACCAGAAGCAGGATCTATGAAAGCAAATTAATAATTTGGACTTTCTAAAAATTAAAATATCTGCCCTGCAAAAGATATTATTAAAGTAAAAGAATAAAAAGACAAACCAAAGACCAAGAAAAAACATTTACAAAACTCTTATCTGATAAATATACAAACAACTTACCTAAACTATGCAAACAACCCTTAAAACTCGACAATAAGAAAACAATCCCATTTTTAAAATGGGCATGGACTGCAAGAGACACCTCATCAAAAAAGATATGCAGACGGCAAAAAACATATGAAAAAGTGCTCAAAAGCATTTGTTAAGGAACTACAAATTAAAAAAACAATGAGCTACCACTACACACCTATTAGAATGGCTAAAATCCAAAAATTGAACCATGCCTCAATCTGGTGAGGATGTGGAGAAACGAGCTCTCCTTCATTTTCAGTAATGCAAAATGTAAAATAGTAGAGACATGTTAGAAGAAAGTTTAACAATTTCTTATGAAACTATACATAATTTTACTATAAAATCCAGCAATTTTTCTCATAGGTTTTTAACCAAATTTGTTGAAAACTTGCATCTACTCAAAAATGTGCGCGTGAATGTTTATAGCAGCTTTACTTAGAATTGTTCAAACCTCTGAGCAACCAAGACGCCCTTCAACAGGTGAATGGATAAATAAGTGTGGTACATCCAGGCAATGGAATATTATTAGCGATAAAAAGAAATAAGCTATCAAGCCACAAAACGACATGGAAGAATCTTAAATGAGTATTCCTAAGGGATGTAAACAAGTCTGAAAAGGCTACATATTAGAGGACTGCAATTAATATAACATTTTGGAAAAAAGAAAATTATAGAGACGGTAAAAGATCAGTGGTTGCCTAGGGCTCTGGCAGAGGCAATAAGGGACTAAAATGTGGGTTACAGGGATTTTTAGGGCTGTGAAACTACTCTGTATAATACCGTAAAGGTAGATACGTGGGATTACACTTTGAACAAAACCCACAGAACTGTACAACATGAAGAGTGAATCCTAATGCAAACTATGAACTTCAGTGTATAATTATGCATTAATATTGGCTCATTATCTGTAACAAAAGTGCCACACTAATACGATATGTCAATAAGAGAGAAAACAATGTTTGTCTGTATGGGTGTGTTTCTCTGGAACTCTATTTTCTGCTCAATTTTACTCTTACTCTGAAACTACTCTAGAAAATAAAGACTATTAACTTGTTTTTAAAAAGGTGCATATCTTATGTTTTAGAGCTACTTAAAGATTCATAACTCTAAATTAGGTAGGCATAAAGAAATCTTAATTTTCACTGATGTCTCTCACTATAACAACAGTGCACACATACATGTTTTCCTCTCTTACCCATGCTAAGTGGAAAATTCAGCAGGCAAATTCACCATTTTATCGAAAGAATGACAATCACTTTTGTAAAAGGATTTAATTCTGCTGCCATTAATAAATATATTAAAGTCAGTCCTTCTGTCCAGAAAGGGTTGAAATTCTTGATGGTTTGTTTACTCTTTGCATGGCTACTCCAATAGCTACACTAATTATCTGGTTGGGGCTACTGTCCGACTCTTGCCATTGTAGCCATTCATAACTAAAGCCAAAATGTTTCATTATTTTAGTCACGCTAAGTTTTCCATTGTATTGTCAGGGCTAGGGGTTAGGGCCCACAGACCCTTCAAACCCATTGTATAGACTGGTTCACCAGACCCCTCACATGACAGGCTGGGTCAGCAGACTCATCACATGCAGATCCACACTAGATAATTGGGAAAGATCCCTGGAACCATTGGCAGGCAACGCGAGCTCAGAGTGCAGCAGTAGCAGTAGCAGCAGAAGCAGCAGCGGTGGTGGCCTCTCGGGGCATCCCCGGGGGCACTGACAGCAACAGCCTCCAGCAGCAGTAACAGCCTCTCCATGTCCCCCACCCCCAGGGGAATCCCGGGAGCAGGGGGCACTGTGGATCAGAGCCACTGGTCCTTTATACTTAAGTCCCTAACCCAGGACACCTGAATGCACACGTGTAATTAGACAAAAACCAAGGAACACCTGGGTGCACGTGCATATTTACATCAAATGTTCAGCAAGATTCTGAACATCTGAGGAGCCCTGACCATTTTCCTTCACTTTGCCTATGCTCTTTCCTCATGGCAGAACGGCAGAGAAATCTTGGTTGTCACCAGCACTGGAGTTATCATGGCATTTCAAAGAAACATGCCAGTAAACCTGCTGTTGCTACTGCTCTTCAGAATGTCTGTGTGAAATGCTGCTAGCGGCCACTATGTCAAAGTCAAGAGTCCTTTTCTCTGCATGGGAGGTTGTCTCTAATAGGGAGTCATAATGAAAGAATGAAATTAGAGATCGTTTGCCTGGTGGTTTATCTTCATAGATGTTTAGTGTGACATCAACAAGAAAGTTGAAATTACGTGGTATTCGGGCCATCTGTTCAAAAGAGAAATCAAGTCTCACTGTGCAGGGTGTAGGCCTCAGTTTCCTGAGGCTCAGCCAGGTGTGGGGCATGAGCAGACCACGGGAGCCCTGCCCTGCTGGGCCCGGTGGGAGCTGCGCTTCCTCGGGGCACGATGCCTTCCCTGGCTCCATCACTCTCCTGACTGTCACAGCTTCTGTCCCTGAAAACAATCTGAACATTCTGGGAGAGCGTCCAAACACAACGCTCTTATCTCATTGCAAACAGAGAGCATCTAGACTTGAAGATGAGCTGCTGAGCCTGACAGGAGCCGCTGCAGCCGCTCAGCAGGGCCAGAAGCTCATCAATCTCTGTAGTACACTCACCTGGCTTCCCTCAGTCTTTTTTTCTCTTCCCCTGGAAAGTGAGGCAGGCAGAAAGGTTTGCAGGTGAACAGCAAGGAGCCAGTGTGGGTGTTCTCATTTTAAGCACATTGATTACCATTTTATTTCAAGGTTGAGTAGTAATTACCACTAATGAACAACAGGATAATTTGCAGCCATAAATCACCAGTTGCTTGGCTTTGCCATTTAACACAATGAATTAGAGCTGTTCGTACCCAGAACTTGGCAGGTTTCTGTGTATCTTCACTTCGGGTCAAGGTGTACTGCAACGTGCTGGCGAGCGCAGTGGATTTCTACTCAGAGGAAACATTTCTGGATTCCTTGATATGAATCACAGGCATAAACACACACTTGTGGACTCACTGCAGATGTCCTGCTCATCACTGAGACATTGTCCTGCACTATTTGGCAACTTGTTCCTCCCGAATGTGTTGTTTATGGCTTACACAGCCCAGGCTGTGTTGGGACACCCTCCTCATGGCTGCTTCTGCTTCTGGCTTTACGCAGGACTGCCAATTGGTTTTGGGTGAAATACACAGACATCTGAAAGTTTCTTGTGTGATGCTTTATTGGGGTTGTGGAAAGGAAACTCTGCTATTGAGAAGCTACTCCAAGCCAGGTGGCATCTGGACACTTTATATCCATAATGTCTCCCTGAAGAGAGCTCCTATGTGAGTCCAAGGAAGATGAGAAATCATTCTCAAGGAAGGGCCATTACTTGTCTAGTAAATGTCAGAAGTCAGGATAAGACTTCAAGCTTTCAGCATAACATTGGCTGTATTGTTTGACCAGTATATATTCATAGTTTCATAAGTTTCTCACATTTTCTTAACAAATGTAGATTCCAAGTCCTGCAAATCCAGGGCTATAGTTCCTACTTACTTTGCATATACACACAGGACCTGTGAATATATTTAGTGCTTACAAAATACTTGTGAAATTAAATGGGAAACCTTCTGTATCAAAACAAATGAATAGTCTATATATGATACTTATCATATTATATATTGTTTATTGCATAATATACATTGTATATTTTTCTTATTAAATAGCAACTACAAAGGTTCCATAAGCCCTAGTTATATTAAAACACAGACTTCGGTTTAAGCAATAGGACATTTAAATAATTTATGATAAATTAATATGTCTTTTATTCCATTAATGTTTCTTAATAGTCTCCAGACAGACTGGATCAACATTATATAATCCTGATTAATAAAAGATTTATTATGAGCTGACTTCAGAAGGGAGCTGAGTACAATAAAATCCATGATTAAGTCCTGTTAAAAGTGGCATTTAATTAAATGTCCTAGAAAATTGAGAAATCAGAATGCAGCTTCAACTCCATAAAACATAAATTTTACATGAAAATCTTCCAAAATCTTTCTGTTACATGTAATATAAATATAGGTAGGCATTATTTTAAAGCTTGAGAGAAATGGTAATAATTTATCCCATAGTAGACTGGAACTCAATACAGACAGCAGAGAATCCCTGTGGCCTCGGAGGCATGAAAGGCGGACAGTGCCCTGAGAAAGGACGTGTCACTGTAGCTGCTCCTAGTGTTGGATCAAGAATATTTTCTTAGCTCTTGAGATAATTAGGAATAATGGGATTACTAACCCAGATTAGTTTGCATTGACTGCAGTTTATATTCTTCTCCACGTTGCAATATAAGAACCCATTCAATTTATATTATTTTGCCTCTATTATAATTACTAATTAAGACAAAATAAAGTCATTCTTTATTTCCTTACTTTTTTTCCCCACGTGTATCATCACCATCATACCTTCTGAAGTTTCTGCAAAAGAACAAAGCAACAAAGCACAAAAAGCAATAGCTGTCCAAATTCATTTCTGCAGATTCTTTCCTTAGCTCCTTTAATGTTGAGGTGATTTCATGTGCTTCCCCCTTTCTGGAAGAGAGCTATCTAAAGGTGAGAAAAACTTTGATTTTATTTGATTGATGCATTGCCCTATGTACGAAAATGTGAGAAAGTACATTAGAAGGATGTTAATAATGTTATCTAAGTGACAAAATCATTTTTCCTATGGAACGTGTTTTAATTTAAATGTTGTGATTTTTTATGGTCTTAAAATCCTACCTGGTAGCACAGAAATTAGGCAAAATTTGGATCTATTTACACCTAACATTGAAAATCCTGAAGCTACATTTATATCTCTGTTCAGATATTTTTAAATAAATTAAATTTTTGGAAAAAGATAATCAAGTAAAGCCAGTTTGCAACTCTTATTTGCCAAAACCTGTAGAAATTAATATTTTAATGAAAGCCAAAAGTTCACTGAAAAAGGAAGAGGGTATGATCTTACGGCACAAGATGTTCTAATGTCGCTGTCAAAGAAGGGAGCGTTGGATTATGGTGTGACTTCCTCACAGGGTGAGTAGAAAGAGCAAAAGGGAATAAAGCCCTGAAGATTGTTACTAGGTATCCCATCAGTTTTCGGAGCTCAGGAGAATACTTGAGGAAATGTTCTTAACAATAGAAGCCTCAACATATAACCACAAGAGCTCGACAGAGGTAGAAAGTTCCAGAGAAATATGCTGCAGCACAGGACTGAGGTGAAGCTCGCACGAGTTGGATAGGCTAGTGGCTGTGTATTGCAGGCCATGGTTAATAATTTCAAAAAGATTTTGGTAAAGAGAGTGTAGCCTTGACTCACAGCATGGTCTACCAGGAGTCACGGTCAAGCTATCCTCTAACTTATCCCATTGCCCTCATGCTCCAGGAATGTGGTTAAGAAGCAGAATTAACCTCCTAATGCAGCTTATGGAAAAGACAGAAGCATTACGGATATCTTGGATAGGGGCAAAGAGAGCATTTCCCTCAACGTATAAGGACACATAGAAATTTCAGACAGAGCTGCTCTTCAAAAAAGAGCAACTGAAATGAAATAACCCTTCTATTCAAATTCTGCAGAGTCAGGAAGAAAAAACGTAAAGAGGAGGTCAGCAGGAATGTAGCAAAACAGAGTTGAGAGAGCTGCCAAAGTGAGAACCAATTCTGCGGGAAAATGTAATCAAAAGAAGAGAAGCCGACTTTCCCCCAAGATATTTGCATAAAAGAAAAGCTGAATAGGGATAATAATTCAGTAAAAACCTCAAATAATAGAAATGAAGACAATCAAACCAAAAAACAATAAAAAAACATGGAAGAATTTTCTGTGTTTTCTAAATCTCCTTGTAAATTAAAATAGAGAATTTGGTGCCAAAACGCTTATTTTAGAAGCCAACTTTCTGAATAGTGAAGCTGGTGGAATGAAAAAAATATCTTGCAATAATTACTGTCAACCTAGAAGAAGAAGGCATTGGAGAAAATGGATAGGAACTGGACTGAAGGACAGAAAATGGATTAAGGCAATTGAAGAGAACCGGACAAATATGATGAACTGAGAAGATACAAGGCCAACATGATTAATGTAACAAATGCACCAATTTGAACAGACATATGGGTATAGATAATCTACAGATTACGCAGATCAAAAAGACATTTTAAATGTAAAGACACCATTTCCGTGTTGGACAAATTTTTAAAAACTGTTACTTCCTAATGACTTCAAGCCAATCCAAGTATGAACTCAGGCTTGGAACACAATTAATTAGATGCATTTTCTATATTCTGGAGAATTGTGAAGAATCCACACGTGTTAAACAAATTATAAATTTAGATCATTCTTTCCACATGATAGAGAAACATAAAAAACGAAAAAATTGGGTTGTTCAAGTTCTCACATTTTGTTTCTGTTAGAGTTAGGCTTGTGCCCAGTCAGTTCCATCCATGTCTAGAAAAATATATGTATCATATACTTGGGAGATAACTGATAGTATTTTTGTTGATATCATTATTACCATTGGCACACTCTGAAATATTTTCCCCATCTACTTTTTGATTTTTTTAAACTTTCGTTCATTTGTCTTATTCTCTAATAGCAAGCTTTAGAACCATTTTTTATAGGTGAATTGAAATATATTGATCACCTGAGACATAGAAAGGTCTAGGGGAGATTTGAGGGTTGTTCAAAACTCCCAGTTCTGTTACCTCCAGCTTTGGGGTAAGCAAAGTCTTCAGGGACTCCTCAGAGAGATGCCTGTTCAGAGTGGGATCTGACACGATGCCCCATGGACCCCGAGAGAGACTGCACGATGAGCACTGCTTGGCTTCTGAGTTTGGCCAAGGAGGTTCTATTGACCCGTCACGGACAACGGGGTCTAGAAGCTAATATTGCTGCTGGAAAGAAGCACTGTGACCTACTGTGGTGAGGCTGCTTGGGGTGGAGTGGTGGTAGGCAGGCAGAGAAGCAAGGCCGGGCAGCCTACGCTGGCTTCACATGTAAGGGACACGTCTGCCTGAGGCTAATACTCATTTTTAGTGGCATCCAAGATCGCTGTAGTGTAATTGCTCTAACAATACAAGTGATTATTTTGGAATTCTTGATACAGGAAAACTTTACTGAGTTAGATACCAATCCACATTATCATGGGAAATTTCAACATTATATATGTCAATGAAAGAGAAGGAAGAACTTTTCCTTACTACAGTTTCAACTACTGTAAATTCTTTAATGATCGTAAGAATATTTTAATTTTTTTATTACTTTCTTGACTATGGTGGCAATACAAAGTTTGCAAAGATTGCTGTTGAGAACTATTGATTAGGAATTGCATGTCAAACATAAAAATGTATATAAATTTCTACTTTTTTTTTTTATGGAAGTGATCCCAAGTTCTTTACCAATTGGTTTTTAAAAACTAATGTATATGGAAGTTTTACATAAACTAAGGAAATACTATCATCCTAATAGTTACATTTTATAATATCATAATTATGTAAAATAAAGATTATATAAAGAATATTGTCATAAAACTCCATTATAAGCCTGAGTTATCTTTCAATGAATCCCCTATCTTACAAATAATATTTTCTATGATTCCCTGATATGAAAAACTATTGAGGAACACTGTTTCAACAAAGACACGCACATACCACACTTTCCTACTTATAGAACTTCACTTTAATGCTTTTACATAAAATGTCTTCCACATCTTGCATCTTTTTCTTTCTGTTTGAGTAACACTCGTCCTCCGTGCCCCAGTTCAAGGCGGGCAAAGGAGAGCAACCATCCTCTGTTGTTAATGATTAATGAGTCTCCTCAATACAACGAAGAGAGGCTGTTATACCGTGTCTAGAATTCTAGAATTCTACTTTGTATGTTGTAAAACAAAAGAACAGTTAAAATACAAGCTGACAAAGTGAAGTGACAAGCATGAGTGGAAGAGGGGTGGAAAGACATGTGCAGAAAACAGAGCTGACAAATGCATAAGAACAGACTTCACCACTTTTGTCTGAAATCTTGCTTGTCTTTAAAACATATATACAGATATTCACATGTATATACACACATGTAACATACGTGCAGTATTGTATACTAAAACACAATTCATCTTTTATAAATAATTGATGATATGTATATGAAATATATGCACTAACAGAATAATGTTGCTAGAAATGGTCTCATATGTATCTTTCAGTTGGCTATAGCTGTCTGTCTGTATATCCTCCTATCTATCCATGCATTCAGCTATAGTAACAAATATGCTAAGACCTAAAATGAAATGTTAAGGCTAGTATATAAGGGATCTGCTTTAAGTCAAACTCAGAGCCATTTTTATTTCGGTGCCTCTAAATAAAAACAAGCACCATTTTTAAAACATTGTGGTTCCAAAACTGACTAAAATCCTAAATCTTCCAAACTGGGAGGATTGACGCTACGTATTTGAATAACTTAAACGTGGATCTGTGCACAAGAGCCAAGCTCCTTCACAATTATAAATGACTTTCACATATAATTTTAGCCATCTGCTGCTCTGTTTGACCTTATCCCGCTATGTTCAATTCACTGTCGGTACATAAGAAATCTTCACCTGTTCTGTAGGTACCATCCTTCTGCAGCTCGGTGATCTCGGTGATCAGCTACAGGGAATCATTAAAGGGCCCATGACTCTTCTGGGGAGCACTCCCAGAGCTTGGTGGGGCTGCAGGTGAAAGGTTCACCCTGCGGAGAGCAGTATCGGCGTTTACACACACACACACACACACACACACACACACACACACACACACACACACACACAGAGTTTTTCAAAACCTTTGGAGAGGAATTTTGAAGACAAAGAAAATTCAAATTTCCTATAATTATAAATATTTGAAACTTGCTTGAAAGGTGAGGAGTGAAACCAAATAAATGTAGTATATTTTCTTGAGAATATAAACCATCTTTGACATATCAAAAAACCTGAAGGTAAATGCCCTCAGTGTAAAAGAGAAAAAAAAAAACCCTTACATTCATTTTAAATCAGTTCAAACAGATATTATAACACATGCTATTAGATAGACCTGGTAGTGTTTATTATTTCAAACATTTATATTAACTAATTACTATTAAATTTTGTTAATATCTGTATTTTCCTTTATTAGATTAGTTGGGTGCTCATAAAACTCAGAGTTTCAGACCTAAGGTCTCATTGTGTGTAATACTGGTCAGCAGGATCAATTCACTAGCATAAAAGCAAAACAAAGACAAAATTTACAAAAAAAAAAAAAAAAAAGTCTCCTTTAAACTAATCCAGTCATGAAAATGTGTGTAAACCTCACAGCGTTGTATCATAAAAAGTGCCTTTGCCCTTAGGATATGACTAGATTTTCAAGTCTACCACCTTTGCCTGGCTGACCTGGGCAATCTGTATACTGGCTCTGAGAGATATAAACTGAGAGATAATTATACAAACCTTACAAGACCGTTGTGATTAAAAAAAAAAAATTGATAATGGATCTAAAAGACTTAGCAGAGTATCTGATATAGTGTAAGTTCCATTTATTGTATTTTCCATAGTAATGTTTATTGACATCTGGCTGGGAATTAGATTTTATTTCTCCCCACACCTATATAATGTTAGTCAAAGAAAGCCCGTGTTTGTTTTTAAAGGGATTACATCATACATTCTGAAATGAATCATCTTTAAGATATTTATAATTCTTAACTTATTGTAATGTCTTACTAAATGGGATTACAGCTGAGAAAAAAAAAATATTTGTCAACCATAAAGTGCAGTACATATTTAATGATAACACCGTTAACAATAAGAGTATTGCTATTTTGATGATTGAAATTGTATTGGAGATATAATTAAGTTGTCTTTTACATCCTTGGTTATTAACTTTAATTTCTGCTACTCCCCCTGTAACCTCCGTGATTTCTTCCACCCTGTACTATCCTTGTAACAGTGACCTGCCTATTAGAATGAGGGTAGGTTTGACTTATCCAGTTTCTCTGATACAAATTTTTTGAGGATACTTTGAAATATGGAAATTCCTCTTCTTAAAAAGACAATTCCCCAATTGTTTCCCTCTACTCCTTTAAATAATAATCGTTGTCAATGATTGAGGCTACTTTTTAGAATAAAAGTGCCACGCAAGTTTCTGAACTGTTAAATCTGGCTATAAGAGTGACAATTTTATTCTTGAATACTCTTCCATGCTTTCTCTGAGTATATGCTGACAAAGCTATTGATTCTGAGAAAAGCACAGGCAGGAAAAAGGTAAAACACAGAGAAAAAATGCCATCTCCATTTTCACAATATGTTCCCAAAGGAAATTTACTGTTTGTATATTGATATATTTCCTTCTAAGTCCCTTCTTCTAGTCATGGAATTTTGTTTTTGTTCACATCGTTGTATTTAGACTGTAAGTACAGCTGTTATCTCCATTATTTTACTTAAAGTATAACAGGCATTATCCATACTCCTTTGGACACTGTGTTATTTAAACCAAGACCTGGTGACATATGGACCTCAACTCACCCAGGGTGAGCATTCAGAGAATTTCCAGCCAGATATTTAAGGGGAACTTAAGTGTCTCTTATGTGCTGGAGACTTGCTGTCTTAAGGACTTTGACTATTAGAACCTATGGTCTTGTATGAACTCTATAAATAAATTTATATTCATCCCTCATTTTACATACAAAGTAGTTAAAGACCAGAACAGTTAGATCACTTGACAATCATTCACTGCATCAGACTGATGGAATAGAAAGGAAAACTCCAAGCCTTCTATTCAGGACCACACCTAATGTCTAAGAATTCCAAAGCCCAAGTACAAATGGCCCAGAGCCTGCCCCTTTCTCTTCTCACCTTCCTTCCCTCTTGACAAGGGCACCATGTCCAGGTATGTGGACAATCAGTCTGCATGTCCATGCTTGTTCCAAATTTCAGGCCTGGAGGTGTGCATAATGGCACACCGTCTGCTCTTGGAAGTCAGACCCAATGGAGAGGTGACCTGAACAGATGCCACTAGTGGCTCGAGGCCTTCTAAGTGGGGAATTCTAGGCTCCTCACATCTGAAGGGTGGTCTGGAAAGGAAGACATGAGCTCTACTCAGCTCTATGTTTTAGTTGGATTCTGAGAAGACTTAGGAGTTGATCTCAGGAAGCACTGTGAGTGCATGTGGAAGTGAGAAAGGGAAGGGGTGAGACCAGTGAGGGGTGGATTAGCAAGAGGCTGCCCCGGGGTGGACAACCGGGGCTCAGCCACAGTGGGGAACTTAGAAGCTGAGGATGTCACCCATCAAATGTCATCACTCACTGGCTGAGGATCACTCCTGGGCCTTTAAGTCTCTGGCACTTTTCTGACCTCTTTTTGAGAAGGCTGAGCAAGTCTGCTGCACAAGGTTAGAGGGCCTAGTGGGGTGCCCAGGGAAGGGGCCCCGGGTGATGGGCTGTAAGGGAGATAGCAGGTCTCCCTCTTTGTAGTAAGTACTAACAGAATTCATATTATCCTCCTCAAGATATCATAACAGTACATTAATGTTCTTTAAACCATCATATCATTTAAAACCAGAGAATGAAACATTCCTGTCATTACCTTACACATCAACATATCTTAGTTACTTAAAAGCACCTTTCATTCAAGGAAGCCTCATGTTTGTTTCTGTGACTTGTCAGGTTCTCTTCCAGATGGATCTTTGTGTACTGCTGTGAATTTAGTGATGGAACAATACATTGTACTTTTCATCTGGACACTTAACCGTATTACATCATTTAGAATTTAAGCATACTTGCATCAAAAATTATTCTGTTCTCTCAAGTATTAGATTATAGCTTAAGGGCATCTATTTATTTCTCAAAAGCAATTTAACCTAAGCATAATTTAAAACCCTGAAGCAAATATTCACAACTTCCAAATGCTGCTTCTTCCATAAGCTCTTACACATTCATACAATTATACATTCACTCACACGATAAATACTCTGTTTTGCTGCATTTACATAACGATGTTGTTTGGAGATATAAACAGCACATTGTCATGGTAAAAGCTGCCCAAGCTGGTGATCTTTGCATTTTCTCTGACACCCTTCACCAAAGCAAATTTCATCTCATATGAGCCGATGGAAGGAAATGGACCAAACTAGAGTTGATGAAGACACAGGATAATTTCAGCTGATGACTGACTGCTGCTAATCATGAGAGTAAAACTTTATGCCAAGAGAAGAAAGACTAGTTTTCTTTCAAATGCAATTTCATTTGCCTCTCTGAGACAGAGGCTTTAACTCAGCCTGCAGCAGAGATGATTTCCCAGACACAGTGAATTTAATTTCTGCTACAATCCATTGGAAAGAAAGAAACAACCTTCCGTACTGATCACTGTTCGTATAGTTTGTTGTAAAAGACCGTGATGTTAGATCTAGTTTGAAATTCTTTTGCAGACTTACAAGCCACATTTCTAGAGGTACTAACTTCAATTTTTTGACAAGCAGCTGTTTTCACTTCCGTATTTTATGTACATCAATGTTCACATGTATTTCTACGTAGGAAATCAGAACATCACTTCCCTTATTAAAATCTTCTTTTAGATGTCCTACAACTATAAACAGGCATTTCAATGGAAATAGGTGGATGCACATTCACAAATCCATTCACAATCCAGACTCATTCTTCTTTACCAGGCATAGGAAAGCTTCTAGAGATCCCTGAATCCTCTTTTGCCCCAGCTATCTCCCGAAGAAGTTCACTAGCTTTGTAATCGGGCAGACTCAAAGCCTAGTTCCACCAGCTGGGCAATCTTACGCATATGTTTCACACTCTATGAGGTCCAGTCTTCCCATCTGTAAAAGGGGTGTGGTAGGACCTCACTGAGGGCTGGTTGTGAACATCAAATGGTAGAAAGTGAGAAAGTTGTCTGGTCAACCTGGCATGTTGCAGAGGTTCAGTAAATGCCAGCCTCATTCCTTTCCTACTTTCACTCAGGTAACTGTACTTGCAACCCCCCAAATCACTTTCTATCCAAATTGTCCCCATTTCTGAAAAACATTAGTCACCTTCTAATAACACTCAAGCTAGGAAAGGTAATACTTGTAGACCACATGGGACTTCCAGGTTTCAGGCACTGTGCTGAGTACAGAACATGCAGTATTTCACTTGAGCCTCCCAACACCTTAGGGCATAGTCAATCATTATCTGTATTTAACAGACAAGGACATGAAGTTCACCCAGCCAGTAAAAATTCTACTGTCATTCACCTAATCTAAAAATGTATACAGATTTAATTTTATGACAATAATTTGAAAAAGAAAAATTTACAACAGTGGATTATCTTTCATATTTTTGTCTCAGATTGTCCTGAACTGTCATTAAAATTTCTTGTTTAATATTTCATGTTTATGCCTTCTCCATGATTAAGCTTCTCAGGAACAAAGAAAGTCAATATCTGCCATTACTCCTTGAACTCTCTCAACAAAGGCGTAGTGGATGTCCATGGGATGGGAGGGAAAGTGCTAAGAGGTGGGGGTCCAGAAACATAACAAATTCCCTGCCCCCAAGCAGTTAACAGCCAAGTGAGACATGTCTGCACATTAAAAACAATATCATGCAGAAAATGCTACAACAAAAGCCAGGGTACTAGTAGAGCCTGAGAGGGGGGTGTGCCAATCCAGGGGAAAAGCTTCTCAGAAGTCTTTCTCAGAGGAGGTGACAGATGCTCTGAATCTTAGGAGGAATACAAATTTACAGAAAAAGAGGTGAGGTGGTGGCAGAGTTAGAGGGTTCTAAGTGGAACATAGAAGAGAAAAATCCCAAAGGGAAAAGATGGCATATTCACCTGAGAGCCAAAATCTGTATGGCTTTACACGTATAGTTGGTAGTTTAGAGTTATGTTTGCAGGATTTTTTCTTCCTTTTAAAATGTTTGTCTTAGTGAACAGATATAATGTTGATGGGGAGGAGAGTGGGAGAGAGAGGGAGGAAAAGGAGGGATTGGTAAAGGGACATGAAAATCAACTACATTGCATATTGACAAATTAAAAAAAATAAATAATATGTTTGTCTTTTTTCAGCTTATTTTTAATTTTTATTGTTAAATGTGTCATACATGCAAAAGTATATAATAGGTGTATTGTTATACAGTAAATAAATATGTAAAATGAACAATCACATGTAGCCTGTTTAAAAAAAACTAACATCAGTAGTCCTCTATTGGATATTGTCAGCAACTCCCTGATCAGACCTCCTTTAGTTCCCCACAGGGATTATCACTTTCCTGAAATTTGTGTTAAAAATAGCCAGGTATGTATCACCAGACAATTATAAACAGAAAATCACCACCTATTGTTATCATCAGATAATTATAACTAAAAAAAATGTTGTTCATTCTCCTGTTTATTAACTATGCACACACATACTTGGTGCACAAACACAAGCACATGTGTGTATATATACACACATATATATGTATGCCTGCATATATATAAGGTTGTGTGTCACTTAACACAGAAGTATGTTCTGCAAAAATTTGTTGTTAGGCAATTTCATCTTTTTGTGAACATCATAAAGTGTATTCATGCAAACCTAAATGGTATAGCCTACTGTACACCTAGGCTATATGGTGTAGCCTATTGCTCTTAGACTACAAACCTGTACAGCATGTTACTGTACTGAATACTGTAGGCAATTATAACACAATAGTAAGTATATGTGTACCTCCACATATCTAAACATAAAAGAGGTACACTAAAAATGTGGTATAAAATATAAAAAATGGTATACACATATAGGCATTTGCCATGAATGAAGCTTGCAGGACTGGGAGTTGCTCTGGGTGAGTGAGTGGTGAGTGAACACAAAGGCCTAGGACACTACTGTGCACTACTGTGGACTTGATAAATGCTCAATGCTTAGGCTACACTAAATTTATTTTAAAAGTTTTGGTTCAGAGCACCAGCCCCCAAGGCCAGGCCTGCCGAGGTGAGCCCAGGAGATCCATGAGGCACTGGGGGCTCATTCTATGACCACAGATTCTGGAACAGGACCCAACAACAACAACAAAATACTAGAACTACAAATAAACAAGAAGAAATGACACCACTGAAAGAACACAATAATGCTCAAATGTCAGACTCCATTGCACAGGGAATCCTTAAAATCTCTGAAAAAGAATTCTGAGCAATGATCTTAAGAAAACTTGAAGAAATAAAAGAAGACTCAATTAGAGAACACAATGAAATGAGAAAAAATATCCAGAATATGAAGGAGGATATCTAGAAAGAGATTAATACCTTAAAAAAGAGTGTAGCAGAAATTCTAGAAATGAAAGATTCACTCAATGAAATAAAAAAATACAACAGACAGCTTGAGCAGCAGGGTAGAACAGCAGAAGAAAGAATTTCGGATCTTGAAGATGGTCTTTTCAAAATAATTCAGGCAGACAAAAAAAAAAAAGGAAAAAATAATTTAAAATAATGAGGAAAATCTAAGCGAGATAGCAGACAACCTCAAGCTCTCTAATATCTAAATTGTGGGTATTCCAGAAGGGGACGAAAAAGGAAAATGTATTGTAAACCTATTCAAGGAAATAGTAACAGAAAACTTCCTAGGTATAGGGAGAGATAGAGACCTTCAGATCCAGGAAGCTCAAAGGTCCCCAAACAGATTCAATCCAAAAAGATCCTCCCAAGACACATTATAGTTAAATTTGCAATGCTCAAAGACAAAGAGAGAAAAAAAGCAGCAAGGGAAAAGTGTCAAGTCACTTATAGGGGAACCCCCATCAGATTAACAGTAGACTTTTGAACTGAAACCCTACAGGCCAGAAGAAAGTGAAATGACATATTCAAAATACTAAAAGAAAAAAAATTGCCAGCCAAGAATTCTATACTCAGCAAGGCTCTCTTTCAGAAATGAGGGAGAAATATTGTATTTACCAAACAAACAAAAGTTGTGGGAGTTCACCACCACACGACCAGCCCTGCAAGTAATTCTCAAGGGAGTCATTCATCTGGAATCTCAATAATGATGATCACTATCACAGTTACACAAGAAAGGGCAAAACCCACCTTTAAAACAAAAATGCCAGAAAAAAGAGAAAAAAGCTAAATCATCCCACCTTAAATTTCCAACTAACATTGAAGAAGAGAAATAAAAGGGGAAATAATGATCAAAAGATATTTAAATTATCTAAACAAGAAACAATTAATGACAGGAATTTAAAATACTTGTCAATAACCACCCTAAATGTGAAAGGATTAAAGTCCCCATTCAAAAGACACAGACTGACTGATTTGATTAAAAAGATACACCCAAGTATATGCTGTCTCCAAGAGACCCACCTCACCTATAGAGGCTAAAAGTGAAGGGATAGAAAAAGATATACCAGGCAAATGGAAACCTAAATCAAGCAGGAGAAATTATTCTTATATCAGACAAAATAGACTTTAAACCAAAAAACATAAAAAGAGACAAAGAAGGCCACTATATAATGATAAAAGGATCTATCCAGCTAGAAGACATAACAATCATAAATATATATGCACCCAATACTGGAGCACCCAGATATATAAAGGAAACACTCTTAGACCTAAAGAAAGAAATAGGCCTTAATACGTTAATAGTGGGTGATCTGAATACCCCTCCATCAGTATGGGACAGATCTTCCAGGCAACAAGTCAACAAAGAGACACAGGATTTAATCTACACCTTAGAGCAACTAGACCTGGCAGATATATATAGAACATTTCACCCAACAACTAAAGAATATACTTTTTTTCCATCAGCTCATGGAACATTCTCCAGGATAGACCATATGTTAGGTCACAAATCTAGTCTAAGCAAATCTAGTCTAAGCAAAATTGAAATCATTCCAAGTATCATTTCAGACCACAATGGACTAAAACTGGAAATTAATAATAAGCAATACTCTGGAAACTACACAAATACATGGAAACAAAATAATAGGATCCTGAATGACCTCTGATTCCAAGAAGAAATTAAACAGGAAATCAAAAAATTTCTTGAAACTAATGAAAATAAAGATACATCATACCAAAACCTGTGGGATACTGCAAAAGCAGTACAAAGAGGCAAATTTATTGCAGTAAGTGCTTACATAGAAAGAATGGAAAGACTTCAAATAAATGACCTAACACTATGCCTCAAAGAACTTGAAAAACAACAACAATTCAAACCTAAAGGTAGTAGATGGAAAGAAATAATTAAGATCAGAGCAGAATTAAATGAAATAGAGACCCAAAAATCAATAGAAAAGATCAACAAAACAAAAAGTTGGTTTTTTGAGAAGATAAATAAAATAGATAAACCACTAGGTAGGTTAACAAAAAAAAGAAGAGAGAAGACCCAAATAACAAAAATCAGAAGTGGAAAGGGAAACATTACAACATACCACAGAAATACGAAGAATCATTAGAGACTATTATAAACAACTGTATTACAACAAATATGAAAATCTGGAAGAAATGGATAAGTTTCTAGACACATACAGACTACCCAGACTGAATCAAAAAGAGACAGAAAACCTGAACAGACCAATAACAAGCAACGAGATTGAAGAAATAATCAGCAATATTCCAACAAAGAAAAGCCCAGGTCCAGATTGCTTTACAGCTGAATACTATCAAACTTTTAAAGATGAGTTAATATCAATTCTCCCCAAACTATTCCAAAAATTGAACCAGAAGGTACTCTCCCAAACTCATTCTATGAGGCCATCATGACTCTAATACCAAAACCAGATAGACACGACAACAACAACAATGACAAAATTAAAGGCCAATATCCTTGATGAATCTAGAGGGAAAAAATCCTCAACAAAACATTAGCAATCAGAATACAGCAAAAAATTACAAAAACCATAGACAACGATCAAGTGGGATTCATCCCAGGGATGCAAGGATGTTTCAACATACGAAAGTCAATAAATGTGATACATCACACCAACAAACTCAAGAACAAAGACCATATGATTATCTCAATAGATGCTGAAAAGGCATTTGACAAAATTCAACATTGCTTCGTGTAAAGACTCTCAACAAATTAGGTATAAAAGGAAAGTATCTCAACACAATAAAAGCCATTTATGACAAGGCCACCACCAGTATCATTCTGAATGGGGAAAAACTGATGGCCTTTTGCTTAAGAACAGGAACAAGACAAGGATGCCCACTCTCACCACCTCTATTTAACATTGTACTGGAGGTTACTAGCCAGAGCAATCAGGCAAGAGAAATAAATAAAGGGAATCCATGTTGGAAAAGACAAATTCAAAGTTTCCCTATTTGCATATGACATGATACTATATATAGCAAAACCTAAAGACTCTATCAAAAAACACCTACAGCTGGTTAATAACTTCAGTAATGTTGCAGGATGCAAAATAAATGCCCCCAAATCAGTTGCATTTATATAATCAAGTAATGAACTAACACAAAGAGACATAAAGAAAGTGAGCCCATTTACAATTTTCAAGAAAAAAATAAATACCTAGGGATCAATTTAACCAAGGGGGTGAAAGATCACTACAATGAGGACTACCAACCACTTCTGAAGGAAATTAAAGAAAACACACAAAAATGGAAAGATATTTGATGCTCTTGGATTGGAAGAAGTAACATTGTGAAAATGTCTGTACTACCCAAAGCAATCTACAGATTCTATAAAATCCCCATCAAAATACCAATGATATTCTTTACAGAAATGGAAAATACCAATGATATTCTTTACAGAAATGGAAAAAACAATCTTAACTTTCCTATGGGATAACAAAAGATCTCAAACAGCCAAAGCAATCCCGAGCAATAAATAAATAAATAAATAAATAAATAAATAAATAAAACTGGAGGCATAACACTACCTGACTTCAAATTATACTACTAAGCTATTGTAACCAAAACAGCATGTTACTGGTATAAAAATAGATATTCAGACCAGTGGAGCAGAATTGAGAACCCAGAAATCACCCTTCATGCTTACAGCCTTCTGATACTGGACAAAAGCAACAAAAATCTACATTGGGAAAAAGACTTCCTTTTCAGCAAGTGGTGCTGGGAAAACTGGATATCCATATGCAGAAGAACAAATCTAGATATTCACTTCTCACCATACACTAAAAACAACTCCAAATGGATTAAAGACTTAAGTATAAGACTTGAAACTGTAAAACTACTAAGGGAAAATATAGGTGAAACACTTCAGCAATTAGGTCTGGGCACAGACTTTATGAACATGAGCCCCAAAGCACAAGCAGTAAAAGGAAAAATAAACAAATGGGACTATATCAAACTAAAAAGCTTCTACATAGCAAGGAAACAATCAACAGAGTGACATGACGACCTACAGAGTGGGAGAAAATTTTTGCTAACTAGGCATCTGACAAGGGATTAATATCCATAATATATAAGGAACTCAAGCAATTATACAGTAAAAAACCCAAATAATGCAATTAAAAAATGGGCAAAGGAGCTGAATAGACATTTTTCAAAGGAAGACATACAAAAGGCCAACAGGTACATGAAAAAAATGCTCAACATCTTTAGTCATCAGGGAAATGCAAATTGAAACTACATTGAGATACCACCTCACCCCAGTTAGACTGGCTATAATCAAAAAGACAAAGAATAACAAATGCTGGCGAGGGTGTAGAGCGAAGGGAACACTCCTACACCATTGGGGGACTGTAAATTAGTAAAACTACTATGGAAAATGGTTATGAAGGTTTCTCAAACAACTACAGATAGATCTTCCATATGATCCAGCAATCCCACTTCTGAGTATATTTCCAGAGGAATGGAAATCATCATGTCAAAGGGATACCTGCACTCCTATATCCATCACAGCTCTGTTTACAATAGCCAAGACATGGAAGCAACCTAAATGTCCATCAATGGATGATTGGATAAGGAAACTGTGGTATATATACACTATGGATTTCTACTCTGCCATAAAAAAGAATGAAATTCTCTCATTTGCAACAACATGGATGATCCTGGAGAAAGTTACGTTGAGTGAAATAAGCAAAGCACAGATGGATAAATAGCGCATGTGCTCACTCATATGTGGGAGCTAAGAGAGAAAAAAGGAAGGAAATAAAGACTACAGTAATGCATTAGACTTGCAGAGGGAGAGAACATCCCTTGGGCTACAAAGTGGAGCTGGGGGAAAGGGGGATGGGGAGGGAGGTTGGGGATAATTGGGTGGGGGACATGGGATACAAATGCAGTTAGTGGTAATGGATATGCTGTCAGTATGAATCTGGTTTCCACATCTTGGGCATGATGGGTGACAATCAGCTTTGTATCTCATAAATATTCATAACCAATAAAAAAAAAAGAATCAGTGGGCAGAGATTGTGGCAGATTCCATTGGCCACTTTGCTTATGTTATGCTTTTAGGGTGTTATCTTTGGATTCTGAAAAACAAAGTGAAGAAAATTTGTTTTCCATTTCTATCCATTTTGAAGTAAATATCCATGGGCATTACTGCTGAATATTGTATTGCTCAATGCAAAACAGACTTTGTTAGTCTCTCTCAAATTGCTGAGCCACTTTACATAAAATAGAGCTGCAGCTCTTGGTGTTAGGTTATGCTTAAGAGTTCTGTAATCTTGTCTATACAATTCTGTAAAACACCTTTAATTATCTTTGAAGTAGGGAAGTTTAATTATAGCATGTGTCTCTGAACCTCCTGCTGATGGAGGATACGTTAACAAAGTATGACTGGGTTTGTGAAACCTGCCCTGGATCAGGCGAATGTTAAAGATCATTAAAAAATTTCCCTCCGCAAAAAAGAAAAAGAAAAAGAAAAAAAAGTTTTGGTTCTTTTATAATAATAGTTTGAAACAAAAATATGTTATACAGCTACACAAAAATATTTTCTTTCTTTATCCTATTCCATAAGCTTTTTTCTATTTTAAAGGTTTTTTTTTTTTTTTTTAAATCTTTTAAACTTTTTTATTAAAAACTAAATCACAAACACACATGAGCCTAGGCCCACACAGGGTCAGGCTCATCAATATTGCTGTCTTCCACCTCCACATCTTGTCCCTCTGGAAGGTCTTCGGGGGCAATAATGCAATGACCGTGATGCCTTCTGGAACACCTCCTGAAGGACTTTCCTGCGGACCTTCCTGAGAAGGTGTCACTCTTTTTAGAAGAAATACATCCATGGTGGTTTGCTTGGTTTCTTTCTTTTTCTCATCTTAAATTTGCTTCTAAGCTGATAATGCACCATGAACATTTTTATTCATGAAAACCTTTTGGTGTTGGGTTTCATGTTTTCAAACTTTTTTAGTTTACTGAGGTCTGCAAAAGCTTCTGTTCAATTTTTGTGCATTTTCTTGGGGCTGCCTCTCTTTCTTCTCTGGAAGTTTCTGTGTCTCTTGCCCCTTCTTCAGCTATGTGTTCCTATTCTGATTCCAACAACCCCTTGTTAGTCAATTCCTCAGGAACCACCTGCAGGAATCCTCAGTGTCGTCCTCGTCCACGCCCAGGTTTAAGTTGTTTGCCATCTTTTCAGCTCCACTATGTACCACTTTGTATACACTTTGTGTCCATTACAGGCCCCTGTTGACTGAAACGTCGTTAAGTGGTGAATGATTATATATACTGCTGAAGTACTTTCATATCATGCTTATTTTTCTACTGGGCTTTTTGCCATTTTCGTATTGACCTGTAGAATACTAATATGATATTTGCTATATGCGGTGTAAATATCTCATTCTAGTTTGTGACTGATGTTTTCTCTCTTTTAGGTCTTCTCTTGACATTAAGAAAGTCTTCATTTTAATGCCATCATTTTTATTAGACTCCCACTTAATGGACAGAATTTTTCTGCCCTGTTTAACAAATGATGTCCTATCCCAAGATCATAAAAATGTTTGTGTTTTTAAAATTCTCTTCTAAAAGTTCTAGAGGTTTGTTTTTCTTATTTAAGTATTTAATCCAAATAGGAACTTATTTGGGGGTATGGTCAGAAAGATAAATCTAATTTAAATATTTTTATACAAATATCCAATTGTCTCGTCATTTGCTTTATAGCCCGTTCTTTGCCAACTGATCTGTAATTGTCTCTTTTCCTGATTCAGGTTCCCATATTTGCATGAGTCAGTGTCTATGTTCTTTCTTTCACACTATTGACCTGTGTGTCTATCCATGCACTAATACCCTGCCCTATCTTAACTCCTACAGCTTTGAGTAACTCTGGAAGGGTAAGTACTCAGCATGTCCTTCCTCAGACATACTGTGGCTATTTTTTGTTCCTCTTGTCATTTCTGTCCTCAGAAAATGTGCCATTACATTTAATCTAAAAATCAAGGTGAAGAATAATTTATGTTTAAAATGGTAAATCTTATTCTCTAAGAACACAGTGCTGTGTATGTTTTATTTTTTCTTTACCTTAATTAAAAATGGAAACATTTTTCATCATTGAGGTCTCTGCATATATTTTATTAGATTTATTTATAATTCCTATCGTTTGCTTCCAGAATAAATATCTTTTTGTGTGTAAATTATATAGAAATGCAGCTGCTTTTTTATATATATCTTCTTAACCAACAAGTTTGCTAAATTTTTTAATTATAGTAAGTATCTACAGATTCTTCTGGTAATAGTATCATCCTTGAGTAAAGATAAGTTTCTATCTTTCCTTACTAATTTTTTCTTACCTTACTACACGGACCATACATTTTCAATATAATGTTTCACAAGAATGGAAGTCTTACATACCTTGTCTTGTCTCTCATGCTAAATGGACAGCTTTCTAGATTTACCATGAAGCGCAGTATATGTTACAGAATTTTTAAATGCCCTTTATGAAAATAAGGAAGTTACTTTTCACTCTTAGTTTAAAAAATGTTTTTTTTAAATAGTGAATTTATGTTAGGTATATTAAACTATTTTTTGCTGTTATCAAAATGATCATTTTTTCTTTTTTTTATTCTTTTAAAAATGTGGTGAATTATACTGGTACATTTGCTAATATTAAAACAATTTTACATTACAGAAACAAAATTGGTCAAATCATATTATCTTATGTATACTTTGCTGGGTTCAATTTACTGTTTCTTTACTTGTACTGTTTCTGTCAAGTTTTGGCTTTAAGGAAATAACAGTCACTTACCGTAAATTGTGAAATGTTTTCTCTTTTCAATTCTCTAAAACAGCTTGAGTAAATTGAAATGTTGTGTTCCTGCCACATTTCAAAGAAATTATTTCCAAAGTCAACTGAGCATGGTGGTTTTCTCTTTAGGATAAATTTTTAATAACAAACTATAGGCTCTTTCAATCTTCTTTTTTCGGTGATAGTTTTTATTTTATGTGTTTCTCTTATCCTTTATAAATTACTTCTTTTTTTTTTTTAGATTTATTATGGTTCATTTTTTTCTAACTTCTTATGGTGGAATGTTTGGCTTATTACAGTAAGATTTTTGTCTTTTCTGATATAAGAAAGGTCAATAAATTTATCTCTAAACATGGCATTAGCTTCATCTTACACATTTTGATGTGAAGTATTTTTACTTTTATTAATTTTAATATTTCTTCATTTTTATGATTATTTCTTCTTGATGTAAGAATTAATTATAAATGGGTTAAAGTTCCAAATTTTATAGGAGATAATTTGTCCTTTTTTTGTTATTGATTTTTAACTTTATTGAACTGTGGTTAGAAAATATTTTATGCATAAATACTTGAAATTTAATAAGGCTATTTTATGAGCTACAAGGTGGTCATTTTTATAAATATTTTATATGTTCCTGGAAACAACGTGTTCTTTAAATGTTGAGCACAATATTTATTATGTGTAGATTAAATCAAGTTTGTTAATTATACTCCGTGTGTGTGTGTGTGTGTGTGTGTGTGTGTGTGTGTGTGTGTATGCACGAGGAGTCTTCAAAAAATTCACAGAAAATTTGTATTATAAAGAAACTATGTATGGATTTTGAAGTTTTTTGCACCAAAATAAACTTGTACTAACTTGTTATAACATGTTCTAACAGAACCTAATTTGAAGCACTCAGAAGGATACAACATCAGTTTGAAAAGAACCCCTATTGTAAAGAAAAATATAACTTTAATATACACAATTTGCTTCTGTAACATATGCTTGCTGAAAACATTTTAAGTAAAGCAGCTTCTAAGGGGCCATGTAGAGGTCAGGCGGGCCCGGGCACACTAAAATTTCCAAGAAGGGAATGACCCCCACCTGGTTCCAGGAACTGACTAGTTCCTTATCTAAAGGCCACCTGGCCAGACCCCGGGGAAGATAAATGATTGAGAAAGGCGCTGTTCCTTATCGGGGTACCAGCCTGCTAAAGCCTACCCATAAATCTAAAGGCGCCACAGATAACCAACAACTCATCCTGTCACAAAAATCTGTCTAGAAAAACTGTATAAAGAGTGCTTGTGCTATGAGCTCAGGGTCGCTTCTGTCCAGGAGACTAAGTGACCCCAGCAGGCTGGAATAAACTAATAAACTCCTCTTGCTTGATTGCAATGGTCTCTGTCTCATGATCTTTGTGAAGTGAGCCATTCCAGTGTGCGTGGGATTTGTGCATGGTGCACAGATCTTACACTATCAGAGCAACATGAATTCTGCTAAAATTGAAGATAGAACAAACATTAAATTTATGGTGGAAGAATGTGGAATCGTTAATGTTTTATGAAAAGTCCAGGGGGACAATGCCCCAAAGAAATCAGCAGTTTACAATGGATAACTTGTTTTAAGAAGGGACAAGATGATATTGAAGATTAAACCCACAGGGGCAGATCATTCACATCAATTTGCAAGGAAAAAATTAATCTCATTTGTGTTCTAATTGAAGAGGACCTATGATTAATGGCAGAAACAATAGCCAACACCATAGACATCTCAGCTGGTTCAGCTTACACAATTCTGAATGAAAAATTACTCTTGAGCAAACTTCCAGATCAATAGGTGTCAAAACTATTGTGCCAGATCAGCTGCAAATAAGAGCAGAGCTTTCAATGAATATCTTAAACAAATGGGATCAAAATCCTGAAGCATTTCTTTGAAGAATTGCAACAGGAAATGACACAGGGCTTTACCAGTATGATCCTTAGACAAATTACATCAAATTAATAGCTGTCAAGAGGTAGAAGTGATCCAGTCAAAGCAAAAGTGGACTGGTCAAGAGCAAATGTCATGACAAGTTTCTTGAGATGCTCAAGGCATTTTGCTTGCTAACTTTCTGGAGGGTGAAAGACTGATAACATCTGCTTATTATGAGAGTGTTTTGAGACAGTTAGCCAAAGCTTTACCAGAAAAACACTCGGGAAAGCTTCACAAGAAAGTCCTTCACCACAAAAATGCTTCTGTTCATTCCTCTCATCAAAAAAAGGGCAATTTCGCGAGAGTTTTAATGAGAAATAAGTATGCATCCACTGTACAGTCCTGATTTGGCTCCTTTTGAGTTCTTTTTGTTTCTTAATCTTAAAAAAATCTCATTACATTAACAAACTAAAGGCTAAATTATATTATGATATCAAAAGATTTGGAAAAAGTCTTTGGTGAAATTTAATACACACTTATAATTTAAAAACATCTTTGCAAAATAGAAATAGAAGAGAATTTTTTAAATTGTTATAGCAGGTAGCTACAAAGCCTTAAGTAAAAATAGTAAAATATCAGAAGTTTTCAGACTGAGATTAGAAATAAAAAAAGTAAAATAAAACTAACTATGACTACTTGTAATCAATAATGTACAGCAAGGTCTAGCCAGTACAGAAAGATATTAAGAAGAAATAAAATATTTAAATTTGAGAAAGAAAAATGTCTTAAAATAATCAGATGATGATTTTATGGACAACTCAAACATATCTACAGATAAATTATAAGTAATAAGTAGAGTAAGGTTGCTAGATATAAATGCAATCTATAAAACTCAATTGCATTTTTCTGTAGCAACAAGCAGAAAATGAAGTTTAAAAATCGATGTCATTTAAAATAGAATAAAAAACTAAATGTCAAAGGATAAATTTAACAAGGATGTGCAAGACCTCCAGTCAGAAATCTATAAAATATTTTTGAGAGAAATTAAAGAAGATCTAAACACATGGAAGTCTGTACTATGACTATCAATTAGAAGATTTAATATTTAAAGATTTATCAATACTTTTCTAACATCTATAGATTTAATCGAATCTCAATGAAAATCATAAGTTAATTTTTATTTTAAAATACTTACTTGATTCTAAAATTTATATGTAAATACAAATAGCCAAAACCAATCACTACACTCTTGTAGAAGTATAACATTAGTTTACTTGAACTGTCAGAAATGTAGAATTATTGTAAAGCTAAAAATTATGTTATATAAAAAACCACTCTAAGAAATCATTAGGAAAATCTATTAGAAAACTGGTTAGAATCATAACAGATACTTCACAACATGTTATCCAAAGATCAAATAAACATAAAACTGTGCTAAAACTCTCATTTGGGAAAGCCATTTAAAACAGAGTAACAAAGTATTGAAACTAGGGATCATTGCAGGTGTATGAGAGTATGAAGTAATGAAAATTCTCACACAAGTCAGGTCGGAGCATAAATCAGCTCAGCCATTTTGGAAAAGCAATAAAACCATAACAACATATAAAGTTTGGATCATCTATAAAATTTGAAGATAAGTGTATTCTATGGTCCAACAATAACATTAAATAGAAATGAATGCATATTTAGACAAAGGTGGCTACTGAAATGTTGAAGTCAGAATTATTTCTAATATCCTAAAACTAGAAATAAACCAAAGGCCCTTGAACAGTAGAAGGGATAAAGTAAGGTATATCTAAATGATGAATGTACATTCATATATGTATATATAATATACAATAAATCAGGCAAATTAAACTACAGTGTTAACATGACAAAATGCTAAACACAAGTAAGAAAATGTATATCATGACAGGACATTTGTTGTTGTTTGTTTTGTTTTTGTTACTGACATGACAGAAGTAATGTAATTAGGAATGTGCAAGTGACTGTCCTTTAAACAGCCAGCCCTGCTCTTCTCCTTGATGGGGCTAATTACATGTGTCTGTGGTTTATAACACATATTTAAGGATCACATTTACATTTTATACACTTTTCTTAATAAGTTCACAATGAAGAAAAAAAAACTTTTTTTCTACCTATGAAGCCACTGAAGTTGTTTTTTTTAAAAAAAAAAAGGAAAAAAAAAAAAACCCCAAACATTTCTGGAAGGCAGATCATTTATATTCTCTGTGTTTTCTAATAAGGTTTCCATAGCAACCCAAATAGCATGAGAATAGAGTCTATTAAATTCACTTAGAGTATTGGCTTTTCTGGCTAACCGTCACCAGTTTCAGAATAGAAGTCCTTCAGCCTGGCAGAGTGATGTCATAAGTTATCTTTGTCAAAACAGAAGCTCTACAGGCCAGCGCCAACTCCTGTAAGGCTGTATTAATTGCAGATGTTGAGGGTAGAGTGCGGCCCATCAGCAGGAGTCTTAAGAAATAAGAAATGCACCTATTGAGATTCTTTCAGAGGAAGTACTGCGCCATGACAAAGCACTCAACACCCACCACTGCTGTTTTAAGGATAACTCCACCTTCAAGCCCAAGGAAGGCAATGGATGAGAACCAGTTAGGGTTGGGGCAAGTGGTTTTGCCCTTCCCCATCACTTGCCACCCTGGTTTGTTTGTTTGTTTGTTTGTTTTACTATTTGTTTGTTTTGCTAGAAGCATGGCAGCAGGAAGTCAGTTCATAGAATTTTAATTCACACTGAGGATTCTGTAAATCAGGATTGGCCTCTTAAATCTAGACTGTTCTACCTCTGGAATTCCCATGAACTCTATGTAAAAAATTTGCCATTGACTGACATTTACTTCCTACTTTAGTATTCCATCTGCCAAGCCAACCTCTGCACCTGAATGCTTAAAAAAGCATCTCAACATTATGATGTCTAAAAACGAACATCTAATTTTTAACCTTCCCTCCCCAAACCTTCTCTTCTTAAGGTCTTCCTCATTCTAAGTGGCAACCATACTTCCAGTTACTAAGTCCAAAATCTTGGAATTTTCCTTGATTGCTCTCTCTCAAACCCAACATATGATCTTTCAACAAATCCACAAATTCCGTTTTTGTTATAGACCCAGAATCTGATTGTAGTTCATCGGCTCCAGTGCTCAAATCATTGTTCAGATCACCATCGTGTCTCCTCTCCTTGCAATAGCCCTCTGATTGATCTTTTTGATCTACCTTTTAACCACTCCTGTCTTTTCTCAAAAAATCAGCCAAAGGATAAATCTTGTCATTTCAATGCTCAGAACACTCCAAGTGCTCCTCATTTCACTCATAACCAAATTCCTTACAATAACATACAAGGACCTGCCTGATCTGTGTCCCTGTCACTTCTCTGACCTCATAGGCTACCACTCTTCCCCTTGCTGACACTGCTCCAGCCAAGCAAGGACCCCCTGTTCTTGAATTTGGGTTTTCCTCTGCCTGGAAATCTCTTCCCCCAGGTAACCACAGAGCTTGCTCCATCACTTCAATCTTTACACAAATGCTGCTTCTCAATAAGGTCCTCCCTGGTTTCTGACTTAAAAATTCAACTCCCTGTCCTGACATTCCCTCCCCTCTTTTCTGCTTTTCTTTTCTCTTTCTCCTCTTTAAGACTCTTCATAGTCAACTCCTACATGTTTTATTTATTTATCTTGTTTATATTCTATCTCTGCTACTAGAATATTAGCTCAATGAGGGCAGTAATCTTTGTTTACTTTAATCACTCTACATCCCCAATACCTATAGAATGATTGGCATATAATAAGTGCTCATACACATTTGTTAAATAAGTAAATTTTAAGAATTCCAAAAATATACCGTATAGATGACTTACACTGCAAAAATTAACAGCTGTGCCTTGTGAAAGAGATTTTTGTGATAAAAAAAGTTCTGGGGATTTTGCAAATTCCATTTCCCTGTTGGAGTTTCAAAGAGTACATTCTCATATTAATGGGTATAAGAATTTATATAATTAAAAACAGAAATTTAATTTTCTTTAACCAACCCACAATTCCTTCAACATATTTGGTGGTGGGATTCTGTTATATACATCTGTATTTTTATATCATACATGAGTGTGTTTGTATATAAAACACCTCTTACTATCATTAGGTAACATACCTTAGAAAATGCTATGTTAAAATATAGAAGTAGATTTGTCTTCAAGTTTAATTTTATTGAAGCAGGCTATGCTGTTTCACAATTTCCAATCATTTGATTCCATTTAGCCAAGGAAAATAAGAGTGCGAAAAGGGAGCTCTTATAAATAGTCTTTGTTTGATGTACAAGGATGCCATAATGTGTTCCTATTAAAAAAAATTGCAAATTAATCATTGCAAATTAAATTATAATTTAAATAAATGTAAAATGTGTCTTATTTAAAATAACTCAATAATGCAAATTGCCTTTATAAAAATAACTAGAGTGCCATCCAGGAGAACTGGGTTCAACTTCTGTCTCTACCACAAATTATTTTGATATAACTTGTAATTACTTTGCTTCGACCTGCATATGTTCAACAAAAAAAGAATATGTTTATTGATTCCCTCATGCTCAGTTTTTCACATAGTCCAGTTTCCTCATTTGTGAAATGGTGGCAATATATACATTAGAGAAGATGAACTGAGATAGTGTTTGTGCACTGTCTGGCATCATGCCTAGCACAGAAATTTGTAATTGCTGGGAAAATACTAGTCCCCTTACCTTTTTTAATTGTCTGTTTCAGTACAATAAATTTGGCTTTAAAAAATGAGCTATAAACTACACAAAATACATTCAGATGAATATACCTGTGATTTATACCTGTCGTGTTTTCATGCACATTTTTCTAATTGCCTTAGAGCAAATTACAAAACAAAGCCTTTAGCTGAAGCTTAATTATAAATGCTGATTCTAACAATTTGCTCTATACAGCAGGGATTGGAAAACTTCATTCATAGCCAAATTCTCCCTAATTTGCTGTAAACACTTTCAACCATATTTTCTGTTTAGTTTTTCTTTTGTTGTTGTTGTTTTTCAATATGATGGAATTTTAAATGTCATCTAGGTAAGAGTAGAATAACACATCCAGTGTAATAGAAGATGATACTTGTGTACATAAAGTCACTAAAAGTTACTTATGGAAATCTAGTCTTCCAGTACATTTAACAAGAACCTGCTGTATTCTCATCTCTGAGCTGGGCATGGGGGACACACCGATGAATGCAACACAGTAGTCTGAGCTTATAGACTCTATAGAAAAGTAATGAAATAACAACATCTAGCGGTAGGACTTACTTTTGCTGTACCATATCTTCAGTCAGATCAAAACAGTGACTGCATGGGACATTTTACAAGACATTTCTGAA